>NC_065598.1:48285257-48632757 GCF_024542745.1 Macaca thibetana thibetana | reverse complement strand
AATCCAGCCACATCTTCCTGGGGTGTGGGCCCTGATGATGGGGCTGGCCGGGTATTCTCTTGTCACCTCTTCCTCCCCTCCTGTCCTGCTACTCACCTAGGATTTGCTGAGGGCCTCTCAGTTGTACATAATCTCCGTGCTGATCTCTTCCCCTTCTGTGACTGGCGACAACTTCCCCCAGTATATGGTACGTTATTTACAAAGCTTCTTTAGGTCCTGAAACTCCTCTGAACCTCTTGACAGCTCTGTCCGGTAGATCAACATATCCCCCATTCCATAGGAAACTGAGACTAATATCGGACAGCAAGTTTGTGACAAAGCTGGGGTTGGAATCCAGAGCTCTTGCCTTCCAAACCTTGTGCTTACAACTTTGCCAGAGATGCTTCTCCTCTGGCTTTCCTAGGGGATGGGTTCCACCCCTTGCCTGAGCTGGGGAAAAATGGCCTTATGGACAGGTGGGCCCCTATGTCCTGGTCTCTGATACCCCAGATCCTGTAAATTCCTGGGCAGGCCTGTGTTCCCAAGGAGCAGGCTTGGGATCCTGTAGTTTGCAGCCCTGTTGCTGGGTCAGGCTGGCTGCTTCTGGTAGCCAGCAGAGGGCGTAAGGGGCCCAGGAAAGGTCTGCTGCTTCTGGTTGGTTTTGTTTTGAAATGAAAATTATGTTTTAAGAGGTTATGTGGTCATTTTTTTTTTTAATCCAAAAATATGCATTTGTACAGGTTCATTTAAGTTGAACCTTCACGGTGCCAGATGTGCTTTGGAATTTAGGAAAAATTCAGAATTTATGAAACTCACCTGGTGTGTATACTTTGTATTACGTAACACCTCCAGCAGGGTCTGAGGCAGCACCTCATAATCAAACCCCTGTATGTTTTCTGCATTGAAATATTTGAATATTCACCCCAAGTGGGATAGATTCTTGTCAGTTCTGGTCAGGTTATGATGCCAAATGAATTCGCTAAAGGCTTTTGATTTTCAAAGCTTTTTGGGTTTAGTGTACCTTTATAAAAGAAAAGTGCAGTGAAATCGCTGGTAACACCAGGACTTAGGGATAATATTTTGCTGTCTAGCTTTCCCAATTTTGTGTATGTGTGTTTGTATACATACATATGTATATGTGTGTAGATATCTATCTGTTAAATGTGTTCAGTCACAGATGAGAATATTGTTTGCACACTTTTGCCTTCTAGAGTATATCTTTTTTTTTTTTTTTTTTTTTTTTTTTGAGATGGAGTTTCACTCTTGTTGCCCAGGCTGGAGTGCAATGGCGTGATCCCGGCTCACTGCAACCTCTTGCCTCCTGGGTTCAAGTGATTCTTCCGCCTCAGCCTCCCGAGTAGCTGGGATTACAGGCATGCACCACCACGCCCGGCCAATTTTGTATTTTTATTAGAGACGGGGTTTCTCTTTGTTGGTCAGGCTGGTCTCAAACTCCTGACCTCAGGTGATCAACCCACCTTGGCCTCCCAGAGTGCTGGGATTATAGGCGTGAGCCACCGCGCCCAGCCTACAGCATATCTTGGAATCCTCTAGCCCTTTGTCAGGTTCAGGATCTAGGCTCTTGCCAGTTACTCCCTCTTCACCACCTTTCCTAGATGAAATTCCTTAAGGTAGAGCCACATTCTCCACCCAGGCACTTGCTGGGTCTGAGTCTCTGGCTGCCTGGGGCAATGTGGCTCCCTGGCCAAGGCCCTGCAAGGTCAGCAAAAGTCATAAGGCAGATGGGGCCACTGTTCTCAGGGCACCTGGGACCCTTTTGGAAGCAAGTCTTAGTTTCACTCAGCAACTGATTCGCTAAAAGAGTCTACTTCACATGCATGGAGTGGTCACACAGGGCTGAGAACTTTACCTTGGCCAGCGTCCTCTCTGTCAATGACCTAGGCCTCTCGGGAGCTTGAGGTCGGGGCCCTGGGGATGGAGTATAGGTTTTCCCTGTTGCTGACCCCCACCTCTTCCCTCCAGCAGGAGCATTGGTTTGAAAAGGCCCTACGAGACAAGAAGGGCTTCATCATCAAGCAGATGAAGGAGGATGGCGCCTGTCTCTTCCGGGCTGTAGGTGAGTCTCTGCCTTAGTCCTTAAGGGCCTAGGGCTGCCCCTAAGCTGTGTCCCAGTTACCAGGAATAGCCCCTGAGACAGGGTTGAGGCAGAGCTAGCTAATCTTTTAGGGACTCCAGGCTCCAGCCTCAAGTTGGTATCTGACCTCTAGCCGTGGGTCTTGAGACGTTGTAGTGGTGCAAGATTAATATGAATAATAACAGCAAGAAGAGTGATAAAGAAAATAATATCCTTTGGGACACATTGGTCTGTCAGGTGCTACAGGAAACCTCTTTGATTCCCCCCTGAGCTAGGTGAGTGTAGGGACTATTGTTGCTTCCATTTGTCAGATGAGAAAAGTGGCTCCGAGATGGTGGGTGACTTGTCTGGAGTAAAATAATAAGTGGTAGACTTGGGATTCAGTGTCTGCATTAGATTAGTCTGAGGCCCATGCTCTTAACCATAGCACACTGCTGCCACCCTGGCTGTATGACCCCTAGGTTTATACCCAGATCCCATCTCTGGTGTGTTGCGGGTCTCTGTTCCTCAATCTGTGTATATGGGGGCTACCAAACTAGATCTTTACAAATTTCTTATGTCATAGAATTTTTTTTTCAACTTACATAAAAGTAGAATGATGAACCCTCATGTACCCATCATCCAGCTTCAAAATAGTCAACACGTGGCCAGCCTTGTTTCATCACTATCCCGCCCACTCTTTCTCACTCCCCTGAAAGAAGAGTATTTTTAAAGCAAAACCCCGACATTGGATCATTTTATTCGTAAATATTTCTGTATGTTTCTCTGACAGATACAGACTTACTCTTTTCTTTTTAACTTAATCAAAATGCCATTACTGCACCTAACAGAATTAATAATGCCTTAATACCATCAGTTATCCAGTCTGAGCTGGATCTTTGAGGCCATTTTGGCTCTGAATCTGTGACCCCACAAGTAGTTGTGAGGTCCTGTGCTAGGGTGAAGGGGAAGCTGGTAATGTGACCCTGATCCTCCCTTTGGTGCTCTGATACCTACCAAGGAAAAGTGCCCTCTGATAGGAGCTTTGAGCTGGGAGTCAGAAGACCTACCTTTGGCCCTGACTCATAACTGCTGTGACACTTGGCCTTGGTCTTACCATCTGTGAAATGGTGTTGATTCTCAATGCCTCTTTGAGTTCCTTCTTGGTCTGCTATTCTCTCTGTCTGTGGGTAACCCCCATATCTACTGGTGGGCTGGAGTGTTTCAGGCTCCATCCCTGGCTGCACCCCTGATTCTTGGTATGACCTTAGGCAAGCAGCTCTTCTTTCCTGAGGCCGTTTCCTCATCTATAAAATGGGGCTAAAAGACCCTAATGTTGTAACGATTTAATGAAGTTGCTTTGGTAAATCCCTTTAGTGCCTGACACATATAGTAGACCCTCATGGAACAGTAGCATTTGTAAAACCCAGATGCCGTTTTCAGTGGTGCCTCAGAGTCACATGTGTTTGTTGAAAGGGTGGAGTGAGTGGTCTCCTCTCTATTCTGCCAAGCAGACGAGGCTCAGGCAGTGGGCTCTGTTGGACTGGGAAAAAACTTACCCCTCCTGCCCCTCTGTCTCAAGTTTGTGTTTTTCCTGGGATGTTTCCCAGAGGACGAGCTGGGTTTCGGGGCATCTTGGACAAAAGAAAGGCAAAGAAAGAATAGGTGGGGGCCTGTTAGGTGCGAGGCCCTGTGTCCAGACCTCAGGCTGGATGTGGGGTAAGCAGGGTTGCTGGTGGAGTTAGGATCAGAGAGTACAGCAGGCATCTGAGTCTTGGGCAGTCATTGAGGGTAAGCCTCGGGGCTGGCTAGTAGGGACCTGGCTTGTGTAGTAACTCATATCAAGAGCTCTGTGTGTGTGTGTGTGTGTGTGTGTGTGTGTGTGTGTGTATGTGTATGTATCTAGCTGTTCTCCCCAAATACCCCCGACTCTTGGGGCTACTTGGCTTGTTGTAGTAACTCGTATCAAGAGCAGTATTTGTGTGTGTGTGTGTGTATCTGTGTATCTAGCTCTTCTCCCCAAATACTCCCGACCCTTCCTCCCACTGGGGCCTTCAGTATAAGGGGCCTCTACTTACAGGAAGAGCTGACCACAGCAGGTTGAAGGCCTTTCCTTATCGGGACTATGGCTACACATTTCCCCTGACTGGGCTGCCTTTGGCTTTTCTCTGTAAAACCTCAGAGGTCCTGTGGCCTCTCCCCCGAAGTACATGGCCCCTGGTCTCTAGACCTTATCTGGAGGTTTCCTTGGTGCAGAGTGCATAAATACATGTGCCTGGGAAGGGGACTTTGTCCCTGGGTTTTTTGCTGCCTGGCACCCCGCCCCCCCCCCCTCCCCCCCCAGTTTCCAGCCTCGCCTGGATGGGGACAGATGGCAGTCAGCTTAGGCTGTAGTGTGAAGCCCTACAGGCTGACTTCCTGTCATGTGTTGAATAGTGGAAGGAACGTGGAGCAGAGAGTTGGAGTTGGAGGGGGGGGTTGCAAACATAGAGGGCACTGTTTCCTTGACCCCTGCTTTGTGCTAGACATTCAGCTGGGTGCTTCAGGCTCACTTGCAAAACTTGGATCATTATCCCATGAGACAGGTGAAAAGATTGAAGCATAGAAAGGGGAATGACATGCTCAGGGCCATTAGCCAGAACTGGCCTGGGAACCTAGAGGTGTCCAAAGGACCCACATTTTTTTTTTTTTTTTTTTTTTTTGAGATGGAGTCTCCCTCTGTCGCCCAGGCTGGAGTGCAGTGGCGTGATCTCGGCTCACTGCAACCTCTGCCTCCCGGGTTCAAGCGATTCTTCTGCCTCAGCCTCCTGAGTAGCTGGGATTACAGGCGTGCACCACCACACCTGGTTAATTTTTGTGTTTTTTAGTAGAGATGGCGTTTCACCATGTTGGTCAGGCTGGTCTCGAGCTCCTGACCTTGTGATCCACCCGCCTTGGCCTCCCAAAGTGTTGGGATTATAGGCGTGAGCCACCGCACCTGGCCAGGACACATTCTTTTTATGATCCTAGGATCTTTAGCTTCTTAGCTTGGTTGTCAACTGGCTGGATGACCTTGACTGTGTTCCTTGACATCTCTGGACCTTACCTCCTCCAAGTAGGAGCACATGGCCCTCTGTTGTTGGGCCTCTTGAGGCAAGTGGGTTTCTGCCTTCTGTTCCCCTGGATTATCTTCCTATAGGGTCCTACCATTTGCTTTAGAGACTTCTGAGAATTGCCTACTCCCCAGGTAGCTGCCTGCCTGCCATTGGTTCCCCTGAGTGAACCAATATCCGTTGCTTGCACTCAGTTCTCTCCCACCTTCTCTTATTGGGGATTCATGAGCATCAGTGAAGGCTTGGGTGGAGGGGAGGTGGGAACCTGAGCCTCAGAGGTATCCTGTGGCCCACCCTGTCCCTGTTACGCTCAGATAACCTCCTCCTGGAAATGTGACTCTGCATCTCTCCCTTGCTCCCTCTCTCCATGTGGCTTTGACTCAGCAGAAACCTCTAACCCTGACCAGGGTCCTGGTGCTAGTTTCTGTGGGCAGAGTGGAGGCCACATGGTTGTTTCTACATGGGCCATGGGGGAGTGGCAAGGGCTGTGCATGTTACCATGATGAGGCCCAGAAACATTGGCTAGGCCCACTCTTCTGTGCCTTTTGGTCTTGGAACATGGACCATCAGCACTAGGAGGGGTGGATCTGAGGTCAATTTTGATTGTTTTATAAATGGGGAAACTGAGGCCTCAAGAGAAAGCCAAGACCCTACCCTGTCTAGGTCATACAACCAGTGTCAGAACATTGGTATTTGAGGTTGAACCAGGCCTCAGAAAGAAGAAGATTCCCATGGGCCATTTCCTGTACACCAGCTTCCTTGTATCTCCCTTGTATCCTTTAGGTTTCTCATCCTTGCAGTGGGAATCCTTGAGCAGAGGAGCACACATCTCAGGAACCAGACTCTCCAGGGGGATGAGTTCTTCTGTCTCTCCCACTGAGGGTATGCTAGTTGGGGTAGTTGGGACCACAGACCAGGTCACACCACGGCTGCTTGACAGACAAGTGAGACCTTTGTCCTGGCTTATCTCCTCAGGAGATTTGTTCTCAGTGGGGCCAGGGTTCCACTGGACCAGGATGGTAGTGGGGAGCAGACCAGGTCCCTGTCTCCCTCTGCAGCTGTGTGTACACACATTTGTGTGGTTTGTTTTTAGGTTCCCTGTAGACACCTAGCTTCCTTTTTTGCCCTTAGCGGAACTTGCTGTGGCTCTTCTGGCAGGCAGGCAGCTACCTGGGGAGTAGGCGGTTCTCAGATGTCTCTAAAGCAAATGGTAGGACCCTATAGGAAGATAATCCAGGCTCTCATGTCTTGCTTCTTAACATAAATCTGGGTACATTATTGGTTACATTACATTAGTTACATGAGGACTTCTCCCAGGCAGCAGAGGAGAGAGGTTGAGGCTAGTCTGTTAGAGCTCTTGGTTATTTTCCCTGCCCTCCACCTACCCTGCCAGAGGCTAGGAAGGAGGTTGGTGGGGTAGGGGTTTCCTCAGTTTGTAGAGCCTCTTATCTTCAGTCTTTCCTGAAGTGGCAGGGGCATCTACTCATTGAATGTGATAGTTCTCTGTTGTGGGATTTATTGGGTGAGCATTTGACCTCAGGGAGCATCTTTGGCAGGCTCTGCTGTATGTGTATACACATGTGCATTTCTACACTGGTGTCTCTGTGTGTCCAGAAAAAGGAAAGAAGTAGGGTGTGTATGGGGACGGTAATGTTCATGTTGGCCTCTGTGGCCCTAGGGAGAGATACAGCCCCTGATATCTATAATCTCTGCCCACTCCCATGCCTTTCCTGAGTTCTAGCTGATTCCTGCTTGTGCTGGTGTGGAAACTGAGGCACACAAGATCAGGTCCTGCCCCAGGGAGTAAGGCGACTAAGATGGTGGCTAGATTGGGGTGAGGGTGGTAATATCAGCTGGGGCCAGCAGTTACCCTTTGAGAGCCTGGCCTCCCCTTCACCCCGCTAAACGTGTGATCCCAGGCCAGCTTTGCCACATTTCTGTGTCTCCTGGGTAAAGTAAGAGTGTTTTTGTAAGGGTAGAATGAGTTGGAGTGTGAAAAGTCTTTGGTATGGGACCAATTGTAGTATTTTACTGAGGATTTCTGAGCCCAGTTGGAGATGGGAACAGAGGCAGAATGGTGGGGGACCCCCTTCCAGCTGGCCTTTGGGAAGGGAGAACAGGTGCAGATTGCCCACAAGTGCAGCGTCAGCAGGAGAAGTTTCAGTTTCTATCAAAACAAGTTCTCTGAATTCCCCTACCTCTGCAGGTCATCCCCCCAACCTCAGACCCCTCCACAGGAAAGTCATGCCTTGCCCCCAGCCCTGTGTGCCAGCCTTCTGGGAAGAGGAGGGCTTTCTGGAGGACAGAGGTGGAGCTAGGAAAGTCAGAAAAACGAATTTTTTTTTTTTTTGAGACAGTTTCGCTCTTGTTGCCTAGGCTGTAGTGCAGTGGTGTGATCTTGGCTTATTGCAACCTCCACCTCCCGGGTTCAAGCGATTCTTCAGCCTCAGCCTCCCAAATAGCTGGGATTACAGGCGTCTGCCACCACGCCTGGCTAATTTTTTGTATTTTTAGTAGAGATGGGATTTCACCATGTTGTCTAGGCTGGTCTCAAACTCCTGACCTCAGGTGATCCACCTGCCTTGGCCTCCCAAATTGCTGGGATTACAGGTGTGAGCCTCCACACCTGGCCAAAAATGAATTCTTGTTGACTACTTCCTATGTGTTTAGCTCTGTGCTTAGATGCTTTTCCTGCCTTGTGTTATTGGAGAAATCCTATTCTCCCTTGTTGGGGTCCTACTATTGCTGTTTTCCTTGATTTGGAGATGTATATTTTCTTCCACATTAATGATTCCACACTTAGGATATACCTTATAATCAGTGTGATATATTTCCCCACCAAAAGCTGTGATTAGGTACATGTTATACCGTATCACCTATCAGTGGTGTCGTAGGATTGAGGAGAGAAGGTGGTATTTTACATTTTACAGATAAGGAAAGAAGTGTCATAACTTGTCCATAGTTTAGGACCCTGTTTTATGAAGCCTGTATTGTTAACTTGATATTAATTTAACTGCTGAAGTTTTGTTAGAACTAAGGGCCTAGAGGTAGACTTGTGGACCTTTGGTTTCACTAAAGGTAGAGAGCCAGGAGAGGACATGCATCCTAGGTCTGCATTTGGGGCTTTCCTCTGACTGAGCAATTGCAACAGAAATGAGGAAGGGCTTCATAAGTGGTTATGGCAACATTCTGGCTGACTTGTGGGTAACTAGCAATATGAAGGAATCATTGTCGTCATGACAAATGATGTTCTTGTTTCTTGACCACCTACTGTGCCTTAGGTGCTTGGCAAACCTCCTGTGTAGTTTTGACAACACCCAGCAAATGGAAGAGGAGTTACTGTCTCTACCTTATGCACGAGGACATTTCAGCTTAGAGAGGTTAAAGGCTTTATCCATTGCCACACAGCTAGGAGGCAGCAGAGCCTTTCTGCCAGGCCAAAGGGGTCAGTAGCAGAGAAATGGGACCCTCAGGGGGTTTTCCCCCAGATCCCTTCCCTGTTCCATGGTCTCCTCTCTTTCCCCCATTTTCCTGCATCTGGCATCTAGCTCTTGAAGATAGAACTCCCAGGCCTGGAAATGACAATTGACCTTTCCATAGGAGATGGGCTTTCTCCATCACCTCAGCCTATCTCTCTGAGCCTGGCCAACCAACCCCTATTTAACCCCTTCACGCTCATCTTTGTTCCTGTTTACTGCAGCTGCCAACAGCACCGCCTCCCAGTACCCCAAGCTCAGCCTACAGAAATAGCTCCTCAAGCAGCTCACTGTGCGGGCTTTGTGGTCCTGGCTTCTAAGAAAGGCAGCAGCAGGGGGCCCCCAGCCTGTGCGCAGGACATGTGACTTGCTGGAAATGCCGCTGAGGAGGGCGGGGGAGAGTGTGGCCGCAGAACCCACATCCTTGTTTACATTGGTGAAGGGGCTACCCCCTTCCCGCCTTCACAACCTCCACACCCCCTTACCCTTCAGGTCTCTTCACCTCCAAGAGGACAGGAGGCAAACATGGGCCCTATTTTCTATCTCAGAGTAGCCTTTCTCACAGAGCCCTCCAGAGTAGGAAGGGGAAGGCAGGGAAGGCGTTCTTCTGACAGTTCTTCAGAGAGGTAGACTGACAGGGAAGAACTCGGGAGTGTTCCTGTGTGACCTGACCCTAGCCCAGTGCCCTAGGGAGATCCCATCAGAGCAGTGGTCCTCTGGGGAAACAAAGGGAAATTCCCTAAACCAGTGGAAATCAGACTTGCATGATCTTCAGGCCCACTTTAATTTCACAGGGAGAAGAGCTCTCTGGCTTACCCAGCCTATCCATTTGCTCAATAAACTTTTCCTGATTTCCTTTACTGTATCGGGCCCTGAGCTGGGGGTGGACTTTGGTGTGAACTGCCCTTTGCCTTCAGTGGGAGCCCAGTGCAGTCGGGCAGAAGTCTATGCACACCTTTGATAAATCTGGTGATAGAGGTGTCCTGGGTAGTGGGGAACTGTATTAAAGAACATGTTGGGCCAGGCGCGGTGGCTCACACCTGTAATCCAGGCATTTTGGGAGTCTGAGGCGAGAGGATCGCTTGAGCCCAGGAGGTCAAGGCTGCAGTGAACAATGATCGCGCCACTGCACTCCAGCCTGGGCGATAGAGCGAGACCTTGTCTCAAATAAATAAATAAATAAAGAACACATTGGTGTTTGAGAAGTAGGCAGCTGACGAGGATGGAAGGAGCGTCCTGAAGAGAAGGAACGGCATGTGTGAAGATCCTCAAGCGAAGCAGAGGGAGTGTGTTTCCTTCTCGCCTTAGTTTGACCAAATCTCACGACGCCTGGACTATTCGGGCCACAGGCTGCCCATCCTGAGTTAAGCTAAAGTTAGTTGCATGTGTGTCTTATCTCTTTTACTAGACTGTGTGCTCCCCGAAGGTAGGGGCAGGATTTTACTCACCTCTGTCACCTTCACAGTACCCCACATTCAGGCCTCCCTATGGAGGAAGGAATTCCGATTTACTGTGTGGCTACTCTGTCCCAAGCCCAGTGGTAGTTATTTTATACCCATTATCTCATTTAATCCCCACCATTAAGGCCTGCCATGTGGTTATCCCTCTTTTTTTTTTTTTTTTTTTGGAGACAGAGTCTCACTCTGTTGCCCAGGCTGGAGTGCAGTGGCATAGTCTCAGCTCACTGCAACCTCTGCCTCCGGGGTCAGGCGATTCTCCCAAGTAGCTGGGATTACAGGCGCCTGCCACCATGCCCGGCTAATTTTTGTATTTTTGGTAGAGACGGGATTTCACTATGTTGGCCAGGCTGGTCTCGAACTCCTGACCTCAAGTGATCTGCCTGCCTCGGCCTCCCAAAGTGCTCGGATTACAGGCGTGAGCCACCATGCCTGGCCTGTTATCCCTCTTGTTCCTATTTTACAGATGAGATATATGAGGCTCAGAACACTTGGGTCACTTGCCTCTGGTCACTCAGCTCTCTAGTATCTGGCAGAACTGGGCTTGGAGGCCCCCCCCTTTTTTTTTTCTGTTTTTCTTTTTTTGTCTTTGTTCCTTTTTTTTTTTCAACCTACAAAGGCTGTGTTGGCTCATGGGAGTCAGGAAAACTGAATTCAGAGTTGTCTCTGTCACAGACTGACTCTTTGTGATCTTGGACAAACCACAAACTCCTCCTGAACCTCAGTTTCCTCATGTGGAAAGTGAAGAGGTGGTATGGGAATCAATAGATTTTGAGGCCAACCTATGGAACTTAGAATGTTGTTGATTTCTTCGAGTGGCCACGTGTACCCTAGATAAAGTCATCTGCCCAAGAGGCTTGTGGCTGTGTTCCTCTCACCTGCACTCTCTTGTTCTTCAAGTCTGGCCCTGCCTGCCTTATTTTTCCATGACCCCGTTCTAGCCTACAAGGGCAAGAACTCTCCAGGCCTTGGGGTAGAAAAGGGAATTTCCCTGGTCCCCCAGCTCCTCCTCCCCAAAGGATGTTCTGTGATTCAGAGCTCTTCTCTGGCATCTCTGACCTAGCCGCTGCTTTCTTCTGCCCCCACAGCTGACCAGGTGTATGGAGACCAGGACATGCATGAGGTTGTGCGAAAGCATTGCATGGACTATCTGGTGAGAAAATGGGGGAGGCCTTTGGGGGAGGGGCAGGGTGGGAGGATTTCTTCTCCACACAGACCTTAACCTTCCAATCTATTCTGTAGATGAAGAATGCCGACTACTTCTCCAACTATGTCACAGAGGACTTTACCACCTACATTAACCGGAAGCGAAAAAACAATTGCCATGGCAACCACATTGAGATGCAGGCCATGGCAGAGATGTACAACCGTCCTGTGGAGGTGTACCAGTACAGCACAGGTACTTCTGCAGTGGGTAGGTGAGGGACTGATGGCACCTCGTTCGAGCCTGCCCTACCTGGCCTGCTGTGGATGCTCCCTCCTTCTCTTTCTCTGCAGAACCCATCAACACATTCCATGGGATACATCAAAACGAGGACGAACCCATTCGTGTCAGCTACCATCGGAATATCCACTATAATTCAGTGGTGAATCCTAACAAGGCCACCATTGGTGTGGGGCTGGGCCTGCCATCATTCAAACCAGGGGTGAGTAGGTCCCTATGCCCAGAATGGCTGCTGGATATAGAGGTCAGAAACCTCTGTTGGAGTCTGTTTTGCCCCTAACTCACAAAACTATCCTGTCTCCTCTCTGGGTCTCCCCTGAGTTCTCACCCTTATAAAAAAAAAATATAGGGAGTTACTCAAGGTGATCTCTCAGGGCTTGTTCTTTGGTCTTGATTTGCCCATCTGAGTTGGCTCACCTATCTTTTGTGCCCATTGAGGTCTGGCATTTTAGGATATGGAGTCCTATTTGGGAGCAGTGAGCCAGGGTCTGCTCTAGGCATCTTGGCATGTATCTTTCTCCCAGGATCATAGTGGTTACAGACAGCCATGGTCACAGAGACATGGGGTACAGGCCTGGCCCCACCACTCACTGGCTGTGTAATCTAGGCAGATTCTATAAGTATTCCAGGCTGGCAGCTTGGCTGATACAGAAAGCACCTCCCACTGGGCCTGGGGCCTAGTAGGTGTTCAGAAGGTGGCAGTGCATTTTCCCAGCACACACTGATAGATTCTCATTTCTTTCTCTCTCTCCCCTCTCCCCTCTCTGTCATAGTCATCTGCTGAGGATTTTGGTATCTTCTATTGAGGTTTCACTTCTACAAACACAAAGTACTCCTGCTTCATTTTCGGAAACACATACCCTAACACCAACACACCCTCCAACATAGTTCTTTTTTGTTTTGTTTTTAAGTAAACTTAATTTTAGAGCAGCTTTAGATTTACAGAATTACTGCAAAGTGGCTGGGCCCGGTGGCTCATGCCTGTAATCCCAGCAGTTTGGGAGGCCGAGGCCGGTAGGTCACCTGAGGTCAGGGGTTCAAGACCAGCCTGGCTCACATGGTGAAACCCTGTCTCTACTAAAAATATAAAAATTAGCTGGGCATGGCAGCGGGTGCCTGTAATCCCAGCTACTCAGGAGGCTGAGGCAGGAGAATCGCTTGAACCTGGGAGGCGGAGGTTGCAGTGATCTGAGATTGTGCCACTATACTCCAGCTTGGGCGACAGAATGAGACTCTCTCAAAAAAAAAAAAGTTGCAAAGATATTACAGAGTTCCCATGTGCCTCACTATGATTAATGTATTAACATAGTACATTTGTCATAGTTAGTGAGCTAATATCGATATATTATTAACTAAAGACCATACTTGACTCAGATTACCTCAGTTTTTCCCTAATGACCTTTATCTGTTCCAGGATCCCATCCAGGATGCCATATTATATTTAGTTGTTGTGTCCCCTTTATCTCCTCTTGGCTGTGACAGTTTCTCAGAATTTTTTTGTTTTTGTTTTCGATCTGTTTACTGACTCTCGTTTTGCCTTTTCTAGAATGTCATATAATTGGAAATGTACAATATGTAGCTTTTTCAGACTGGCTTTTTTCACTTAACACTATGCATTTAAGATTCATCTGTGACTTGTCCTGGTTTAATGGCTCATTTTTTTTTTTTGGTGGGCGGGTGGGGAGACAAGGTCTCACTCTGTCACCCAGGCTGGAGTGCAGTGGGGCAATCTAGGCTCACTGTAGCTAGCCTCCACTTCCCAGGCTCAAGCAAGCCTCTCACCTTAGCCTCCCGAGTAGCTGGGAGACTACAGGCACTCGCCACCATGCTTGGCCAGTGTTTTTAAAAAATTTTTTGTAAAAAAAAAATGAAAAAAATTTTTTTGTAGAGACAAGATCTCAGTATATTGCCGAGGCTGGTCTTGAACTCTTGGGCTTAAGTGATCCTCCCGCCTCGGCCTCCCAAAGTGCTGGAATTACAGGCATGAGCCACTGCACCCAGCTTCCTCTTTTTCTTCAAAAATGTCAGTGCTTTGGCCAGGCGCAGTGGCTCACTCCTGTAATCCCAACACTTTGGGAGGCTGAGGTGGGAGGATCACCTGAGGTCAGGAGTTTGAGACCAGCCTGGCAAACATGGTGAAACCCTGTTTCTACTAAAAATACAAAAAAGAATTAGCAGGGCATGGTGGCACACGCCTATAATCTGAGCTACTTGGGAGGCTGAGGCAGGAGAATTACTTGAACCTAGGAGGCAGAGGTTGCAGTGAGCTGAGATTTCACGAACCCTGCACTCCAGCCTGGGCGACAGCGAGACTCTGTCTGAAAGAAAAAATAAAATGAATGTTTTAAGTTTTTGTATTTAATAGACTTAATTGTTTAGAGCAGTTTTAGAATTGCAGAACAATTGAGGAGATAATACAGAATTCCCACATATCCTCCTCTTCCCAAACACAGTTCTACTATTATTATTATTATTATCTTTTTTTTGAGACGAAGTTTCGCTCTTGTCACCCAGGCTGGAGTGCAATGGCGCAATCTTGGCTCATTGTAACCTCTGCCTCCCAGATTCAAGCGATTCTCTTGCCTCAGCCTCCCAAGTAGCTGGGATTACAGGCATCTGCCACCACACCCAGCTAATTTTTGTATTTTTAGTAGAGACAGGGTTTCACCATGTTGAAGGCTGGTCTCGAACTCTTGACCTCAGGTGATCCACCCATCTCAGCCTCCCAAAATGCTGGGATTACAGGCGTGAGCCACCGCGTCCAGTTCTGGTATTATTAACAGCTCAGATGATTATGGTACATTTGTTACAATGTGCGAACCAATGTTAATACTTTTTTTTTTTAAAGACAGAGTTTTGCTCTGTTGCCCAGGCTGGAGTGCAGTGACATGATCTCGGCTCACTGCAACCTCCGCCTTCTGGGTTCAAGCAGTTCTTCTGCCTTAGCCTCCTGAGTAGCTGGGATTACAGGTGCCCACCACCACACCTGGCTAATTTTTCTGTTTTTAGTAGAGACAGGGTTTCACCACATTGGTCAGGCTGGTCTGGAACTCCTGACCTCAGGTGATCCAACCATCTCAGCCTTCCGAAGTGCTGGGATTACAGGCGTGAGCCACTGTGCCCAGCCTAATACGTTACTATTAAACGAAGTCTGCATGCCTCCTTAGGCCCCTTTATCTTTGACAGTTTCAGTTTTGTTTTGATGACCTTGATGGTTTTTTAAGGAGTACTGATGAAATATTTTGTAGGAAACATCTCTTTTGAACTTTTTCTCATGTTTAAACTAGGGTTGTGGGACTTAGGGAAGAAGATCACAGAGGTAAAGTGCCATTCTCATTACATCATTTCAAGGGTGTATACAATGAGTGTCATTTATGCCCGTTGGTGTTACCCTTGATCAGCTGGCAGAAGTAGTGTTTGTTAGATTTCTCCACTTAAGGTTACTCTTTCCCACCTTTTCCATACTGTACTGTGTGGAAGGAAGTCACTCTGTGCAGCCCACACCTAAGAAATGGTTATGCCCCATCCCCTTAAGGGTAGAGTATCTGCATAGATTATTTGGAATTCTTCAAGGAGGATCTGTCTCTCATCCTTAACTCATCCTTAATTTATTAATTTTTCCTGTTATTTATTCATCTCAATACGGTCTTTTTTTTTTTTTTTTTTTTTTTTTTTTTGTGAGACGGAGTTTCTCTCTTGTTGCCCAGGCTGGAGTGCAAGGGCACAATCTCTGCTCACTGCATCCTCTGCCTCCCAAGCAGCTGGGATTATAGGCATGCGCCGCCATGCCCAGCTAATTTTTTGTTTTTTTAAGACAGAGTCTTGCTCTGTCACCAGGCTGAAGTGCAGTGGCACTATCTCGGCTCACTGCAACCTCCACTCCCTGGTTCAAGCGATTCTCCTGTCTCAGCCTCCCGAGTAGCTGGGATTACAGGCATGCGCCACCACACCCAGTTAATTTTTGTATTGTTTAATAGAGATGGGGTTTCACCATGTTGGTTAGGCTGAAGTATTGAACTCCTGACCTCAGGTGTTCCACCCTCCTCGGTCTCCCAAAGTGCAGGGATTATAGGTGTGAGCCACTGTGCCCGGCTGAAACAGCCATTTCTCTAAAGAGCCCTGGAACGTATTGGAGAATGTTAACAGAAGCCAAGACCTAGGTGTTGAATGTGCTCTTCGATATCAGGTTGTCCATGCTTCTAGGCCCTCTCAGACGATAGAACAAGGAGCTACATGTGTGTATAGTGGCCTGTGTACACATATCTATAAATATTTCTACGTGTAACCATGTTTATTTATATTAAACATGAATCCTTACTGATGTCTCCAACTCAGATCCATTATCACATGCTTCATTCTAGCCTTCTCCCCTTGTTCATCTGCAAATTCCCACTCCAACAGTAGATATGCTATCAGATGTATATGCAGTGGCTCCTACCACCCGTTTATGTAACTGCTCACTTCCATATACACATGTAGCAGAATCAGACTTGTTCATCTGTACCCCCGTGGGAAACAACTGTATCACTACAGCACAATGCTACATATAGTTCTTTTTTGCTTTTGGTGTTACAGACTCCATTCATTTTGAAAGTGACCTATTTGTACCCCCACCCCCTTCAAATGAGGTTGTTTCTTTTTTTTTTTTGAGATGGAGTCTCGCTCTGTCACCCAGGCTGGAGTGCAGTGGCGTGATCTCCGCTCACAGCAAGCTCTGCCTCCCGGGTTCACACCATTCTCCTGCCTCAGCCTCCTGAGTAGCTGGGACTGCAGGCGCCCACCACCACACCTGGCTAATTTTTTGTATTTTTAGTAGAGACGGGGTTTCATTGTGTTAGGCAGGATGGTCTCAGTCTACTGACCTTGTGATCCACCCGCCTCAGCCTCCCAAAGTGCTGGGATTTCAGGCGTGGGCCACCGTGCCCGGCCAAGCTTGTTTCATATGTTTGTAATACATTTATATTATTTTGTCACATTTTTGCATTCTATGCTGGGATCTCAGATTTCCTAATTATTTATTTATTTATTTTTGAGACAGAGTCTCACTCTGTTGCCCAGGCTGGAGTGCAGTGGTACAATGATCTCAGCTCACTGCAACCTCTACCTCCTGGGTTAAAGCAATTCTCATGCCTCAGCCTCCCGAGTAGCTGGAATTACAGGCATGCACTACCACGCCTGGCTAATGTTTGTATTTTTAGTAGAGACGGAGTTTCACCATGTTGCTCAGGCTGGTCTCGAACTCCTGACCTCAGGTGATATGCCCGCCTCGGCCTCCCAAAGTGCTGGGATTACAGGCGTGAGCCACTGCACCGGCCATAGATCTTCTAATTTTTATTTTATTTTATTTATTTATTTATTTATTTTATTTTATGTTTGAGACAGAGTCTTGCTTTGTCACCCAGGCTGGAGTACAGTGGTGCGATCTTGGCTCACTGCAACCTCAGCCTCCCGGGTTCAAGCAGTTCTCCTGCCTCGGCCTCCCGAGTAGCTGGGATTACAGGCACATGCCACCATGCCCGGCTAATTTTTGTATTTTTAGTAGAGACAGGGTTTCACCATATTGGCCAGGCTGGTCTCAAACTCCTGACCTCAGGTGATCCACCCGCCTTGGCCTCCCAAAGTGCTGGGATTACAGGCATGAGCCACCGTGCCCAACCTTCCTAATTTTCTTTTAAATAGCATATATTAAGGTCCACTCTTTGTGTTATACGTTCTATGGGTTTTGACAAATATATAATGTCATGTATCTACCATTACAGTATTATTCAGAATAGTTTGACCACCCTTAAAATTCCTCATATTCCATATGTATGCTTACCCCTCCCTTCCTCCCTCTTCCTGCAAACACTAATCTATTATCTTTGTGGGTTTGCCTTTTTCAGAACGTCATATAATTGTAATAATACAGTATGTAGCCTTATGTAGCCTTTTCAAACTGCTTTTTTTTTTTTTTTTTAAGACTGTACCACTGTTGCCCAGGCTGGAGTGCAGTGGCGCAATATCACTGTAGCCTTGACCTTCTGGGTTTAAGCAATCCTCCCACCTCAGCCTCCCGAGTAGCTGGTACCACAGGTACACACCACCACGCCTGGCTAACTTTTAAAAATATTTTTATTTTGTAGAGACAGGGTCTCACTGTGTTGCTCAGGCCGATCTCAAATTCCTGAGGACAAGTGGTCCTCCAGCCTTGGCCTCTCAAAGTGCTGGTATTGCAGGGCTGAGCATCCTGCAGCCAAATTGCTTTTTTGGCCCTGAAATTAAAATGGTCAATGTGACAGACTGCTTCTTATCACTTAGCATTATGCATTAAGGTTTCTCCATGTTCTTTCATGGCTTGTTAGCTGGTTTCTTTCTTATCACTTAATGTTCCTTTTATGGAGGTACCAGTTTAATTATTCACCTATTAAAAGACATTCTTGGTTGCTTCCAGTTTTTGATGATTATGAATAAAGCTTCTGTAACGTGCATGCAGGTTTTTTTATGAACATAAGTTTTTAGATCAGTTGTATACATACCTGGGAGCAAGATTGCTGGATTGCATTGTAAGATTATGTTTTGATTTTTGAGGAACTGAGAAACTGTCTTCCAAAGTGGCTGTATTATTTGCATGCCCAGCATAAAGATTTGGAAGTTCCTGTTGCTCAGCATTACCAGCAATTGATACTATCATTGTGTTGGATTTTAGCCATTCTCTTAGGTGTATAGTGGTATCTCATTATTTTAACTTGCAATTGCCTGTTGGCAAATGCTGTTGAGCATCTTTTCATATGCTTATTTGCCATCTGTATATCTTCTTTGGTGAATTGTGTTTGTGACTTCCTGGCATACAATTCCTAAAATCCTTAGAATCTCCAAAGTGATGCCTTTTTGTATGCTAAAGAGGTGACTGATGGCTGGCAGCCTCTAGGTAGCTTCAGGATGGGGGCTGGTGACCTGAAAGACCAAGGCAGGATTAGAGGTTTGAGACTTTAAGCCCATCCCCCAGCCTTTGGAGAGGGGAGAGAGGCTGAAGATTAGGTTGATCACCAATGTCCAATGGCTTAATCAATAATGCCTACATAATGAAGCTTCCAAAGAATCCCGAAAGGATTGGGTTCTGGGAGCTTCTGGGTAGCTGAATACATGGAAGTTTCTAGAGGGTCGCACCCCAGGGAGGGCATGGAGGCGCTACATCCCTTCCCCCATATGTTACTCTGTGCATCTCATCTGTATCCTTTGTAATTTTCTCTATAATAAACTGGCAGACGTGTTTCCTGGGTTTTGTGAGCTGCTCTAAGCAAGTTAATTGAACCCCCCAAAAAGTATTGTAGGAATCCCAATTTATAGCCGGTCAGTCAGAAATTCTGGAGGCCCAGACATTCGATTGGTGTTCGAAGGGGAGTGGGGGTAGTCTTGTGAGACTGAGCCCTCAACCTGTGGGATCCCAGACTGTCTCTAGGTATTGAATTGCATTGGAGGAGGGACACCAGGTGTCCGCTGCTAGCTGCTTGCTGTGTGGGAAAACACCCTCCCCCCAGCCCGCACATTTGGTCACAGAAGTCTCCTGTGTTGATTGTTGTTGAGTGAGCGAGTAGAAAAAACACTTGGAGTGTGTTTAACACTGCCAGAGTGGTTAGATTTTTTAACTTTTTTTTAAATTAGCTTATTCTAACATAGTTTTACGTTTTTTTTTTTAACTATTCAGAGTAAAAAATTACAGTTTATCTGAATGTAAGGTCTGCAGGAAAAAGAAAAGAATACATTTTACATGATTACTTAACATATATGCATTTGTGTGTGATGTATATATGTGCATTAAAATAATGTTAACTAAAGCTTCATGAAACAATATTTGCACTTATTCCCTGGGATATACTCTGATATTTTCTATTTTTAAAAAATACTGTTGGATCTCATAGCTGGAAAAACAGTACTCTGATGTAGTGTCCTGTAACTCATAGCACCCCACACCATCCATGTTGATAACTGCCCCCTTATTCCCTCAAACACCCACTGCTTCCCCTAACCCCTCACATGCTTAAATACTCCCACCCTGTGCTCATATAGCTAATTTTTCTATGTGTCTCATCTGCTCATGTGTGAGAAAGGCCTCAACATTATGAAACAGTCATCACTGGATGGGGCTTCTTTAAATTAAGGCCCAGAGCCAGGCGCGGTGACTCACGCATATAATCCCAGCACTTTGGGAGGCCGAGGCGGGTGGATCACCTGAGGTCAGGAGTTCAAGACCAGCCTGGCCAACATGGTGAAACCCCGTCTCTACTAAAAATACAAAAAAATTAGCCATGGGTGGTGGTGCTCACCTGTAATCCTAGCTACTTGGGAGGCTGAGGCTGGAGAATCACTTGAACCTGGGAGGCGGAGGTTGCAGTGAGCCGAGATCACGCCACTGCACTCCAGTCTGGGTGACAGAGCGAGACTTCGTCTCAAAAAAAAAATCAAAAGCCCAGGTTGGAAGACACCTGACTGCCCCAGTCTCAGTGCCTCAGTTGAGGTGGTTTGGGGGTTGGAGTCAGGTCTTCCAAGCATAGGAGTTTGGAATGACAGGTTCCATATCCCAAGCCTGCTTTCCCCTGGTCCCCAATCATGACGTAGTCTGCGGAGGGTTGCTCTGTGGGAGTACCTGCTTTCCTGTCTCCTTTTTTTCTGGTGCCCCGGGGCCTACCTCGCTGAGCCTGTTCTGGCTCTTGGGCAGGTTCAGTGTGTTATTGCACATCCCTATTCCTCTCCCTCCTTGCAGTTTGCAGAGCAGTCTCTGATGAAGAATGCCATAAAAACATCGGAGGAGTCATGGATCGAACAGCAGATGCTAGAAGACAAGAAACGGGCCACGGACTGGGAGGCCACAAATGAGGCCATTGAGGAGCAGGTGGCTCGGGAATCCTACCTGCAGTGGTTGCGGGATCAGGAGAAACAGGCCCGCCAGGTCCGCGGCCCCAGCCAGGTGGGTTATGGACTCTGTCACAGGCTTGGCCAAGAATCCATTACTTCTCATGATTTGCCCTCAAGTGAGCAGAAAAAAATTAAGCAGTTTTGACATCTGGGAGGGAAGGGAGCATCCAGCACCATCTAACTCATCTTGGTCTTAGTTTTGGCATTATACCTTGGAACTTTAAATACTTGTGCAGAACAGGCACTTAAGGAGTGAGAGGAGGGCAGCCATGCTGCTGGTGACACTAGGGAATAATGGATAGCTTCAGAGACACAAGCTTTCGTTGACTGCCCTTGTGTGCCAGGTCTCTACTGAGAATGTAACATCAGATCTGGACTGCTCTGCCCTCAGCGATCTCATTTGTTGGGGGTGACAACTCATTGGTGGGGTCCTTGACCCTGGCTGGGAGATCAGTGGAGGTGGGGGCTCTGGTTAGTCTTCACAGAGGAAGGCTGAACTGTTAGGGAATCGGGGAGGGGCAGGGCAGACAAGTATCTGAGGAATTGTAAAATCACAAGGAGTTTGGAGTGATTGTAGATGTTGGCTGGCAGGAGCTGAGTTTTATTCCACAAATACTGCCAGTCTGTGCCAGGCCCTGTTTTCAGTATATGGTGATACATAGGTGAGCCCAGCAGACCAAGATCCCCGTCCTTGTGATGCTCACAGTTTTGCAGAGTGAAACAAAATAAACAATAAACATAATGAATAAACTAGTTGGGAAATGCTGTGGATGGAAAGTGTAGAGCCAGGATAAAGGGGCCAAGCAGGGATGTGAGTTCACAGTATGAAATAGCACAGTCAGGGTAGGCCTCAGAGCAGGTGAGATTTGAGCCTTGAAGAAGGTGAGAGTTAGATGAGTGCACATGGAGGGGAGGGCAGCAGGCCCACACACCTGGTGTGACTCAGGAACAGCCCAGAGGGAGGCCAGTGCATCCGAACAGAATGTAGAAGTAGATGAAGTCAGAGAGGTTGTGGGTCCGATTGGGTAGGGGCTTGTGGGCTGTGGCGAGGACTTTGACTTTTACTCTGAGCGAGGCAGAAACCATGGGAGGATTGTGAGCAGAGGACAGACAGGATGTGGTTGGGGATTTAACAAGATTGCCTTGCCTGCTAGTCATCCAGTGGAGTCTCGTGAGTGAGGGCAGAAGCAGGGGCCAGTGAGGAGGAGCTTCTGCAGCAGGCCAGGCGACTGGTGGCCGCTGCTGGCAGTAGAGGTGGTGAGAAGGGGTTGGATTTGGGATCTATTTTCAAGATAGAGGTAACAGGGTTTCCTGTCAGATTGACTGTAGGGGTGTGAGAGAAAGGGTAAGGAGCTCCACCTCTGTCCTGTGAGGAGCCTTGTGGTCCACCGTGTGAGTTGGGATGATGTTGACCTATGTAGAAGCTGTATCATAGCCAAGGTCCTGGGAAGGGAGCCAGCATTCAGGGATGGGTCACAGGAAGGTCATGGTTGCTGGTGGTCCTTAACGCATTTTCCTTCCCCACTGCAGCCCCGGAAAGCCAGCGCCACATGCAGTTCGGCCACAGCAGCAGCCTCCAGTGGCCTGGAGGAGTGGACTAGCCGGTCCCCACGGCAGCGGAGTTCAGCCTCATCACCTGAGCATCCTGAGCTGCATGCTGAATTGGGCATCAAGCCCCCTTCCCCAGGCACTGTTTTAGCTCTTGCCAAACCTCCTTCGCCCTGTGCGCCAGGTCAGTGACTTGCCCACAGGGAATGTGCTGGGAGTTAGGAGGCACTGCCTGGGTCCTGGGTCCCTACCTTTGACTGTCCGTCTGCTTCAGGTACAAGCAGTCAGTTCTCGGCAGGGGCCGACCGGGCAACTTCCCCCCTTGTGTCCCTCTACCCTGCTTTGGAGTGCCGGGCCCTCATTCAGCAGATGTCCCCCTCTGCCTTTGGTAAGCCTCCTTTGTCTGGGGGGATGGAGGCTGCTAGGAGCTGGGAGAGACTGGAAGAAGTGGCAAGTCCTGAGAGGGGGTTTCTGGAGCCTCTGGCCATCTCTCCAAGAAAACAAGGGAGAGGCACTGGAGGGGATTTTTCTGACCCAAAGAATTTGCCCCAGAAGGGTCTGGGGTCTAAGTGGGGTTTCACAGGCCTAGCAGATCCTTCTGTTTGAGAAGGGAGTGAGAAGGGCCCTATGGGATTTCTCCAGAGCCCCAGACGTCGGCACAGGGTGAGGAGAAGGCAGGCTGAGAGCGCTCCATCATCCTTTTCCTCTTCCTCTCGCCCAGCAGGTCTGAATGACTGGGATGATGATGAGATCCTAGCGTCGGTGCTGGCAGTGTCCCAACAGGAATACCTAGACAGTATGAAGAAAAATAAAGTGCACAGAGACCCGCCCCCAGACAAGAGTTGATGGAGACCCAGGGATTGGACACCATCTCCCAACCCCAGTACTCCTGCTCTCCGGTGCCACCTCACCTTCTTTGGCTTCTTCCCTCTTGCCTCCTTCTGTTCTTTCTGCTCTCCCCCCTTTTCCCTCCTTCTCACTTCTCTCTGGCTAGCCCACCCCTGCGCTCCCTCTCATTGCCGCTGCCACTATCACCTGTCTCTCTGCCAGCTGACGTGCCCTGTTGCCCCCCCAACCCCACACAGAACCATCCCTGCATTCCACAGGGGACTCGGGCAAGGGTGCCGAAGATAGACGAGAGGCACACAGAGACAGACCAACTGGCAGCCAGGCAGCCCCAGAGGAGAGAGACATTCAGACAGAGGAAAGTCTCCCTGCCCCTCATTCCTTCCAAGATGAGAAAAACTTGCCCTCCCCCCCCACCCACACTCATGCCAGGGAGGTGGGAGGAAGAAGTGGGAAATTTCCCTTCCCAGTACCCCAAGAATGTCTGAGCCTTCAATGTTGAATTTTTTCTTTATTAAAATGTACTTTTATCTTATAAAATCAACTAATCAAAAATGATATAGACGACAGCAGTGGCTCTGTGAAGGTGGCATCTCTCTGGGCAGGCAGGCCATGGGGCATGGAGGAGGGCACAAAGATGTGGGTTGCTGTCTTCTGGCCTCCAGCTGCATGGAGGCCGGCCCAGGGTCTAGGGTGTGCACTGGGCAAGGGCAGGGCAGGGCGGCAGGTGTCAGGCCGGCTTGGACAATGAAACCCTGACCTTGCTGCATTCCTTTTGCTTCCACCACCACTAGCCTCTTTGGAATCTTGGGGTGGGGGGCATCTTTGGGGATTATGGCTGCCACCCGGGATTTGAGTTATAAGGAGTGTGGGAGCAGCTTTGGCAGATGGGGCACCCGTGCCCTGCAGGTGTTGACAAGATCCACCATCTGTAATGTCCTTGGCACAATAAAACCAAATGTCAGTTTCCCTGAGCAGCTCTGTTCTGTGTGGGGCAGGGGTTGGGCGGGCCTCTGGGCAGAGGAGGCAATGGCACGGACCTTGGCTTGACCTCAGAGGTGTGAGTGCTCTCCAGCAGGGTCTGTCTGGGTGCCTGGTGTTTGTATTTTATTTGCTGCTTATTAAACCTCCTTCTGGACCTATTACCACTGGAAAAGCTGCGTCTTTGCCTGCTGACCCCACCCCTGCCTACCCTATTTCCTGGGGGTGTGATGGTAGCAGAGGACTGTGAGCTTGAACTTCCTGCCTGAATTCCAGCTTCTTTGCCTGCCTCTCACCATGAATGTTGCTCTTTCCTTATCATGATCTGATGAAGAAAAACCTTGGAAAAGTACAACTAATACTTTGTAGCGACATGAGTTTAGTGGAAGTAACCAGAGGGGCCTCCCCCACTAGGTTTTAGAAGGTGAAGGATGGCTAAACCCTTTTTCTTGTCCCCCAGTCTGACACCTCTTTCCCTGCCCTTCCTAGGGGTAAATCCAAGGTAAAGAAGGCTGGCTAGCCCCCAGGTTTTCTCAAGCATCTTTTTCACCATGCCATGATAATGGAGACCCTCTGGCTGGATGTGTGTCTGGCTCTGCAGTTGAGGGCATGGCTAGCTGAGTGGCTGGCTGTGGGGTGTCTCTGGAACCCAATGGCCAAGCATCTATTTGTTGTAGAGTTGCTTTGAAACCTTGCCTGGCATTTTCTAGCTGTGTGGCCCTGGTCAATTCATAGCTTCTCTGAGTTTCAAGTGTCTCATCTGTACAAGAGGTGATTAGGCTGGGCGCAGTGACTCACGCCTGTAATCCCAGCACTTTGAGAGGCTGAGGTGGGTGAATCACCTGAGATCAGGAGTTCGAGACCAGCCTGGTCAACATGGAGAAACCCCATCTCTACTAAAAATACAAAAATTAGCTGGGTGGGTTGTACGTGCCTGTAATCCCAGCTACTTGGGAGGCTGAGGCATGAGAATCACTTGAACCTGGGAGGTGGAGGTTGCGGTGAGCCGAGATTGCGCCACTGCACTCCAGTCTGGGCGACAGAGGGAGACTCCGTCTTAAAAAAAAAAAAAAAAAAAATCCCTCATGCTGTCTGCTTGTGATCATCTAGAGGGAATATGTATGATCAAAGTAATATACTACTGGGCACAGTGCCTGGCACATTGAGAGCACAAATGTTAGTAGTACTATCCTTTTTGTAGAAGTTCCTGCACCGTTTGGCCCCTGCCAATCTCTCACCGCTCTATCCAGTATTCTTGGCTTTTGCCTGCAATTTGCCCTCCCCTGTCCTGAGCCACCAACTTTGTCTTTCAAGACAGGTAGAGGGTCACCTGCTGAGAAGCCCATTCACATTCTCACTTCTATCTAAAAATCTCCCCAGTAACTGTACTACAGATAAACTTCATGGCACAGGTTTGATGCCTGACTTATCTGTACATCTCTAATAGCAACATCCCCATCAAGGCCTGGCAGGCTTATAGCAAACCAACCCCTAATAATGTTGGGTGAACAAAGGAGAATACATGTATGCTTTTTTGGTGGTGTCTGTGTGTGTGTGACTGTGGTGAGTCCAAGTCTTCATGTGCAGCTCACAGTGTCTCCAGTTGTGTGTGTGATGAGGGCTTGTTTCCAGGTGTGTCAGATGGTGACTGAGTGTGGGACTCTTATCTCTGACAGTTTGTGTCTAAAGCCAAGATGAGTGCATGCCTGCGTGGGTCTGTGACAGTGCATCTGTGGTTTCTGTCTGATGGGGTGGATGTCCGTTTGTGTTCCTGCAACAGATTCTGGGTAGCTATTTCTGGACAGTTTGTTCCATTGATAAGCTGCATGTGTCATGGTGTATGTGTGTCTGTGTCTGAACAGGTCTATCCATGTCTGCTTTTGTGACACTGCCACAAATGTGACTCTCTCACATCAGTACATGTCTGCCTTCAGAGCAGTGCATGTGTGTTCCTGGAGCATTTGTGTATCTTCTGTGACAGACTCTGCGTCTCTCATTTCTGGGACAGTACAAGTCTTGCTGTGACAGTGCATGTCTGATGGTGACAGTGTGTTTGTGACAGGTTCTGCCAGTGTGTTTGACGGGACATTTCTGTGTTATCACATGGCAAATGTAGGTCTGCGTGAGTGCCTTTCTGTAACAGTGTATCTCTGGGTGTCATTCTAGGACATAACTATTTTTCTGACAGTGTGCCTGCCTGAAAGTGTATGTCAGTCTCTGGCTGCATGTGTATCTAGGTCGTTTCTGTGAATGTGTCTGACAGTATGTGTTTGTGTATATCCTGGCATTCATGTTGTCTTTGGAGTGCATTTTTCTTCCTGGGGTGTGGCGCCTTCTCTGGCTGTTTTTCACAAATTTGTGTCAGGGTTGCCACTTGTCTAGCAGCCTCTATCATGTTTCTCAGTCCTTGCCTCTCTCAACTCCAAGTGCAGCCCATGCCACCACCACTCTGGGCTCACCCCCATCCCCCAAGAACCACCCTCTGCTGTTCTAGATTCTAGACCTGCTGACTGGGCCCAGGGCTCAGGGTTAAAAGCTCCAATAAACACTCCCCAGGCAATGCTGCCTTTGACCAATGCGCACCCGTGGCGTTGATGGTGTGGGTTCCCCCTCCCTGGCTACCAGATATTTCCAGGGCCCTGGCCTCAGCTTTCCAGTGAAGGCCGCCTGGAAGACTCCGGTGAAGGAGTCCGACAAGCACCTTTCGTGACGGGGTCCTGGATAGATTCTTAGAAGCCCGGCCTGGCGCTATCTCTGTGCTAATATCCAGGCAGCGGCGGCAAACCAACTTCCCAGGAAAGGATACTGCGCAGTTATTTTTTAAGTGTAAATACACACACCGCCACCACTACCAACAACAACCCCGCGCAACAACCAAAACAAGCGCGGTGCTGCAAAGGGATTCCCAGAACCGGTTTCCTCTTGGTGTGAGCCCCACCTCAAGCCCCCTCATTTACATGCAGGCCCCGCCTCCTCGGAAGAACCGAGCGTGTATTTGCATAAGGGGGCACTTGAAACGATGAGGGTGGTATGCAAATAAGGAGTGGCTCCGATTGGCTGTGGTACAGCAGGTGCCGCGTCCGGATTGATCAAAGCCAGGTGGGCGGGGCTGTCGCCCAGGGTGACTCTCCCGGGAGGCGCGTGCCCAGGCTCAGTAGCATTGGGGCTGGCGCGCGCGGCGAATCTTAACGCTGCGCCGTCTGCGGGCGCTTCCGGACCACCAGTTTCTCTGCCTTCCACCCTGGCGCCCCCCAGCCCTGGCTCCCCAGCTGCGCTGCCCCGGGCGTCCACGCCCTGCGGGCTTAGCGGATTCAGTGGACTCAATCTGCGCAGCGCCACCTCCATGTTGACTAAGCCTCTGCAGGGGCCTCCTGCGCCCCCCGTGACCCCCACGCCGCCGCCAGGTGAGCACATCCTCCCCTGCTACAACCAGACGGGGTGGGCTGGAATGATGGGTTGCAGCGCGGGGGGAGGGAGTCGTGGCTGGGCTCAGCACGCTACCACCCTGACTTCCTCGCCTCCGCCTGCGTAGGAGGCAAGGATCGGGAAGCGTTCGAGGCCGAGTACCGACTCGGCCCCCTCCTGGGTAAGGGGGGCTTTGGCACCGTCTTCGCAGGACACCGCCTCACAGATCGACTCCAGGTATCCGTCACAAGGGTCTTGGGAGGGTCAGGTGCGTGTGGCGGGGGCGGGGATCCTGGGCCTGGAATGCTGGTTGACCGAGGAGTGAGCCTGCAGAGTGTGTAGAGGACCGGGTGTGTGTGTGTGTGTGTGTGTCCGAGGAGTGAGCCTGCAGTGTGTGTAGAGGGCCAGGTGTGTGTGTGCGTGTGCGCGCGTGTGTGTCGGTCTAGGGGGTTGTGTTGGGGGTGAGGGGACAGGGGGCTTCAGATTCCGGAGGTCCTCGACCCCAGGGTCCAGGCTGCGTATGTGTGGGAAAGCGGGGACCTAGATGTGAGATTTATGGGACTTTTGGAGGTAGGTGTCCAGTGTGAAGTCATACGGACCAGGACCCTGGTACAGAGTTGGGGTGTCGTAGAGCTAAATAGGAAGATTGTGGGCCTGGGGTATCAGGAAATCTAGAACTCAGGACTTGGAGTGATGAGTCCTGGTGCCTGAGAACGGAGAGCCCAGGGCTCAGGAAGGTGAGAGAGATGAACCTGGTTCCGAGGACTTGTAGGGCAGTGGAGACGCCCTGGTATGAGTTGTGTGGGGTGGTGTGGTTGGGGATCAGAAAGACTAGACTGCTGGTAGATGGAGGAATACTGGAGGTAGGCAGAAGGTCTAGACTGGGAGGGGTCTGGGGATCACTGGCTGGCCTCCTTACCATGCCCCTCTCTTCTCCAGGTGGCCATCAAAGTGATTCCCCGGAATCGTGTGCTGGGCTGGTCCCCCTTGGTGAGTACCTTCGGAGCCCTTCCTGACCTACCTATTCCATCACTGATGATGAATTCACCTCCTTGCTTTTCCAGGGGATGTATGACTCCCTGGGCCCTGTAACAGTGAGAACACTCCTGCCAGCCCATGTATACTCCCTTGGGGTGACATACAGTTCTGATTTACCCCAATTCCCCTAGAGCCCTGGATTCTCCCCTCCAACAATCCTTTCCCATCCTCCCTCCAAACACTGCTGGGGGACTGCCCGCAGGGCATGCTGGTGGGGAACGAGGGGCAGAGGTCACTGGTTGCCATGGTGATGGTGGCTGCTTCTCTCCTGCCGTTATAGCGCTAACCGACATCAGGGCGGGTCTGGGCAAGTTGTAGAGTTGGGAGCGCCCCCTGGCGGGCTCTAGAGGAAATTGCGCCTGCGCAATATCGGAATTTTTGCGTCTCGGCGAGAAAACGTCTGCTGCTGTGCAAGTCAGCAGCCTGGCCAGGAGAGGGCTCTACCTCAGCCCAGAAGGTTGCTGGTCGAAGTGTTCCTGCGCAGGGCGTGGGGAGGCGGTTGGGGGGCGGATTTTGTGGCCAGTAGCGTTTATACTTTATTTTTCTTTATTTTTTTGGAGACACAGTCTCCCTCTGTTGCCCAGGCTGGAGTGAGGTGACGCAATCTGGGCTCACTGCAACCTCCGTCTCTCGGGTTCGAGCGATTCTCCTGCCTCAGCCTCCCGAGTAGCTGGGACTACAGGAGCGCACAACCATGCCCAGCTAATTTTCATATTTTTAGTAGAGACAGGGTTTCACCATGTTGGCCAGGCAGGTTTTGAACTGCCGACCTCAGGTGATCCACCTGCCTCGGCCTCCCACAGTGCTGAGCCACCGCGCCCGGCCTCTAATTTTGTATTTTTAGTAGAGACGGGGTTTCTCCATGTTGGTCAGGCTGGTCTCGAACTCCCGACCTCGGGTGATCTGCCTGCCCCAGCCTCCCAAAGTGTTGGGATTACAGGCGTGAGCCAGTGTGCAGAGCCACGTTTATGCTTTTTATTGACTGGTTCTAGGTGCTTGGTGATGCTGACAAAATACATGATAACACTAAGTACTTTTGTACTAGGTCCTTTGCAATAAATCAGTCAGCTGTTTAACAAATTAGGTATATTGAACACCTACTATATGACAGACACAACTCTAGACACTCAGCAAAGTATTACATAATTATTGAGAGCTCATTTTTTGCTAGGGCATTTTTTACTAATTGTTTTACCTGTTTGACAAATATTTATTCAGCCCTACTTTGTTAGCAGCCACTGTTCTAGTGCTTCATATAGGTCCGTGAACAAAACAAACCATTACACAATAACAGTGTTTATTGAGTGCTAACTGCTTGTCAGAGCCCATGCTATCAAGTGCTGTCATCTGTTTAACATTTATTGAGCACCTACTGTGTAAGGTACTATTCTAATCTCCTGGGATATGTCAGGGAACAAAACAAAATACCACATAATGGTGCTGCTTCTGCTGAAGGCCTTTTGTTAAAAACCAGTTTTTTCTATTTTTGTTGGTTTTGAGACAGCTGGAGTGCAGTGGTGCGATCTTGGCTCACTGCAACCTTTCCCTTCTGGGCTCAAGGGACCCTCCCACCTCAGCCTCCCGAGTAGCTGGGACTACAGGTGCATTTCATCAAACCTGGCTAATTTTTGTGTTTGTGTAGAGACAGGGTCTTGCCATTTTGCCCAGGCTGATCTTGAACTCTTGGGGTCAAGCAATCCACCCACATCAGCCTCCCAAAGTGCTGGGATTACAGGGATGAGCCTCTGTGCCCGGCCAAACTTTCGTTTATTCAAATGTTTATTGATCTACTACATGCAAGACTTGTGCAGGCTCTTTGCTGGTTTCACCCTCTCAATCACTGTGTGAGTTTGTGTCTTTAGGGAAACTGAGGCCCAGGAAGGGAAGTGAGTTGCTCAACAACACACTGTCAGGAGAAGGGACCCTAATTTGAGCTTAGGTAAAAAGCCTCAGAGCCGTTGCCCTGACATCTGTCTTTTTTCTCTCTCTGCTTCCCACCCTACCTGTTCCCCCAGTCAGACTCAGTCACATGCCCACTCGAAGTGGCACTGCTATGGAAAGTGGGTGCAGGCGGTGGGCACCCTGGCGTGATCCGCCTGCTTGACTGGTTTGAGACACAAGAGGGCTTCATGCTGGTCCTCGAGCGGCCTTTGCCTGCCCAGGATCTCTTTGACTATATCACAGAGAAGGGCCCGCTGGGTGAAGGCCCAAGCCGCTGCTTCTTTGGTCAAGTAGTGGCAGCCATCCAGCATTGCCATGCCCGTGGAGTTGTCCATCGTGACATCAAGGATGAGAACATCCTGATAGACCTACGCCGTGGCTGTGCCAAACTCATTGATTTTGGTTCTGGTGCCCTGCTCCATGATGAACCCTACACTGACTTTGATGGTAAGGCTTCTCTAAATCTCCCTGGAGGGATTGTTTTTACTTGATGGACTTGTGACCTTTGGCCTCCAGTGGTGGGGTATCCTGTAATCCTTGACCCATACTGCATCTGTATAAGATGATCGATTGCTAATACTGGGGATTCTCAGCCTTGCCCTCTGATAAAGTCCATCTTTTAACAGTGCGCTAACCTTATTCTGGGCTCCTATTCTGGTGAGGGTATCCTGTTACTATCCTCAGTATCCTTTCTCTGGTAAAGGGATCCTGTTACTTCTCAATGCTTTTATTCTGTTGAGGGGACTCTGCTATTTTAGCTGCTCTTTATCTAGTGAGGGGACTCTGCTTTTATCTTGAGCGCTCTTAATTGTGGTGAGGCCATCCTTCCTGGGGAGTTTGGGGTTGGAGAAGGGCATCATGAGAGTGAGTGGTCTAACCCCTGGCTTGTGTGCAGGGACAAGGGTGTACAGTCCCCCAGAGTGGATCTCTCGACACCAGTACCATGCACTCCCAGCCACTGTCTGGTCACTGGGTATCCTCCTCTATGACATGGTGTGTGGGGACATTCCCTTCGAGAGGGACCAGGAGATTCTGGAAGCTGAGCTCCACTTCCCTGCTCATGTCTCCCCAGGTGAGGCCTCACTGACCCCAGCCCAGAAGACTCCATCCCTCTCAGGGATCAGTACCCCCTACTGACTGCTAATCTTCCCTCTGCTTCTTGGCCCACAGACTGCTGTGCCCTAATCCGCCGGTGCCTGGCCCCCAAACCTTCTTCCCGACCCTCACTGGAAGAGATCCTGCTGGACCCCTGGATGCAAACACCAGCCGAGGATGCACCCCTCAACCCCCCCAAAGGAGGCCCCGCCCCTTTGGCCTGGTCCTTGCTACCCTAAGCCTGGCCTGGTCTGGCCCCCAGTGGTCGGAAGAGCCATCCCATGGCCATGTCACAGGGATAGACGGACATTTGTTGACTTGGTTTTACAGGTCATTACCGGTTATTAAAGTCCAGTATTACTAAGGTAAGGGATTGAGAATCAGGGGTTAGAAGACATAAACCAAGTCTGCCCAGTTCCCTTCCCAATCCTACAAAGGAGCCTTCCTCCCAGAACCTGTGGTCCCTGATTCTGGAGGGGGAAGTTCTTGCTTCTCATTTTGCTAAGGAAGTTTATTTCAGTGAAGTTGTTCCCATTCTGAGCCCCAGGACTCTTATTCTGATGACGTGTCACCCCCACATTGGCACCTCCTACTACCACCACACAAACTTAGTTCATATGCTCTTACTTGGGCAAGGGTGCTTTCCTTCCAATACCCCAATTGCTTTTATTTTAGTAAAGGGACCCTTTCCCCTAGCCTAGGGTCCCATATTGGGTCAAGCTGCTTACCTGCCTCAGCCCAGGAGTCCTTATTCTGGGGGAGGTAATGCCCTGCTGTTACCCAAGGCTTTTTTTTTTTTTTTCCTTTTTTTTTTTTTTTTTTTTTTTTGGGTGAGGAGACCCTACTCTTATCCCAAGTGCTCTTATTCTGGTGAGAAGAACCTTACTTCCATAATTTGGGAAGGAATGGAAGATGGACACCACCGGACACCACCAGACACTAGGATGGGATGGATGGTTTTTTGGGGGATGGGCTAGGGGAAATGAGGCTTGCTGTTTGTTCTCCTGGGGCGACCCCCTCCAACTTTTGCAGATTCTTGCAACCTCCTCCTGAGCCGGGATTGTCCAGTTGCTAAAATGTAAATAATCACGTATTGTGGGGAGGGGAGTTCCAAGTGTGACCTCCTCTCTTCTCCCCCTGCCTGGATTATTTAAAAAGCCATGTGTGGAAACCCACTATTTAATAAAAGTAATAGAATCAGAAGCGGCTGGCCATTTGTAGGTGTGAGGCTTTTATGGAGCATCTACTTTGCACTGAGATAGACTGTCCCTCTGCTTTGTCCTCAGGAAGCCACAGTCTTATGTTGCCATCCTAAAGACCTTTAATCTTGATTCCCCCTGCCCCTGATCTTAAGCAGCGCCCAGTATGTGTAGAAGGGCTGTCTGTTGGAGATACTGTGCATGAAGGTGGAAGGTGTTTAGGGTACATCCCCAATCAAGATGGCCATCTCAGAAGCAGATAAAATACCTTCCCTGGCACCCCAGGGGAAGGAGGAAGCCCTTTTCCCTGTTGGAGAAGAAGAGCCCTATCAGGGTACTGATGAGGGCGGGGCTGGAGTTGGGCACTGACTGCAATCTGTCCAGGGTGTAGTCACCTGTTTTGCTTTTTTTTTTTTTTTTTTTTTTTGAGACAAAAGTCTTGCTCTGTCGCCCAGGCTGGTGTGCAGTGGTGCGATCTCGGCTCACTGCAACCTCTGCCTCCTGGGTTCACACCATTCTCCTGCCCCAGCCTCTCGAGTAGCTGGGACTACAGGCGTCCGCCACCACGCCCGGCTAATTTTTTGCATTTTAGTAGAAACGGGGTTTCACCGTGTTCACCAGGATGGTCTCAATTTCCTGACCTTGTGATCCGCCCGCCTCGGCCTCCCAAAGTGCTAGGATTACAGGCGTGAGCCACCGCATCCGCCCTGTTTTGCTCTTAATCTTTATCCTCTCCCCCATCTTTACCCTTACATACCCATCCCTCTAATTTCTCCTTCAACACTTGACTTACCTGGCCTGCCCTATTCCATGTTGGTTTCACATGCTCCGACCTCGGCTGTCACCTCTCTTGCCCTGCTTATTTGTCTCGGTTCAGTGCAACCTCCGCCTCCCGGGTTCAAGCGGTTCTCCTGTCTCAGCCTCCCAAGTAGCTGGGTACAGGTGCATACCACTACATGCGGCTAATTTTTTTTTTTTTTTTTTTTTTTTTTTTTTTTTTTTTTTTTTTTTTTTTTTTTTTTTTTTTTTTTTTTTTTTTTTTTTTTTTTTTTTTTTTTTTTTTTTTAAGTAGAAACGGGGTTTTGCCATTTTGCCCAGGCTGGAACTCCTGAGCTCAGGTGATCGGCCCGGCTCAGCCTCCCAAAGTGCTGGGATTACAGGCGTGAGCCACCGCCCCTGGCCCGGACTCTTGCCCTGCTTCCAAATGCTAGCTAACTGTGAGCCTTTCGCCTGTCCCCTTTATTTGCCATCCTCATTGGTGACTCACTTGTCTTCTCTGCGTCAACTTTCCTTTTCATTTTCACTTGTTTATCCTCACCTGCTCTGCTTTTATCTGCTAGCTTACATGCCTGACTCGCACCTGATGCTTCAGCCAGTACGCCCTCACCCGACCCCACAGGTCAAAGTTTCTTGGTCCCCAGATTCCCCTGTGCTTTCCAGAGGGTGGGGCCTCGCTGGAAGACGGGAAAGCGGAACTTCAGTCCAACCAGGAAGCACCTGGGAGTTTCTGATTCGGAAGGGGCGGTGCCTTATGGAGAAGCTGCCAATAAAAAGCCGAGATGAAAGAGGGATGGCTTAGCCAATGAGACTAGGAGACGCGATCGGGGGGTGATCTGGAAAACGCGATCAGTGAAGCGGACGAACAGCAGGACAAGGCGGGTCTAGTGACAGGAATGGGCCGATGAAGCTCTGTAGGGGCGGTGGGTAGGCCGATCGGGCCGTGTCCCCGGCATCCAGATCCGACGGAATTTGGAAATCCCGGGGCTACTCTTACGTTGAGCTTTTAGGAGCGAAGGAGAAAAGCGACCACCCTGACGATCCCGGCTCTCGACCCACCTTCACTCAGGCGGCCTGGAAGCGGAAGTGACGAACACGGAAGTGGTCTGCTGTTACCGAGGGGACGGGCCGGGCAAATGCCAACATGGCAGCGGTTGGGGCTGGTGGTTCCACCGCGGCGGCCGGGCCAGGGGCGCTTTCCGCGGGTGCATTAGAGCCGGGGACTGCTAGTGCGGGTGAGACAGTCTGTGTCCGAGCAGTCGCATGGGAGGCAGAGGTCGGGATCGCTGGGTGTCGGGAATGTTCCTCACTAAAGTGAGAGGGAGCATCCCGTGTGGACCGACGTGTGTGTGTGTGTCTGTGTGTGTCTGTGTGTGCACATTGTGAGTGTGTTGGGGGCGGGGAAGAAAACATTCTGAGAGTGATTGTGGGATTCTTCCGCATATGGACCATTATGAGTGTGGAGGGTAATTCTTTTTGGGAAGGCTAAGGGCACCGAAACCATTCTGAATATGTGGGGTCCTTCCTTGTGGAAGAGACCATTCTGCGGGCGTGGGAGTTCTTCACTGAAGAAGTGGGAGACTATTCTGAGGGTGGTGCTTCCTTCCTTATAAAAGGACAGAGAGACTATTGTGAGTTAGGGTGGGGCGAGTCCTTTATGTGAATAGAGAGGGTCCATTTTGAGGATGATGGTGTCCTTCATTATGTGAGGAGGAGACCGTTCTGGGGGCCCCCTTCCTAATGGAGGTAGAGTTCATTGTACGTTCGGGTGGGAGGGCTCATCGTTATATGGTGGAAAAAGAACGTTCTGAGGGTGCCAGGTCCTTCCGTATAGCAGAGAGAGCCGATTGTGATTGTGGGTAGAGCAAAGATTGTGATTGTGGGTAGAGCATTAGCTAGAGGGTCGGTGCGCGGTGGTGGGAGGACGGACCATGTGGAGTGCAGGGAAATATTTCCTCATCTGGTTGAGGGAGCCAGACCTTTCTTGGTGGGATAACCATTCCTGTTACAGGATTCAGTCCCTGGGAGCATGGGGGAATCATTTCTTGTATTTAGTAGACTATTCTGGGTCGGGAGGAACCAGTTGTCACAGGAGGGAGCGGTTGGAGAGACCATTCTGGGTATGAGGAGGATCATTCCATATGGGATGTAGGCCATTCTGAGAGTGAGGGAATCGAATCATTTCTTAGATGGGAGAAAGACCTTTCCTTAGGGGGTGAACATACCTCATACAGTGGCCTCATTCCCTGCATTGATGTATTATTCTTTACATGAGACAGTCCCTCGTTAAATAGGAGCATCATTTCATATACATTCTCAGTTTGCTCATCCGTAAATGGGAATCCTCGCAGTTCTTTTGGAGATGACAATGATATGAGTCTATTGAGGTAATCCATAGAAATCCCTTAACCCAGTGATATGCATACAGTAAACACTCAGTAAACGTGGAGAACGTAGTTGTCGGTATTCTGTCTGGGGAGGATTTGCTTCTCACTTGGGCGGGAGCCGAGGCGCGTGGCCAGAGCTTGCCTCAGCCATTACCTGAAACCTCGGTAAGGATTCCAGGTATGGACTGGACAGGGTGGGGCCCATTTCTCCCTTCTGGCTCTTCCTGCTTGTGGCTGAGGCAGTAAGGCGGTAGGAGTCAGACCCTCATTGGGTGAAGAAGGCAGGCTGAGGGAACAAGTAGCGGTGGCTAGGAGGGTCCTGGGTGAGAAAGGAGAGGGGGTGGGTGGTGGTGTGGCTATGCCCTAGCGGCTTCTGACCCCCTCCTTCCCCCTTGCCCCTTCCGTTCCCCACAGCTCACAGGCGCCTGAAGTACATATCCCTAGCTGTGCTGGTGGTCCAGAATGCCTCCCTCATCCTCAGCATCCGCTACGCCCGCACGTTGCCAGGGGACCGCTTCTTTGCCACCACTGCTGTGGTCATGGCGGAAGTGCTCAAAGGTCTCACCTGCCTGCTGCTGCTCTTCGCACAGAAGAGGGGTACGAGCCAGGGAGGGGGCTGCACCGGGGTCGGTGCGTGGGACTCCACATGTATGTGTGTGTGTTCACACAGACGGTTTGCTTCAAGAGTGTCTCCAAATCTCAACCTGCCTGGGGCGCCCCTCCAGCTTTGTGTAGCTGCATCTTACACTTTTCTAGTCCTAACAGCCAGGGAGCTGACCTGTGTGAACTGTAGCAGTGGGATTGTCTATGCTTATAAAGTAGCAGGGGTCTCTCACATGTGATTTAGTCATCTTTAGCTTTATATTATGGAGAATTCCGAATACATGCAAAATCAGAGAGAATAATCAAATAGTAACATATCCATGTACCCATCCCCCAGAGTTAGCAATTAGCAACTCATGGCCGCTTTAAACAATATCAGTGATTGTTCACTCACTGCCAATCTATATGTCTACCTACATCCTTATCCCCTTATTATTATTTTTTGTTTTGTTTTGTTTTGTTTTGAGACGGAGTCTCGCTCAGTCGCCCAGGCTGGAGTGCAGTGGAACGATCTCGGCTCACTGCAGGCTCCGCCTCCTGGGTTCACGCCATTCTCCTGCTTCAGCCTCCCCGGTAGCTGGGACTACAGGCGCCTGCCACTATGCCTGGCAAATTTTTTGTATTTTTAGTAGAGACGGGGTTTCACCGTGTTGGTCAGATGGGTTTCACCATGTTGATCAGGCTGGTCTCGAACTCCTGACGTTGTGATCCACCCACCTCAGCCTCCCAAAGTGCTGGGATTACAGGCGTGAGCCCTATATTATTTTTAAGTAAATCCCACATAAAGTAATATGGTATGGAAGTAAATTCCCCCATATTATCTTGAATAAATGTTTTGGTGCATTGTTTTTAAAAAAATAAAATAAATACAATACTGGCCTGGCGTGGTGGCTCACGCCTGTAATCCCAGCACTTTGGAAGGCTGAGGCGGGTGGATCATTTGAGGTCAAGAATTTGAGACCAGCCTGGCCAACATGGTGAGACCCTGCCTCTACTAAAAATACAAAAATTAGCTGGAAGTGGTGGTGGGTACTTGTAATCCCTGCTACTTGGGAGGCTGAGGCACAAGAATAGCTTGAACCTGGGAAATGGAGGTTGTGGTGAGCAGAGATCATGTCACTGCACTCCAGCCTGGGCAACAGAGCAAGACTCTGTCTAAGAATCATACATGAAAAAATTAATAATAAAAAAATAGGCCAGGCATGGTGGCTCATGCCTGTAATCCCAGCACTTTGGGAGGCTGAAGTGGGTGGATCACTTGAGGTTGGGAGTTCGAGACCAGCCTGGCCAACATGGCGAAACCCCGTCTCTACTAAAAATACAAAATTTAGCTGGGCATGGTGGTGCCTGCTTGTAATCCTAGCTACTTGGGAGACTGAGGCAGGAGAATCACTTGAACACGGGCAGTGGAGGTTGTAGTAAGCTAAGATCGCACGACTGCACTCCAGCTTGGGCGACAGAGCAAGACTCCGCCTCAAAAAAATAATTCAATAAATAACATGGACATAGAGAGTGTAATAATAGGTCTTGGGGACATGGAAAGGTGGGAGGCGAGTCAAGAGAGAGAAACTGCCTAATGGGTACAGTACTGTTTGGGTGATGAGCACACTAAAAATGCAGACTTCATCAGTGTGCAATATATCCATGTAACAAAACTGCAGTTGTACCCCCAATCTTTTTTTTTTTTTTTGAGACAGGGTCTTACTCTGTCATCCATGCTGGAGTGCAGTGGTGTGATCTCGGCTCACTGCAGCCTTGAGCTCCTGGGTTCAAGCAATCTTCCCACTTCATCCTCCTGAGTAGATGGCACCGCAGGCACGTGCCACCATGCCTGGCTAATTTTTGTACTTTCTGGAGAGACGGGGTTTTGCCATGTTGCCCAGGCTTACATCTTTGTTTGATTTTTTTTTTTTTTTTTCTTTTGAGACAGTCTCACTCTGTCGCCCAGGCTGGAGTGCAGTGGTGCGATCTCAACTCACAGCAACCTCCTGGGTTCAAGCAATTGTCCTGCCTCAGCCTCCTGAGTAGCTGGGATTATAGGCGCCTGCCATGATGCCTGGCTAATTTTTGTATTTTTAATAGAGACAGGTTTTTGCCATGTTGACCAGGCGGGTCTTGAACTCCTGACCTCAGATGATCCGCCCTCCTCGGCTGCCCAAAGTGCTGGGATTACAGGCATGAGCCACTGTACCCGGCCCTTTTAAAAATTTAAATAAAAAATAATCACATATCCAGTTAATGTTCAAATTTGTAATTTATTAAATGTCATAAAACTTTTAAAAAATTCATTTGTAAAGGCCGGGCACGGTGGCTCACGCCTGTAATCCCAGCACTTTGGGAGGCCAAGGTGGGCAGATCACGAGGTCAGGAGATTGAGACCATCCTGGTTAACATGGTGAAACCCCGTCTCTACTAAAAATACAAAAAAAATTAGCCAGGCGTGGTGGCAGGCGCCTGTAGTCCCTAACTACTTGGGAGGCTGAGGCAGGAGAATGGTGTGAGCCCAGGAGGCAGAGCTTGAAGTGAGCCGAGATTGCCACTGCACTCCAGCCTGGGAGACTGAGCGAGACTCCATTTCCAAAAAAAAAAAAAAAAATTCATTTGTATATAGTCAGTGTTTTGTAATTGTTTTGTATCTTCTTTTTTTGAGAGAGAGTCTCACTTTGTCGCCCAGGCTGAAGTGCAGTGGGACGATCTCGGCTCACTTTGACCTCCGCCTCCTGGATTCAAGCGACTCTCCTGCCTGAGCCTCTCGAGCAGTTGGGATTACAGGCTTATGTCACCACGCCCGGCTAATTTTTGTAATTTTAGTAGAGATGGGGTTTCACCATGTTGGTCAGGCTGGTCTCGAACTCCTGATCTCATGATCTGCCCACCTCGGTCTCCCAAAGTGCTGGGATTACAGGCGTGAGCCGCCAGGCTGGCCTTGTTTGGTATTTTATATTCTAAATCTGTTAATCTCTAGGGGTTTTTTGGTCTTTGCAATTAATTTGTTGGAGAAAACAGGTCATTTGTCTTGTAGGCTTTGGGTAGTCTAGATTTTGCTGACTGCCTCCCTGAGGCAAATATTCTCAAAAATTTAACAAATATTCTGTCTTCTTTATCTCTTGTAAATTGGGAGTTGGGTTTATCTACTAATTTCAACATCTCCCTGAAGGTCTTCTACTTTGAAGTGTTGCCCAATTGTTTCTCTAAAGAGGTCTTGCATAAGTAAAGGGATGGAGATGAATTATGCACCTTTGCCCTTTGTTTACACTGAAGAGAACATTCTCACCCACTTGTTAACTCCAGGTTAACAAGAGACCTGCTCTTACCTTTATTAACTCTGTGAACTATGCAGGTGTGCACACTGCCTCAGGCCGTGGGGGTGGATGGGTTAGCAATGCAGAGAAGTGGCTTGTCCTCATTACAGATGGGAGATGGAAATAACAGATAGCCACAGACTTAATCACAGGCCTTCATCTCTTAGCCACATTTCAGCACCCCTCCCTCCCCCGCCCGGAATTTTTTCCCCTGAATTAGAGTTTGGAGACCAGTAGTGGACAGGGTTTGGTGAATGAGCATCAGTAGGAGTTCCAGGGACAACTTTGTTCAGTGTTTGAAGAAGTTTTGCCTGTGGAGTGACACCCAGCTGTGACTTAAAAGATGAACTGCCAGCTGGGCGTGGTGGCTCATGTCTGTAATCCCAGCACTTTGGGAGGCCGAGAGGCAGGTGGATCACGAGGTCTGGAGTTTGAGACCAGCCTGGCCAAGATGGTGAAACCCCGTCTCTACTAAAAATACAAAAATTAGCCGGGCATGGTGGCAGGTGCCTGTAATCCCAGCTACTTGGGAGGCTGAGGCAGGAGAATTGCTTGAACCCGGGAGGCGGAGGTTGCAGTGAGCCAAGATCATGCCACTGCACTCCAGCCTGGACGACAGAGCAAGACTCCATACCCACCCCGCGCCCCCGCCCCGCCAAAAAAAAGATGAACTGCCAAAAAGTGGGGCGAGCTTTGCAAAGGCCTTGTTACATAGGAAATGATTCTCATGTTTTTTGTTTGTTTGTTTTGAAACGGAGTTTTGCCCTTATTGCCCATGCTGGAGTGCATATGGCATGATCTCGGCTCACTGCAACCTCCACCTCCCGGGTTCAAAAGATTATCTCTGCCTCAGCCTCCCGAGTAGCTGGGATTATAGGCGCCTACCACGACACCCAGCTAATTTTTGTATTTTTAGTAGAGACAGGGTTTCACCACGTTGGCCAGCCTGGTCTCAAACTCCTGACCTCAGGTGATCCACCCGCCTTGGCCTCCCAAAGTGTTGGGATTACAGGCGTGAGCCACTGTGCCCAGCCCAATTATCATGTTTTCACTGGAGCAGGTCCCAAGCGGACTTCTGCTTAATGGTCAAGCCTGCACTCATCCATATGGCAGAGGCAACTCTGTGTCTAGGGCTGACAGAAAGATGCAACAAGGGGGAGGTGGTGGCCCCTGCCCTCAAATGGCACATGGTCAGTGAGGAGCCAGGATAAGTCTAAAAGCCTATAGACTACTCCTGGTGCAGTGGCTCACATCTGTAATCGCAGAACTTTGGGAGGCCAAGGTGGGCGGATTACGAGGTCAGGAGATGGAGACCATCCTGGCTAACACGGTGAAACCCCGTCTCTACTAAAAATACAAAAAATTAGCTGGGAGTGGTGGCATGCACCTGTAGTCCCAGCTACTCGGGAGGCTGAGGCAGGAAAATCACTTGAACCTGGGAGGTGGAGGTTGCAGTGAGCCTGAGCCGAGATGGTGCCACTGTGCAAAAAAAAAAAAAAAAAAAAAAAGTCTAGACTAAACTTCTCTTCTGTGTGGGAGACAGCCCTCCACCCCAGCTCCTAGGGCTTCTATTTCATAAGCTCCAAGTTAATGATGGTTATTTCTTATTTTATTTTCTTTTATTTGAGATGGAGTCTCACTCTGTCGCCCAGGCTGGAGTGCAAATGGCATTGTCTCGGCTCACTGCAACCTCTGCCTCCCAGGTTCAAGCAATTCTCTTGCCTCAGCCTCCCAAGTAGCTGGGATTACAGGCGCATGCCACCACACCTGGCTAATTTTTGTATTTTTAGTAGAGATGGGGTTTCCGTGTGGTTGGCTCAGCTGGTCTTGAACTCCTGACCTCATGAGCCACCCGCCTTGGCCTCCCAAAGTGCTGGGATTACAGGCATGAGCCATGGCGCCTAGCCTAATGATGGTTATTTCATTGTACAAAAATGTATTGAGTATTGAGTGCTTGCCCTGAATGGGGCTGTCTGCCAGGGAGGTAGGCTCTAACATAGTGACATGCTCTGTGATTAGCAGACACAGATGGCTGATTCTTTTGCTGCCATTAAACTGAGTCTCAGAAAAGCTAGCTGGAAACATGGTTATACCCTAGGGAAAACCAAGATCACAGACTTCATTCCAGCCCCCAGGGATTGGACAGCAGGGTGGATGGGGGAGTCACGATAGCAAGGCCTGTTCCCAGCCTTCAGGGGTTCCCCATGTATGGCTGTCAGTGCTGAGAAGGGCTCTCCTCCTCCCACCTAGGTAACGTGAAGCACCTGGTTCTCTTCCTTCATGAGGCTGTCCTGGTGCAGTATGTGGACACACTCAAGCTCGCAGTGCCCTCTCTCATCTACACCTTGCAGAATAACCTCCAGTATGTTGCCATCTCTAACCTACCAGCTGCCACTTTCCAGGTGAGCCGCAAGCCCAGCATGGCCCCAGAGGAACTAACTGGGTTGGGGACTGGAGTATGGGAATAGCGTGGTGGGGGGATGTTGCAGAGGACAGGGGCTATGTCACCTCCAGAATGTCCTTGGAATTCCCTCAACCTTTTCTCGTCTGAAAATTGGGGGTGGAAATAGTAATGCCTGTTCACTGAGATGCTAGGATACTTAAAAGAAATAATACCTGTGAAGAGCCCTTGGTTGATGATAGATAAGCTTTAGGCTATTTGTGGGCAGCTTTGTGAAATGGTTAAAGAGCCTGGATTCTGGGAGCAGGCTGCCTGGGTTCAAATCTCAGCTCTGCTACTTTCCAGCTGTGTGATTTTGGGGCACGTCACCTAACCTTTCTGTGCCTTAGTTTTCTCATCTTTAAATTGGGGCTTACAGTGGTGCTCACTTCAGAATGGTGTTGTGAGAATTAAATGAATGAATTCATGTGCAGTGCCTAGAACCACACTGATACATTGTAAACACTATGTAAGTATTTGCTGACATTGTTGTGGCTATTGATTCATTTGTATCAAGTCCCTCATCACAAAGATACTTCCATACCTCAGCCATCTTTTATAGATGATGATGCCAGGGCTCAGACAGGGCAAGTGCTTTGTCCCGTCACACAGCCAGGAAATAGGATTGGGATGTGGACTTCCTGGCACAGCCGTCCTTTTGTGCACTTGGTGGGAGAGACCTCAGAACTGTTTTGCTGCAGCTCAGCCAATGGCCAGTGGCTGGCTCCTTTTGCTGTTTTTGTTGTCATACCCCCCACCCTGTCCCTCCGTTGTGCCTGGGGACCCACAGTGGGTGCTGCCCCCCATATGTACCTGTTGGGGGCCAGGGTTAGCCCTCAGTGCCTTCCACGTGCCACTCGCAGGTGACGTACCAGCTGAAGATCCTGACCACAGCGCTGTTCTCCGTGCTCATGCTGAACCGCAGCCTTTCCCGGCTGCAGTGGGCCTCCCTGCTGCTCCTCTTCACTGGCGTCGCCATTGTCCAGGCACAGCAAGCCAGTGGGGGAGGCCCACGGCCACTGGATCAGAACCCTGGGGCAGGCCTGGCAGCCGTCGTGGCCTCCTGTCTCTCCTCCGGCTTTGCAGGTGTCTACTTTGAGAAGATCCTCAAAGGCAGCTCAGGCTCCGTGTGGCTGCGCAACCTGCAACTGGGCCTCTTTGGCACAGCACTGGGCCTAGTGGGGCTCTGGTGGGCTGAGGGTACCGCCGTGGCCACCCGCGGTTTCTTTTTTGGGTACACGCCTGCTGTCTGGGGCGTGGTGCTCAACCAGGCCTTTGGTGGGCTACTGGTGGCTGTGGTTGTCAAGTACGCTGACAACATCCTCAAGGGCTTTGCCACCTCCCTGTCCATTGTGCTGTCCACTGTTGCCTCCATTCGCCTCTTTGGCTTCCACGTGGACCCATTATTTGCCCTTGGCGCTGGGCTCGTCATTGGTGCCGTCTACCTCTACAGCCTTCCCCGAGGTGCAGCCAAAGCCATAGCCTCTGCCTCTGCTTCCGCCTCCGGGCCCTGCGTTCACCAGCAGCCTCCCGGGCAGCCACCGCCACCGCAGCTGTCTTCCCACCATGGAGATCTCATCACGGAGTCCTTTCTGCCGAAGTCAGTGCTGGTGAAGTGAGGGCTGGCAGCAATGGGGAACACAAGGGAGGGGGACTGGGGTGGAGGGTGTTGGGCATCTGCAGGACCCAAGTTGCCGCCCTCCAGGGCCTGGCTCCTCTGGGTTTGGGAGATGGTCTTTTCTCCCAGGTCACTGAGACTTCTGGAGGGGCGTGGGACTAGAGCTGGGTGTCACGTGAACCCTTCCTGGTAGGCTGACCCCCTTCCCCCGGTGGGGGTTTTAGAGCTGCCTCCTCTGCCCCCTCTAACCTCTTTGGAGGCAGGGTCGGGGTTATTATTCAAGGCCTTTTTTTTTGTCTGCTCCCTCCCTGACCCTATGCCCTCTTCTGGAGGTGTCTTGTCTGGGAGAGTCCCTCCCAGCAGTCCCTCCACCTCCATAAGGACACACTGGACAGAACTCCGCAGCTCTTCAGGAATGACCGATGCCTACCTGTTGGGGTTCAGTTGCCCGTAGTTTGAGGCCTTCTCTCCTCCCTTACCACCGCTCTGGATCATGTTAGCAGTTCCGTCTTTTGTGTGGCCTTGGGCCAGCTTCCCTGACACCTTGAAGATGGACTTCTTGTGAGTCCCCAGGGAGAAAGGGACAAGAGCTAAGATTTTTGCATCAGCCCTTCTGGCAGAAGGTGCGGTCGGGGCCATTTGATTTTTCGTGGACTTGGGATTTGTGGTGTAATCATATCATTAATGATCCAGGGTGTGGGAAAAATGGAGGTCCTTGAAGTGGCTGAATCTCATTGTATTTAAGACACTGTCAGTTGCCAGATGCAGGGTTATTTTTGGAGACGTCTAGAGAGGAAAAATAAAGCTGCCAATCATACTGTTGATATCTGTCTGGCTGTGTGAGGCACCCCTACCTCATGGGGGTGTCGTGGGATTGATGAACTGTGGAACCTGCCTCCTGCACTCCCCAAAGCTTATTAACCCCTTAACTGTATTGGGGCGGGGTGTGTGTGTGCATGGAAGATGCCTGGGCTGTCTTTGCTATATGTAAATAGAGCCACTGGATCTTTATTTTTGATTAATTTGTTCTGATTTTTTGGTTTGTTTTTTAAGGAACTGTAATGAACAAATGTCAGGATATCCAATGCCAAATAAAGATGTTGTATTTATTTAGTCCACGTGTAGCTTTCTGACCCAGGTGGGCGCCATTACTAACACCAGGACTACCAGCCTCACCACTGCCGCCCTCACTTGCTCAGGAAACCCACCTGTCGGCCTAGCCCAGCTTTGTGTTTTTCTTTCCTCCCCATTCCCACCACAGGTTGCTCACCAAGGTGAAGGGTTCCTAGCCGCTGGGATTGAAGACATTGGCCTGGCCTCGTTCTCTTCTTGCCCTGGCCCAGCTGGGACCAAACTCTGATCAGTATTAGGGGTAGGGTGAGGTAGACACTGGACTCCCTGTCCCCACCACCCCACCCCACGCAGGGCCGACATGACTAAGCTCTCTCATGACCCACCTCAGCTCAGCCCCCCAGCCCCTGCCAGCCCCACACTCTCTTAGCTGAGTTTTTGCAAATAAAATGTGTTGTGCATCTTGCCGACTTGGGTTGGGCAGCCTCGAAGGAAGCACTCAGGCATGGTGGGCAGGATCACCAGAAAGCTTTTATTTTAACCCAGGGCCAGGGAGGCCGAAGCTTCAATCCTGCTGCTTGGTTCGGGAGGCCTCTGCATTGGCCCGGAGCACAGCCCCTGGGGATGGATACGGCCGCTGCTGGAAGAGGGGCCCAGCTGCTGTGGTGTCAGCGCCAGTCTTGGCCTCATTCCGCTTGGGGAGTCCTGTTGACCACGTACCCCTGCCGGTGAAAGAGTCAGGGGATGGGGATGGGAGATGTGGTGGACACGGCCCACCTGGTCCCAATGAGGAATGGAGGAAGGAGGCAGGAGGATGGTGTCCACGTACTGAGTCAAGAGGGGTTGTCACTTACCGGGGGGCATCTGAGTATGAGCTAGGGTCCATGGGGTCTAACTCTTCATCCTTTCGACTTACTGCTGTGGAAGTGGCAGGGCAAAGTCTTCAATAGAGGCACCAGGAGCCCCTGATCACTGAGCCCCACCCCACAAGAAGAAATGAAGCCCCTGGCTGCCATGTACCACAGCACCCTCCTCTAGGCCCCAGGTCTAGGCATCTTTTTGAGGGAAGGCTTCCTCACGCAGTGTGCCCTGCACCTTGCTGGTCTCACCGAGCCCCATTCTGCCCAGCTTACCCTTCTTGCTCTTGGGGTAGGGAGCCAGCTCCTCCCGGCGATGGTGGCGCCGTTCTTTGCCCTCTTCCCGGTCTGCCTTGTCATACCCGCGGTCCCGATCCCGTTCCCTGTCTCGCTCTCTCTCTCTGTCTACCTTGTCATAGCCACGCTCTCGATCCCTGTCAGATTTGTCGTGGCCCCGGTCTGACTTGTCGTGGCCCCTGTCTGGTTTCTCATGGCCGCGGTCCGACTTGTCATGGCCCCTGTCCGACTTGTCATGGCTCCGGTCCAACTTTTCTTCAGCATCTGGGGACACAAGTCTTGAAGTGACCTCTTGCCACCCAAGGACCCAGCAGCCTCTGCCTTCAACAACCTCGCTTGCCTGAGGCTGGGCCCACCTGGTCTCACCTGCCCCTCTGATCCACTATCATTCTACTTGGCCTCTCTGTGAGAACTGCTTAGATCACTCAAGGCACTCTTGTACCTGCCAACTCACCTGCATTACTGCTTCTGAGCTTCTTGGCCGATTTGGTAACCACAGAGTTGGGATCATGTGGGGAAAGCCAGGATACGAGGTCTGTGTCCGCATTCCAGTAGTAAGGGAGCCCACTTTGGGGCCGCAGGACAAGAGAAGTGTCAGCACAGATGTCTTTGCCTTGGATCCTCAACTCGTCTCCCCAGTCTCTGCCTATACCTGCCCCATGTCAGGACCCCACAGGTAGGATCCCCAGAATCTCTTCTCCCGAAGAGAAAACACTGTCAGCCAGGCGTGGTGGCTCATGCCTGTAATCCCAGCACTTTGGGAGGCCGAGGCAGGCGGATCACCTGAGGTCAGGAGTTCGGGACCAGCCTGACCAATATGATGAAACCTCGTCTCTACAAAAAAATACAAAAATTAGCCGGGTGTGGTGGTGCGCACCTGTAATCCCAGCTACTTGGGAGGCTGAGACAGGAGAATCGCTTGAACCCAGGAGGCAGAGGTTGCAGTGAGCCGAGATCGCACCATTGTACTCCAGCCTGGGCAACAAGAGCGAAACTCCATCTCAAAAAAGAGAGAGAAAAGACAGTCTTCCAACCCCAGAGGCGCCGGGCCCCAGCAGGCAGCAACTTGGGTCCTGCAGATACCTAACACCAACACCCTCCACCCGAGGCTCCCTCCCTTGTGTCCCCCTATACCTCACAACCAAGGTAAGCACAGGAAGGGTGAAGTCAGAAGTTAGTCCCCCCTCACCCAGGCTCACCAGGAAGGGTCGAAAACCTTGTACCAGCTAGGTGGTAGGCCCTCCAACCTGGTGGCCTCATAGTCCACAGGATCATCGTCATAGTCCTCGGCAATGATCTCTTCCTCTGGTTCTGGCAGAACAAGGTGGGGACGAGGAGAGCAGTTAAGGACCAGGGGTGTCCTCATCCTACAGAGCCTAGAGACACGCACTCACATTCACACAAGCCACACGTAAACGACGTGTGTGTGTGCCAGGAAGCATATGCAGTACCTTTCACATTCCAAATCCAACTCTCTGTATTAGGAGGTTTACAAAAAAAGGTTACCTAATTCTGTTTCTGGGTTCAGATGATGAGTTCTACTGTTAGCCAAAGCTATCTCGTTTCAGAGTTGATAGGGATTCATCAAAAAATTTACTCATCTTGGCCGGGCGTGGTGGCTCAGCTCATGCCTGTAATCCCAGCGCTTTAGGAGGCCAAGGTGGGTAGATCACGAGGTCAGGAGTTCAAGACTAGCCTGGCCAAGATGGTGAAACCCCATCTCTGAGACTAGCCTGGTTAACATAGTGAGACCTGTCTCTACAAAAAAAAAAAAATTAGCTGGGCACAGTGGCACACGTCTGTAGTCCCAACTACTCAGGAGGCTGAGGCAGGAGGATCATTTGAGCCCAGGAGTTTGAGCTTGCAGTGAGCTATTATCGTGCCACTGCACTCCAGCCTGGGCAACAGAGTGAGACCCTGTCCCTAAACAAATAATAAATAATATATATACCATAGGCACAGGTCACTCAATAGGCTTAAAAGAAAATCCAGCCTGGTCAACATGGTGAAACCCTGTCTCTACTAAAAAATACAAAAATTAGCCAGGCACAGTGGTGCACGCCTGTGGTCCCAGCTACCTGGGAGGCTGAGGCAGGAGAATCGCTTGAACCTGGGAGGTGGAGAGTGGGCCAAGATCATGCCACTGCACTCCAGCCTAGGTGACAGAGCAAGACTCTGCCTCAAAAAAAAAAAAGTAAATCAACGATCATTGCCAATTTTATTTTATTTTATTTTATTTTTTTGAGATGGAGTCTCGCTCTGTTGCCCAGGCTGGAGTGTAGTGGCGTGATCTCGGCTAATTACAAGCTCTGCCTTCCGAGTTCACACCATGCTACTGCCTCAGCCTCCCGAGTAGCTGGGACTACAGGCACCCAGCACCACGCCCGGCTAATTTTTTTGTATTTTTATTAGAAATGGGGTTTCACCCTGTTAGCCAGGATGGTCTCGATCTCCTGACCTCGTGATCCACCCACCTCGGCCTCCCAAAGTGCTGAGATTACAGGCGTGAGCCACCGCACCCGGCCTGGGATCACTGTCAATTTTATTAACCACAAGGTCTATACCTTGCACACGGTAGGCTTGTAATAGATGTCAGTTATCAATAAGGAGAAGATGCATTTTCCAGTGCCTGGCACACCATAGCCCCAAATAGATGCCAGTTTTTAGTATTACTGACAATAAGGTGTGATTTGCAGCCACAGCACAGTAGGCCTAAATGATAGATCCTCACTGCAACTACATTTGGCACACAGGAGATAGCAGTAGAGGTTAGCAGTACTTCCTATTAGATACTATGTCATCACCCCCATAATCCATGGATTTAACGTGGCATACAGTAGGCCCCAAATAGGCATTAGGTGATCAGTATTATTTTGGGTTTTTTTGGATATTTTTGAGACAGGGTCTCCATGTGTCGCCCAGGCTGGAGTGCAGTGGCACAATCTCGGCTCACTGCACCCTCGACATCCCAGGCTCAAGCGATCCTCTCACCTCAGCCTCCCAAGTAGCTGGGACTACAGGCATGTACCACAACACACGGCTAATTTTTGTATTTTTTGTAGAGAAGGGGTTTCGCCATGTTGCTCAGGCTAATCTCCAATCCCTAAGCTCAAGCAATACACCCGCCTCAGCCTCCTAAAGTGCTGGGAATACTGGCATGAGCCGCCACGCCCAGCCAGTCAGTATTGTTAAGAATGAAATAGCCGGGCACAGTGGCTTACACCTGTAATCCCAACCTTTTGGGAGGCCGACGGTGGGAGTGGATCACCTGAGGTCAGGAGTTAAGAGGCCAGCCTGGCCAACATGGTGAAACCCGTCTCTACTAAAACTACAAAAATCAGCTGGGGGTGGTGGCACGTGCCTGTAATCCCAACTACTCGGGAGGCTGAGGCAGGAAAATCGCTTGAACCCGGAGGCGGAGGTTGCAGTGAGACGAGATCACGCCACAGCACTCCAGCCTGGGCGACAGAGCGAGACTCTGTCTCCAAAAAAAAAAAAATTCGCCAGGTGTGGTGAAGCACCACAGCATTTCAGCCTGGGCGACAGAGCGAGACTCTGCCTCAAAAAAAAAAAAAAAAAAAAATTCGCCAGGTGTGAAGCGTGCCTGTAGTCCCAACTACTCGGGAGGCTAAGGCAGGAGAATCGCTTGAACCCGGAAGGCGGAGGTCAAAGTGAGCCGAGATCGGGCCACTGCACTCCAGCCTGGGTGCAGAGTGAGACTCCGCCTCAAAAAAAAAAAAAAAAAAAAGAATGAAATATCTATTCCCCCAACCCGCTCCACTTGACACGCGGTAGAGATGGATGTCAGGAATCCATATCGTTAACAATGAAAAATGCCTGCCACCCCATTGCTTGGTGCAGTTGGCCCACGATAGTCAGTATCAACAACAAAAGTGCCTGTCGAGGCTGGCACGTGTTAGGACCATCTGCTTTTAGCCGACTCACCAGGCTCCAGATGTTTGAGGATGCCTCTCTTGGCCAAGCGGGTCTGCAGCGCAACGGGCAGAGGCATAGCTGATAGACCTAGGGGCAGACGGACAAACTGACAAGCAGCTCAGATAGATTCGTATCTGGATCCCGTCACCAAGCCCCTCCCGTCAACATGTACTCATCTGACTCCCATCTACTCAAATGAACCAGTAGTTGGGTGGACAGAACATACGCACTAAAAGATGTAAGAGTTAGGTGGCAATATTATCGCAATTCTCACCAACCCTACTGTCCCGAAACCGGGTGCTCCAGGGCCCTGTTCCTCTCCCAGGCCCAGGCTCCGCCCGCCGCCTAAGGAGCCCGGCCCCTCCGCACTTCAGAAATGGGCTCATCCAGCGTCCCCCAAAGACTGCCGGGTGGGAGAAACCAAAGCGCTGGGATGGGGGAGCAGAGGGCAGCACTTCCTCCAGCTCCAAAAGAGTGCGCCCACCCCAACATTACCAATACACTCGTGCAGGTAGTGGACGGCTGTCACACCGGCCGTCTCTCTCGTGTCGCCGCTACGATACCTGGGCCCACACGACTCTCTTCCCAAAACACAGAATGAGACCTTCTCTGAATGAGGCCTTCACTCCCCGAGCCTGAAAGTAACTGGACTACGCTCAGGAGGCAATGAACAAATGGCAGAAACTCGATTGGCCAATGAGAGTGTGCCCTTGGAGTGACATGCGGCGTAGCGACCCAATCGCTGTCCGGTAATAGGCGGAAAGCTTGGACGCCGGTGTGCGTCTACGCTGGGGGCGTGGCCTGACTGCGCGGCCAGACGCCAGCGCCATGGAGGAGTACGCTCGGGAACCTTGGTACGGCGATGGGCACTGGCATCCGGACTGTTGCTGCGACGCCAAGGCCAGCCGTGGGGGTCGGGCGGGGGAGGCACCGGCCGCACAGAGCCATGTACCAGACTCGGGGGACTCTTAACGTATCTCCCGCTACCCCTACTCGGTTCCTGTCACTCGGGCTCCGTTATGAGGGGCCACAACCGTCTCCCCTCAGAAGGTGCGGCGAAGGCCGAACCACGCCATGTTTCTCCTGACCTCGTAATCTCCTAGTCCCTGTTAACGAAAAAAGACACGCTGGCCGATCCATCCTGGCTAGGGGTGGTACAGTGTTGACCGGAAATCCCGAGTTGCCGCGGGTGGTTTTTCCCAGGTCGCCTTTGTCAGTGGGGGCGGGGTACGGATGAACCTGCTGAGGGCCGGCGGGGACGGTGGATGCTTCCCGCGGTCGCTCTTGGTTTTTCCCAGTTGCGCCGGATTGAAAAGGGGCGGGGCATGGTTGGACGGGCACACCGTCGGAGAAGGGGTGCCACGCGGTCCTGCTTTGCTGACAATCTGTCTTGGCTAGTTAACACGCCTACGTCGCTTATTGAAACGTCAACTCTGCGTGTGCCAATTCATTTAATCTTTGATCACAGTAAAACAGTTGGCTGATTCCTTGGTTGATAGACAGGGCGAAGACTAATATTTCTCCCCCTTTGCCCCATTTCTCGCTTTAATGGGGGGGAGCTGTGGAAAAAGCGTGACAGGATTAGCTCCTTATTATCTGAAGTGTTTGTTTCTCCTTAGGAACTTCCCATTCTGGTGACTTGGTTTCTCCCAATTAGAAAAGAGTTCGTGTGACAGGGCCTGGGGGAGGGCTCACATTAACCCCATCCTTCCCTTCCTGCTTGCAGCCCATGGCGAATTGTGGATGATTGCGGTGGAGCCTTCACTATGGGTGTCATCGGTGGCGGAGTCTTCCAGGCCATCAAGGGTTTCCGCAATGCCCCTGTTGTGAGTCCAGACCTTCTCTGGGTTGATGTGGGGTCAGCTGTCTTGCCCACAAGGGATGCTGCTCCGAAAACTGCTTGGAGCTGCCAGTCACGTGCACTTATTCATTCTGGTGGCCACTCACCTACTGTGTGCCAAGCCTGGCTTCTGTATCTGGGATTTTGTAGGGATTGCAAACATGGCTTCTGTCTTCCACCCTCCACCCCACCCAAATGGAGCTCCTCTGTGGAAATGCTGTGCCGTTCAAAGAGTCATCACCAAATCTTAAATATATGTGCAAAGCCAGACAGATTTTTTTTTTTTTTTTTTTGAGACAGAGTCTTGCTCTGTTGCCCAGGCTAGAGTGCAGTGGCATGATCTTGGCTCCCTGCAACCTCTGCCTCCCGGGTTCAGGCGATTCTCCTGTCTCAGCCTCCCGAGTAGCTGGGACTACAGGCAAGTACCACTAGACCTGGCGAATTTTTGTACTTTTAGTAGAGTTGGGGTTTCACTATGGTGGCCAGTCTGGTCTCGAACTCTGGACCTCAGTTGATCCACCTACCTCGGCCTCCCAAAGTGCTGGGATTACAGGCGTGTGCCACCATGCCTGGCCAATGTTCTTTGTTTTGTTTTGTTTTGTTTTTTGTGGTTTTTTTTGAGACATCATCTTGCCCTGTTGCCCAGGCTGGTGTGCAGTAGCCTAATCAGGGGTCACTACAGCCTCTGCCTCCCAGGCTCAAGTGATCCTCCCACCTCAGCCTCCCAAGTAGCTAGGACCACATGACTGCGCCACCATGCCTGGCTAACTATTTGTTTATTTATTTATTTATTTGTAGAGACTGGGTTTCAACATGTTGCTTAGGCTGGTCTCTAATTCCTGAACTCAAGTGATCCACCCACCTCAGCCTCCCAAAGTGCTGGGATTACAGGTGTGAGCCACTGCACCAGGACCAGACACATTTTACCTAGAGGCAGATTCTGACTCAGAAACCTGTATAGAGGAAAATGGCAGGAATTTAATTGGCAGAGGGAAGACAGCCTTAAAGTTGAGAGAATTTTTTTAACATAGTTCTTTTTCTCTGACCACCTCCCCTCCCAGAAGATCGCAAATGCCGTGACTTTAAATGCCATCTATTAGCCAAAGTCTCTGCAATTTATATATGTAGCCCCGTCCCTCCCCTAGACTCCTGGAACTCTCCTCCCTGGGTCTTTGCCCAAGTTTGTCATCATCAAGGTCTCAGCACAGATTCTCTCTCCTTCAAGAGGCCTTTCCTGACCCCTCAGCCCCAATCATATTTCTTCATGGCATTTCCTCTAGAGTGCAGATTGCTGAAGCGCCCTTGTTTACTTATCCTTGCTCAAGGTCTGTGTCTCCCACTGTTAATGTGAGCTCTGAGAGGGCAGGGAGCAGATCTACCTTGTTCATGGCTGTATCTCTGCATATGGCATGGTGCTTGGCCCATATAGTAGGTACTTGTTAATCATTCACTGAATGAATGAATGAACAAACGTATGAATGCATTAGCACTTCTCAACCCACCTCTGAGAACACCCATGTTGGGGCGCTCTCCAGGACCCTAGTTCTTGGCCACTTTTCCACATTTCTACTGCTGATACCTCTAACAGGTCTCCCATCTTTTTCCCTCTCTTAAAAGTTGGAAACCTGTCTGCCAGTGGCTTCAGCCCTGCCCTGACGGACTTCCTTCCTTTCCCCAGGGAATTCGGCACCGGTTGAGAGGTAGTACCAACGCTGTGAGGATCCGAGCCCCCCAGATTGGAGGTGAGGGACTTGGGGAGATAGATATAGGAGATGTCTTGGCAAAGGTGGGAGGGGTTGATCCTTTGGGTCTAGGCTGCAAGTTGGGGGTTCAGATTCTAGCCCCTGTGGGAGACTTTCCAGAGGGGTGATGTTTCCCAACAATTGAATATGGAGGGGAAGAAAGTAGGTTCTGGAATTTGAATCTAGGTCCTGACTATTCCCTGCCGTGGGACCTTGGGCTAGTGGCTTAACCTCTCTGAACCTCACCCGTACCAGGGGTGGTGATAACAGTAACCACTTCATTGGTAGTTTTAAAGTTTATGTAATTTATATACTACTAAGTGCTGGTTGCTATGCTAAACACTTTAATAACATTAACTAATATAAAATTGCAAAAGTCAAATAACACAGTACCTCAAACAGGTCCTGGCACACAGTAAGCCCTCAGTAAACATTTTAACTATCATATTAACTGGGTTTCCTATTTCCTTCTCACTGAAACCCAAATCAGAATTCCAACTCTGTGGTGATTATGAAGCTCAAAGTTGCTCTGTTAAAAGCCATATGAAGGTAAATCTGCTTGTAAACATTTGTCAGCTCCCCATAAAGGTGAAGGGAACGTTGATGGTGATCACAGACAGCTTGAAGTGGGAGCTACCACAGGATGGGGACAGATAGAAAATACTCTATGGGGGGTTGCTATCTGCCTTTGTGTCTGGGTTTTTCTCCCTGTTCTTGGCCAAAGCATTCAGGCCTTGGAAGTCCCCTGAGATGTGAATTCTCGGGATTTCCTACGAACTAATTAGGCCTCGGTTCCACTACAGGTAGCTTCGCAGTGTGGGGGGGCCTGTTCTCCACCATCGACTGTGGCCTGGTGCGGCTTCGGGGCAAGGAGGATCCCTGGAACTCTATCACCAGTGGAGCGTTGACCGGGGCTGTACTGGCTGCCCGCAGTGAGTACCCCCGGCCCTGGCCCCAGCCCCTTCCACCCTGTTCTGCCTGCCCTCACCTCTGTTTCTCTGCCTCCAACTCCCCCAGGTGGCCCACTGGCCATGGTGGGCTCAGCGATGATGGGGGGCATCCTGTTGGCCCTCATTGAGGGCGTTGGCATCCTCCTCACTCGCTACACGGCCCAGCAGTTCCGAAATGGTGAGTAACTGGTGGTCGGGGGAGTGGGAAATCCTCCACCTGGCCTCTTCCACTCATCCTTACCCGAGTCTCCCTTCTCCAGCGCCCCCATTCCTGGAGGACCCCAGCCAGCTGCCCCCTAAGGACGGCACCCCAGCCCCAGGCTATCCCAGCTATCAGCAGTACCACTGAGGAAGCCACTGCCACCATGGGAGCTGCTTCTCGGTTCCCTCCCCGATGATCTACCTCGAAGGGAGGGCTGGCTCCCAGTTAGCCCTGGGACCCTCCAGAGAGGGCTTCTACTCTGCTCCCTAGTCCCAGGGTGGGGGTGGGGCACCCCAGCTGCCCTGAAAGATGGGTCCCCTTTTTCTCTCTCAGGGCACCCCAGCCCCACACTCACATGTACGAAGTTCTCACCCCAGCTCCTTTGTGTGGCACCCTGATGAGTATTTAAAGTCTGTTTTGAAATGCCTATGTGTGGACTCCTTGAATTGCCTATGGGGCCCCTCCTTAGGACAAGGGGCAGAGCCTGCTTCAGGGACTCGGAAGCCCTAGGACTTGGAGGCCCACAGCAGATGGGCTCTAGTAAATGTCTGTGGGCTGGATGAGCAGGAAGGGAGAATGAAGATGTGAATTAGCGACATGAATAAGGTGGTCTGGGGCTGGGTGATGGGTCCTAGCTGTCAGAGGAACAAGCTTGGGAAAGAAGTGAATAAACACCAGGATTGCTGGGGGCGGGGGTGGTTCTAGACATTGTACCCCTGACCCCATCCCCCCACACACACCCCAATACCCCTGACCCCTGCTCCACAGCCCCTGTCGCCGAGGCTGGGAAATGTGGCCTCACAGGAGTCCCTTCTTTCTGGACACTCAGCACAGCATTTGTGAAGGTGATTTCCCTCCCTCCATGTGGCCTCAGGGTAGATCTGGGATGGAAGAAGAGGGCCAGGAGACCTAGCTCCCTCAAAGAAGGTGCCCTGGATCAGCCTCCCCTTCTGCCACAGAACTGCTTTTCTGCTCTCCTCTGCTCAGTATGGTCAAGTGTTTTTATTTGTTGTTTTGAGAAGGAGTCTTGCTCTGTTGCCCAGGCTGGAGTGCAGTGGCATGATCTTGGCTCACTGCAACCTCCACCTCCTGGGTTCAAGCGATTCTCCTGCTTCAGCCTCCCAAGTAGTTGGGATTACAGGCGTCCACCACCACGCCCAGCTAATCTTTTGTATTTTTAGTAGAGATGAGGTTTCACCATGTTAGCCAGGCTGGTTTCGAACTCCTGACCTCAAGTGATCCGCCCACCTTGGCCTCTCAAAGTGTTAGGATTACAGGCGTGAGCCACCACGCTCGGCCAATTTTTGTATTTTCAGTAGAGATGGAGTTTTACCACGTTGGCCAGGCTGGTCTCAAACTCCTGACCTCAGATGAACTGCCTGCCTCGGCCTCCCAAAGTGCTGGGATTACAGGCATGAGCCACTGCGCCCGGCCAGGTCAAGTGTTTTTAAAGGGTAACCACAAAATAACCAGAAATGAGTTTCTATTTTGGGGTGGGGGAGCTAGATTTTTCTGAGTGGACATGCCCATGCCCCGCCCCCGCCCCCAAGCTTGACTTCTGCGAAAACCTCTACATGGGTGGGGCAAACATTGCCTACACTGGGGTGCAGAAGACACGGGGAGGCGCAAAAACTTCCTGAGGAGTCAAGGGTTTCCTCTGCACAAACTGTCCCAATGGCGAATGACCTTGAGACATGAAAACCGTCCCTTTCTTGCAAGCCATTACAAGGCAGTGGGAACACCCTTTCTCCCTTACAAAACTGGTCCGTGGGGATGCAGAGTCCTCAGCGGTGACAGCTGTAACACCTGTTTGAGCGACTCAGTACCGGGCAGGGCGCAGCCACACAACTGAGGGACCAGGGAGGGCAGCGCGGGGCCCGGGCTTCGGCCTGGAACCCTCATCTCCACAAGCACCGCGGCGGCAGCACCAGGCTTGCATCTTTGAGACCGGAGCGCCAGTCAGACCCAGGGTGTTCCTTGTGTCCCGCCCCTTCTGGATTCTCGGGCCGGCCCTGCCCCCTGCAGGCCTTCACCTGCGTCGATCTAGCGCCGCCCCTGGAGAGTGGCTCCTGGAGGCCCTTCCCTTCCGAGAGTCCTGGGGACTCCACTTTCCCGGGGTTTCCGGCCCTGCCCCTCGGCACCGCCCTGGTCCTATCGCTCAGCACCGTCCCCTGAGGCCGCGGCGGGCCCCACCTCCTTCCTACAACCACCCGGCTCCTCCGAGGCCGCACCCCTCCATGCTCCCCAAGACCCGCAGGCTCCCGTCCTCGGCCGCCTCTGGACCCACCGCCGGGCCCCGCCCCTCTCCCGCGCGCGGCTCCCGCCGCGCAGTCTCCAGGCTGGGGACGGCCGGACCCACCCGCGGGGCCCAGGAGCGGTCCTTCTGCGCGACCTCGGCCCGGGTGGCTTGCCCGCTTACGGCTACGTTCGGGGCCTCCTCTGCCCGGGCTCCTCCGGCCGCTGGCTGGGGCGGGGCTGGGGGGCCGGAGCCACGTTTAGAAGCCAGGGAGCGGGCTGGGAAACCGAGGCTAGGGGCCTCGCGTGAGAGTCGTAGAGCGGCTGGGGACGGTGCCGGGGGAGGGGGGCTCCGTGGAGGCCTGGCGTCAACGGCGTCACCCGGCCTCAGCAGGCCTCGAGCTGGGGCTGGGGTGCCCTGGGTCATTCGTGGCTCGCGAGCTGGGGCGCGGCTGGGGCGAGCCCTGAGGCCCCGCCCACTGACCGACCTGGGCCCGGGGCCGGCAGCCTCTGTTCCTAAAAGAAGGGAATGCGAGGTGAGACCCTCGGTTGTTTCGACGAGAAGAGACTACAGAGACAAAGGGAGGACAGGGGATGGAGAGATCAGAGAGAGAGAGAAATAGAAACAGACATGCACGTAGGGAGGTAGAAGAGACAGGTGGAAAGAGATGGAGGCAGACACGCAAGAGATCAATGAAAAGAGACAGAGACAAAGAGAAGGGGAGAGACACTAAGAAATAGAAGAAGCTGCGTGAGGGTCAGAAACGCAGGCAGGTAGAGGGGAATACTGCATCAGACGCAGGCAAACACGGGAGACAGTGAGGAGCGGGTGACCTGTGAGCTGGCTTCAGGCCAGGCCTCCTCCGGCTGCCACCCACCTACACCGTAGCTGCGGGGCCTCAGGGGACAGATGCCTCACCTGCATCCTCTTGGTGTCTCTCTGGCACTCTCCCAGTCTCCTCTCTAATTTAATCCCATCTGCTTCCAGCAAGGACTTCAGCGACTCTGCCTCAGGTTCCTCCTCCTGTTTCTTCCTGCTTCCTCCGTGCCTAAGCCCTTAGTCTCTGCCTCTATCTGTCTTGTTCTCTCAGCTTCACATCCTCATTTTTCTGCTTTAGTCTCCCTGGCTGGTGCTTTCACAGTGTGACCCCGGTGGCCCTTGAGTTTGCCACCCACCTGTCTGCATGGGGAGAAGGGAAATAGTCGGTGGGCTAGGGGGTTAAGGAGGTGGGTGGGATCAAAGAAGAGCAAGGGGGTCCAGCCCTGACAGGTGTGGGATCACTTTACTCACTTCCTCAGGGACAGACCCTGACAGATCAGGGAGAAAGAGACAGACATGGGGGAATCAAAGAGAGAAGAATAGGGAGAAAGACATAGAAAGAGAAGCCAGAGTTTACAGAGAGATCAAAGGAGAGACAGAGATGCAGAGAAAGATACCAAGAGGCCGGGCGCGGTGGCTCATGCCTGTAATCCCAGCACTTTGGGAGGCCGAGGTGGGTGGATCACCTGAGGTCAGGAGTTCGAGACCAGCCTGACCAACAAGGTGAAACCCCGTCTCTACTAAAAATACAAAAATTAGCCGGGCGTGGTGGCAGATGCCTGTAGTCCCACATACTCAGGAGGCTGAGACAGAATTGCTTGAACCCAGGAGACGGAGGTTGCAGATCACTGCACTCCAGCCTGGGTGACTAAACAAGACCCTGTCTTTAAAAAAAAAAAAAAAAAGAAGAAGAAGAAGGAGGGGCCAGGCGCAGTGGCTTATGCCTGTAATCCCAGAACTTGTGGGGGCCGAAGTGGGCGGGTCACTTGAGGTCAGGAGTTTGAGACCAGCCTGGCCAACATGGTGAAACCCCCTCTCTACTAAAAATACAAAAATTAGCCAAGCACGTTGGTGGGCGCCTGTAGTCCCAGCTATGTACTTCCCTGGCTGAGGCAGGAGAATTGCTTGAACCCAGGAGGTGGAGGTTGTAATGAGCCGAGATGGCGCCACTGCTCTTCAGCCTGGGAGCCGGAGTGAGACTCCATCCGAAAAAAAAAAGAAGGGGAAAGACACATTGATAAAGACACAAGACAGGGATAACAGGGACAAAAGAAAAACAGAAGCAGAGAGAAAACGAGATTGAGAAGGTAAGATGGATACAGAGGAGGGAGAGATGGAGTCAACGCAGAGGGAGGAAGAGCAAGAGGGAGACGGAAGAGAGGTGCACTCACTTCACCTTGAGTCTGGGACTGCTGGTCTCAGTGTTCCTATTTCTGCTGTACTCTTAGTGGCAGTTGGAGAACAGGGCCTGACAGGCAGGGCAGCTCTGACATCCCTGACCCCAACCTAGGGGCAGACCTTTAGAGATCGATGCTCTGACTTTAAAAAATGGGAACCATCCCAGTGGGCCCATTTAGGACCACGTCTGAGGTGACACAAAACTGCCTTTCGTTGTCCTCATTTGCACTTGAGGAAACTGAAACAAAAAGGCGAAGCAACTTCCGATGACTACACTGCCTCAGAGGGGCAAGGCTGGGACTGAAATCCACAGCCGGGCGCAGTGGCTCACACCTGTAATCCCAGCACTTTGGTAGGCCAAGATGGGAGGATTGCTTGAGGCCAGGGGTTCAAAATCCCTATTTACAGCACTTAGAGTTTCAGAGATGTCATTTGCAACATAATTTCAGGGACAACATATTCTCAATTATAACTACAGGTGTCATTTGAAGGTTTTATGAGCCTTCTTTGCTAAAGTAATAATTTCAAGGACAAACATTCCTCTTTTTGCTTTTATTATTGTATTGTATTGTATTGTATTCTATTGTATTGTATTCTATTGTATTGTATTGTATTTAAGACAGGTTTTCTCTCTGTCACCCAGGCTGGAGTGCAGTGGCACAGTCTCGGCTCACTACAACCTCTGCCTCCTGGGTTCAAGTGATTTCTCATGCCTCAGCCTCACAAGTAGCTGGGATTACAGGCACGTCCCACCATGCCCAGCTCATTTTTGTATTTTTGGTAGAGATGGGGTTTCACCATGTTGGCCAGGCTGGTCTCGAACTCATGACCTCAAGAGATCCTCCCATCTTGGCCTCCCAAAGTGCTGGGATTAGAGGTGTGAGCTACTACACCCGGCCTATTTTTTTTTTTTTTTTTTTTTTTTGAGATGGAGTCTCGCTCTGTCACCCAGGCTGGAGTGCAGTGGCCGGATCTCAGCTCACTGCAAGCTCCGCCTCCCGGGTTCACGCCATTCTCCTGCCTCAGCCTCCCGAGTAGCTGGGACTACAGGCGCCTGCCACCTCGCCCGGCTAAGTTTTTGTATTTTTAGTAGAGACGGGGTTTCACTGTGTTAGCCAGGATGGTCTCGATCTCCTGACCTCGTGATCCGCCCGTCTCGGCCTCCCAAAGTGCTGGGATTACAGGCTTGAGCCACCGCGCCCGGCCTACACCCGGCCTATTATTATTATTATTATTATTATTATTATTACTATTGAGACAGAGTCTTGCTCTGTCACCCAGGCTGGAGTGCAGTGGCGCGATCTCAGCTCACTGCAAACTGCACCTCCTGGGTTCAAGCAATTCTCCTGCCTCAGCCTCCCGAGTAGCTGGAATGACAGGTGCACACCACCATGCCCAGCTAATTTTTGTATTTTTTTTAGTAGAAATGGGGTTTCACCATGTTGGCCAGGCTGGTCTCAAACTCCTGACTTCAGGTGATCCACCCGCCTCGGCCACCCAAAGTGATGGGATTACAGGCATGAGCCACTGTGCCCGGCCCCAGCCTATTATTTTTAATAGACACATAATAATTGTAAATATTTATGGGGTACAGTGTGACGTTTTCTTTTTGAGACAGGATCTCACTCTGTCACCTGGGCTGGAGTGCAGTGGCACCATCATAGCTCACTGTACCCTCAACCTCCTGGGTTCAAGTGATCCTCCTGCCTCAGCCTCCTGAGTAGGTGGTACTACAGGCGTGCACCACCATGCCTGGATAATTATTTTATTTTTTATTTTTAAATTTTGTTTTATTTTTTTTGAGACGGAGTCTTGCTCTGTCACCCAGGCTGGAGTGCAGTGGCGCGATCTCGGCTCACTGCAACCTCCGTCTCCCAGGTTCACGCCTTTCTCCTGCCTCAGCCTCCCGAGTAGCTGGGACTACAGGCGCCCGGCACCATGCCCCGCTAATTTTTTTGTAGTTTTATTAGAGACGGGGGTTTCACCGTGTTACCCAGGGTGGTCTCGATCTCCTGACCTCGTGATCTGCCCGTTTCGGCCTCCCAAAGTGCTGGGATTACAGGCGTGAGCCACCACGCCTGGCCTTTATTTTTTATTGAAGACAAGATCTCACTATGTTGCACAGGCTGCTCTTGAACTCCTGGGCTCAAGTGATCCTCCCAAAGTGCTGGCATTACAGGCGGGAGCAGCCTCGCCTGGCCTATAGCTGTACTTTTGTATTTATTAACCAACCTTTTGCTCTCCCCACTGTGGACAGACTTGACTTAATGGAGATGGCATTGGCAATGACCCTGGGCATTTCACAGGCTTCTGTAGTTGTACAGGGACTCAAGACAGACATTCTTGTCAAAGTTTCTCAATTCAACACTTCACCAAATCAGATGGTGTAAACTAACTTTATGATGGAGATTGGACTCTCTCCCCCCACAGCCAAAAGGAATCTTAGATTCCTTTAGTTAATTATAAAGACAATCATTATTAAGGCTAGTGTCTGGATCTGGAATTTAATTAGGTGAACATTAAAAAGAAAATGCATTTAGGCCTATGGAGCTAACTTTTTACTGCAAAATACAAAGGATAGCGGCAAAGAGGATTTTCTTTAAATTTCAGTGCAATAATGAGCATGTTATGTTTTCCTTCTATAAAATCGAAGGATTCCTTTAGGATCTGCCCCCCACTTAGCCCCTTTTCTGTTCAAACAGGCTTTCTTTCTTACGTTCTTTTTGAGACAAGGTCTCATTCTGTCACCCATGCTGAAGTGTAGTGGTGCCATCTCAGCTTACTGCAGCCTCAACCTCCTGGGCTCAAGTGATTCTCCTGCCTCAGCCTCCCAAGTAACTGGGACCACAGGTGTGCACCACCATATCCAGCTAATTTGTATACTTTTTTGTAGAGATGGGATTTTGCCATGTTGCCCAGGCTGGTCTTGAACTCTGGGGCTCAAATGATCCACCCACCTTGGCCTCCCAAAGTGCTGGGATTACAGGTGTGAGCCACTGTGCCCAGCCAACACAGGTATCTTCTGAGATGTGCCAGATACTATGTGGTCCTTGGATGTTGACTCATGTATGATGCTCCTGCTTTATCCCTCAAACGGACTATGGGGTACTTCCAGGTCTAACTCTTGGTTAAATCTGTATCCCCTGGAGGCATAGGAAATATTTGCTTCCTCTTCCCAGCCATAACAGGAGCGCAGTGGTTTTGTGGGGCCCATCTGCCTAGACCAACATACAGATATGTCTACCCAAAAAGACATAGTCAGCTTCAAACACATATGGTTGACAAAGGATGAATAGCCACAATACAAGGGGACTTCAAAAAGTGTGGAAAAATGAAATGACAATCGCCTTTGTTTGATGAGAGCAGTAGGCAGGGACATTGTTGTGGTGGAGAAAGACTTTCTGGTGAAGCTTTCCCAGGTGTTTTTCTGCTTTAAAGCTTTGGTTTTCTCAAAACACTCAGTGTATATATATATATGTGTGTATATATATGTGTGTGTGTGTGTGTGTATATATATATATATATTTTTTTTTTAGACGGAGTGTTGCTTTTGTTGCCCAGGCTGTAGTGCAGTGGCACCATCTCAACTCACTGCAACCTCTGCCTGCCTCCTGGGTTCAAGTAATTCTTGTGCCTCAGCCTCCAGAGTAGCTGGGATTAGAGGCACCCACCACCATGCCCAGCTAATTTTTGTATTTTTAGTACAGACGGAGTTTCTCCATGTTGGCCAGGCTGGTGTCTAATGCCTGACCTCAGGTGATCCGCCCACCTTGGCCTCCCAAAGTGCTGAGATTACAGGCGTGAGCCCCCAGGCCCAGCCATAATACATAATTGATTAATCCCCTAGGCCAGGCACGGTGGCTCACGCCTGTAATCCCAACACTTTGGGAGGCCAAGACGGGCGGATCACGAGGTCAAGAGATCGAGACCATCCTGGCCAACATGGTGAAACCCCGTCTCTACTAAAAATACAAAAATTAGATGGACGTGGTGCCGGGCGCCTGTAGTCCCAGCTACTCAGGAGGCTGAGGCAGGAGAATCGATTGAACCCGGGAGACGGAGGTTGCAATGAGCTGAGATCATGCCATTGCACTCCAGCCTGGCGACAGAGTGAGACTCCATCTCAAAAAAAAAAAAAAAATCCTCTACCTGCTCCTTTTCTCTTGCAACCTATGGATGACCACACCCTCCCTCTTTCCCCTCCAGCCCGCTTTTCCCATTTAGATATTGAAGCCCTCAAAATCATCTTTGGAGAAAGGCACAGGCACAGATGTGTGTCCAGGGCATTGTCCTTAACCTTAGTAAAGTAAACTTTTTTTTTTTTTTTTTTTTTGAGATGGAGTCTCGCTCTGTCACCCAGGCTGGAGTGCAGTGGCGAGATCTTGGCTCACTGCAACCTCTGCCTCCTGGGTTCAGGCGATCCTCATGCCTCAGCTTTTCAAGTAGCTGGGATTACAGATATGTGCCACCACACCTGGCTAATTTTTTTGTTGTTGTTAGTAGACATGCAGTTTCACCGTATTGGTCAGGCTGGTCTCAGACTCCAGTTTCACCGTATTGGTCAGGCTGGTCTCAGACTCCTGTCCTCAAGTGATCCACCCGGCTCGGCCTCCCAAAGTGCTGGGATTACAGGCGTGAGCCACCTCACCTGGCCAACCTTGGTAAAGTAAACTTCAAAATTGATTGAGACCTGTCTGGGATACTTTTTGGTTCACACCCTCTTACAAGGCTGCCCCTTACCTGGTCCTTTGGCTATGGGGAAGAGGTTTCCCCAAGTCTCTGGGTTTTTTGTTTGTTTGTTTAGAGATGGGATTCTCACTCTGTTGCCCAGGTTGGATTTAAACTCCTGGGCTCCAGTGATCCTCCTGCCTCAGTGTCCTGGATAGCTGGGACTACAAGCACGCACCGCTGTGCCCGCCAGGCTTTCCTGAGTCTTTTTTGTCTGCACTACTTGGTGTTCTGGGTTGCTGCTTTCTCCAGCACCTGGTCTTCAATGCATAAGAAAACCCACGGGGCTCAGCACCATGTCATTTCTTGAGTCCAAATCCCTAGCCATCTGCTGGCTCTTCTGTACCTTGCAGTCTTCTCAGGCTTCTTTTCTATGTAACATCCAGGGGTTTCAGCTGTACTTTGTGGGAGAAACAGGGAGGAGTGTATCCACTCCATCTTTTCCAGGAACTGTGGCAGCCCAGGTCTCCATAAGCCCTTTGTTGTAATGAGGAGTGTATAAGTCAAACATTAAAGCAGGAGTAAAAAATGAATACTGAGCTGGGAAAACTGGTGCCTGAGTACCAGAACTGAAATGCAAAAACAAACCACGAAAACCCCTCCTGGATTTCTCAACCTCAAAACCTGATAGCATTCCTACACATGCGACCCCTACCAAAACCCATTTAGGATTAAGATTAAGAAACTTGGCCGGCCACAGTGGCTCACGTCTGTAATCCCAGCACTTTGGGAGGCCGAGGCGGGCGGATCATGAGGTCAGGAGTTCAAGACCAGCTTGTCCAATATGGTGAAACACTGTCTCTACTAAAAAATACAAAAATTAGCCAGGCATGGTGGCATGCGCCTATAGTCCCAGCTACTAGGGAGGCTGAGGAGGAGAATCTCTAGAACCCGGGAGGCGGAGGTTGCAGTGAGCTGAGATCAAGCCATTGCACTTCAGCCTGGGCGACAGAGTGAGACTCCGTTTCAAAAAAGAAAAGGAAGAAAGAAATTAAAAAGAAACTTTCCGGCCAGGCACAGTGGTTCATGCCTGTAATCCCAACACTTTGGGTGGCCGAGGCAGGCGGATCACAAGGTCAGGAGTTTGAGACCAGCCTGACCAACATGGTGAAACCCCATCTCTACTAAAAATATAAAAATTAGCCGGGCGTGGTGGTGCCTGCCAGTAATTCCAGCTACTCAGGAGGCTGAGGCAGGAAAATCACTTGAACCTGGGAGGCAGAGGTTGCAGTGAGCCGAGATCGCACCATTGCACTCCAGCCTGGGTGAGAGAGCGAGACTCCATCTCAAAAAAAAAAAAAGAAAAAAGAAATAAACTTTCCTACCTTCAGACCCCTAGTTAAGAGGATTAGATGGCCAGGTGAGGTGGCTCACGCCTGTAATCCCAGCACTAGGTGGATCACTTGAGCCTAGGAGGAGTTTGAGACCACCCTAGGCAACATTGGGAGACTGCATCTCTACAAAAAATTTAAAAATCAGTTGGGTGTGGTGGCGCTCGTGTGTAGTCCCAGCTACTCAGGAGGCTGAGGTGGGAGGAACACTTGAGCCAGGGAGGTCTAGACTGCACTGAGCTAAGATCATACCACTGCAGTCCAGCCTGGGTGGCAGAGCAAGACCCTGTCTCAAAAAAAAAAAAAAAAAAAAAAGATTAGATTAATTAAGAAACACTCCTGCACATAGGCATAGAGTTTGAATTGTATACATAAGCTAACAAAACACCTAACTTTGGGTGGGTCTGGTGAATTACTCCTACCTTCTCTCTAGCCAGCTGCAGAAAAAAACTCCCTTCTCTTCTAGTCTGTCTGCATCTTATTATTGGACCACAAGAACCAGCAGGTCCATCTGGGAACAGAACCAGAAGTCCGGGTATTGGTGTTTATCAAATACTGGGGTGGGCCGGGTGCAGTGGCTCACGCCTGTAATCCCACCACTTTGGGAGTCCAAGGCAGGCAGATGACTTCAGGTCAGGAGTTCAAGACCAGGCTGACCAACATGGTGAAACCCAGTCTCTACTAAAAATACAAAAATTAGCTGGGCGTAGTGGTGCATGCCTGTAGTTACGGCTACTTGGGAGGCTGAGGCAGGAGAATTGCTTGAACCCGGGAAGCGGAAGCTGCAGTGAGCCCAGATCTCGCCACTGCACTCCAGCCTGGGCAACAGAGAGAGACTCTGTCTCAAAAAAAAAAAAAAAAAAAAAAAAAGAGAAAAACAAAAAGAAAAAAAAAAAAAACTGGTTTTGTTTGTTTGTTTGTTTTCTAGATGGAGTTTTGCTCTTGTTGCCCAGGCTGGATTGCGATGGAGTGATCTTTGCTCACTGCAACCTCGGCCTCCTGGGTTCAAGCGACTCTCTTGACTCAGCTTCCTGAGTAGCTGGGATTACAGGTGCCTGCCACCACGCCCGGCTAATTTTTTTGTGTTTTTAATAGAGGCGGAATTTCACCATGTTAGCCAGGCTGGTCTCAAACCCCCGTCCTCAAGTGATCCACCTGCCTCGGCCTCCCAAAGTGCTGGGATTACAGGCTTGAGCCACCATGCCTGGCCACTGGGTTGTTTTTGTTTTCTCACCAATTGATATGATCATATGCTTGTTTTTTTTTTGTTTTTTTTTTTTTGAGACAGAGTCTGGCTTTGTTGCCCAGACTGGAGAGCAGTGGCACGATCTCGGCTCACTGCAAGCTCCGCCTCCTGGGTTCACGCCATTCTCCTGCCTCAGCCTCCTGAGTAGCTGGGACTACAGGCACCTGCCACCACGCCCAGCTAATTTTTTGTATTTTGGGATTTCACCGTGTTAGCTAGGATGGTCTCGATCTCCTGACCTCGTGATCCTGCCCGCCTCGGCCTCCCAAAGTGCTGGGATTACAGGCGTGAGCCTCCGCTCCCGGCCTTTTTTTTTTTTTTTTTTTTTTTCTGAGACAGAGTCTTACTCTGTTGCCCAGGCTGGAGTGCAGTGGCGCTATCTCCACTCACTGCAAGCTCCGCCTCCCGGGTTCACGCCATTCTCCTGCCTCAGCCTCCCGAGTAGCTGGGACTACAGGCGCCCGCCACCGCGCCAGGCTAATTTTTTTTGTATTTTTAGTAGAGAAGGGGTTTCACCGTGTTAGCCAGGATGGTCTCGATCTCCTGACCTTGTGATCCGCCCGTCTCGGCCTCCCAAAGTGCTGGGATTACAGGCTTGAGCCACTGCGCCCGGCCCATATGCTTTTTTTTCTTTAACCAGTTTTGGTGGATGACATTGATGAGTATCAAAAACTGAACCAGCCTTTCATACCTGGAACAAATCCTACTTGGTCGTGGTGTATAATTCCTTTAAAACATTGCTGGATTTGATTTCCTAATATTTTGGTGAGGATTTTTGTGCCTAAATTCACAAGAGATATCAGTTTGTAGCTTTCCTTTTGTGTGTATGCTTTTTTTCCTGGTTTTGGTAGCAAGGTAACACTGGCCTCATACAATGAGTTGGGAGGTGTTCCCTTTGCTTCTATTATCTGGAAGAGATTCTACAAAATTGATGCTAATTTCTCTTTAGGTGTTAGGAGGAATTCTCCAGTGAAAACATCTGGGCCTCAAGATTTCTTTTTTGAGGGCTAAATAATAAATTTAAATTTTTGATGGTTGTAGAATTATTCAGATCACCTATTTTATATTGCTTGAGTTTGATCGTTTGTGGTTTTGGAGTAATTGGTCCATTTCTTCCAAGTTGTTGAATTTATGAGCATAGAGTTCTTCTTTATGGAACTTGCAGTATCCTTTTAGTGACTGCAAAATCTGTAGTGACATCCCCTTTTTCATTTCTAATATTGACGATTTGTATCTTCTCTCTTTTTATCTTTGCCAGTCTTGTTACAAGTTTTTCAATTGTATTGATCTTTTCAAAGATCCAAGTTTTTGTTTCATTGATTGTTTTCTTTGCTGTTTTTCTGTTTTCAATTGTATTGATTTCTGTTCTTATCTTTATTATTTCCTGCCTTCTACTTCCTTGAGATTCGTTTGCTCTTCTTTTTCTAGTTTCTTGAAGTGGGAACTTAGATTATTGATTTGAGACCTTTCCTCTTTTCTAATGTAAGTACCTAGTTCTATAAATTTCCTTCTCAACACTATACTCATGCATTGCACACATTTTGACAGGTGTATTTTCATTTTTTCCAGTTCTGTGTATTTATAAAATTTCCTTTTGACTTACTTTGTGACCCATAGGTTATTGAGAAGCATGTTTTAAAATAAGTGTTTAGGGGTTTTCCTGTTGTCTTTCTGTTATGGTTTCTAATTTGATTCTGTATAATCAGAGAACATACTCCCTCTTATTACAGTTTTTCTAAATTTGTTGAGGTTTGTTTTATGACCCAGGTAATGTTCTATCTTGGTGAATGTTCCACAGGCACTCAAAAACAACATGTATTCTGTTGTTGGGTCGAATGTTCTATACTGGTTTTTTTTTTTTTTTTTTTTTTTTGAGACGGAGTCTTGCTCTGTCCCCCAGGCTGGAGTGCAGTGATGTGATCTTGGTTCACTGCGACCTCTCTCTCCTGAGTTCAAGGGATTTTCCTGTTTCAGCCTCCCAAGTAGCTGGGACGACAGGCATGTGCCATCACGCCCGGCTAATTTTTGTATTTTTAGTAGAGACAGGGTTTTACTATGTTGGCCAGGCTGGTCTCGAACTCCTAACCTCAGATGATCCACCCACCTTGGCCTCTCAAAGTGCGGGGATTACAAGCGTGAGCCACTGAGCCTGGCCTTGATACTGTTGATTGATGACGTTGTTTAGTTCTTCTTTATCATTGCTTGAATTTCTTTCTAGTAATTCCATTTGTTGCAGGGGTGGGTGTTGATATCCTCAATTATAATTGTGGATTTGTCCACTTCTCCTTTCAGCCTAATCATTTTTTCTTTGTGTAATTTGAAATGATCTTGTTTAGTGCATGCACATTTAGGATTGCTATATCTCTTTGGTGGATTTTTTTTTTTTTTTTTTTTTTTTGAGACGGAGTCTCCCACTGTCGCCCAGACTGGAATGCAGTGGCGCAGTCTCTGTTCACTGCAACCTCCACCTCTTGGGTTCAAGTGATTCTCCTGCCTCAGCCTCTTGAGTAGCTGAGACTACAGGCACATGCCACCATGCCCGGCTAATTTTTTGTATTTTTAGTAGGGAGGGGGCTTCACCATGTTGGCCAGGATGGTCTCAATCTCCTGACCTCGTGATCCACCTGCCTTGGCCTCCCAAAATGCTGGGATTACAGGCGTGAGCCACCGCACCCAGCCCACATTTTCTTTATTCACACATTGATGGATAGAGGTTGATTTCCTATCTTGGCTATTGTGAATAATTATATCATGAACATAAGAGTGCAGATATCATTTTAACATATTGATTTCTTTTTTTTGAGACAGAGTTTCCCTCTTGTTGCCCAGGCTTCAGTGCAATGATGCAATTTCAGCCCACTGCACCCTCTGCCTCCCGGGTTCAAGCAATTCTCCTGCCTCAGCCTCCCAAGTAGCTGGGGTTACAGGCATGTGCCACTATGCCTGGCTAATTTTTTTTTTGTATTTTTAGTAGAGATGGGGTTTCTCCATGTTGTTCAGGCTGGTCTCTAACTCCTGACCTCAGGTGATCTGCCCGCCTCGGCCTCCCAAAGTGCTGGGATTATCTTTCATCTTTTTTAAAATTATATTTTATTTTTATTTTAGAGACAGGTGTCTCACTATGTTGCCCAGGCTGGCCTAGAACTCTTGGGTTCAAGTGATCCTCCCAACTCAGCCTCCCTAGTGGCTGATACTAAAGGCATCCACTGCTGTGCCCAACTTTGTCTTTTTGTTTTAATTTATTTTTATTTATTTTATTTTTGAGACAGGGTCTTGCTCTGTTGCCCAGGCTGGAGCGTAGTGGCACGATATTGGCTCATTGCAGCCTCTGCCTCCTGGGTTCAAGCGATTCTCCTGCCTCAGCCTCCTGAGTAGCTGGGACTACAGGCACACACCACCACACCTGGCTAATTTTTGTATTTTTAGTAGAGACAAGGTTTCACCACGTTGGCCAGGCTGGTCTCGGACTCCTGACCTCAAGTGATCCGCCTGCCTCGGCCTCCCTAAGTGCTGGGATTACAGATGTGAGCCACCATGCCTAGCCTCTTCATCTTTTTATTTGAGACGGAATCTCGCTCTGTCACCCAGGCTGGAGTGCAGTGACGTGATCTTGGCCCACTGTAACCTCTGCCTCCCAGGTTCGAGCAATTCTCCTGCCTCAGCCTCTTGAGTAGCTGGGATTACAGGAGTGTGCCACCACGCCTGGCTAATTTTTCTATTTTTGGTAGAGATGGGGTTTCATCATGTTGGCCAGGCTGGTCTCGAACTCCTGACCTCGTGATCTCCCCACCTCGGCCTCCCAAAGTGCTGGGATTACAGGTGTGAGCCACTGTGCCCAGCCCTCATTGTAGTTTAAATTAGTATATTTTATTACTTTTTTCTGTTTGTTCCCTCTGATTCTTATTCCTTTGTTTCTCTCCCTTTGCCTTCCTTGGGGTGGATACGTTACCATTTTTTTAGAATTCCATTTTGACTTATTTATATAATTTTTGAGCATATCACTGTTATGATTTGAATGTTTTTGTCCCTTCCAAAAATTCATGTCTAAACTTGATCCCCAATGCAACAGTGCTGGGAGGTGGAGTCTTTTGGGATGTGTTTAGGTCATGAGGACTCTGCCCTTATGAACAGATTAATGTTGTTAGAATAGGGCTTGATGAGGGAATGCCTCCCTTTTTGCCCTTTCCCCTTTTTTGCCATATGAGGACACAGTGTTTCCCCTCTCCAGAGGATGCAGCATTCAAGGCACTATCTCAGAAGCAGAGAGCAGCCCTTCCCAGATGCCAGACCTCTTGGTGACTTGATCTTGGACTTCCCAGCCTCCAGAACTGTGTGAAATAAATGTGTTTTATAAATTTTCCAGTCTCAGGTATTCTGTTACAGCAGCACAGAATGTACTACGACAATCACTTTGTATGGTCTTCTTAGTGATTGCTGTGGGTATTACAACCTGCAACTGTGTAACTTATCACAGTCCACCCATGTCAGTGTTTCACCACTGTAATTGACATGGAGGAATTTACTTCTCCTTAGATCCCTTTACCCATCCTACTTTCAAAATGTAATTGTCCTAAGTATTCCCTCTATATACATTGAAAACCGTATCAAATGTTGTTACAATGTTTTGCTTCAACCATCAAATATGTTTTAAAAACCTCATGAGAAAAAAAAAAGCTCATGAGGAGAAGAATATTTACTCCTATTGTAACCCATTCTGTTGTTCTCTTTTCCTTTCTGAAGTTCCAAGTCTTCGTCTGTTATTTTCACTTCTGAAAGAACTTCCTTTCACCTTTCTTTAATAGCAGATGTCCTAGAAACAAATTTGATATGGACTGAATTTGTCTCCCCCAAAATTCGTGTGTTGAAGCCTTCACCCCCATATGACAGTATTTGGATGTGGGACTTTGGGGAAGTAATTGGGTTTAGATGAGGTCATCAGAGGCCCTTGTGATGGGATGAGTGCCCTTATAAGCAACACCAGAGAGCTTGCTTCCCCTACCCTTCTCTCTCCTCCTACCATGGAAGGACACAGCCAGGAGGCAGCCCTCTGTAAGCTGCGAAGAGAGTCCTTTCCGGGAACCAGATCAGCCAGCATCTTGACTGAGGACTTCCCAGCCTCCCGAACTGTGAGAAATGAATTCATGTTGTTCAAGCCACCCATTCTATGGTATTTCGTCATGGTAGCCTGAACTGATTAACACAGACTTGTTTTAGTTTTCCTTCGCCTGAGAATGCCTTTATTTCCCTCTCATTCCTGAAAGATACTTTTGCTCAATGTAGGACTCTCAGTTGACAGTTCTTTCAGTACTTGAAGAATATCATGCCACTTCCTTTTAGTTTCCCTAGTTTCAGATGAGAACGCCACTGTCATTCTAATCAGTATCCCCTATGCCTCGTGTGTGCGTCGTTTCTCTCTAGCTGCTTTCAAGGGTTTTCCTTTGTTTTTAGTGTTTAGACTTTAAATGATGACGTATGGGCCTGGGTTTTGTTTGGTTTATCCTACTGGGGTTTGCTCAGCTTCTTCAATCCATAGGTTTATGTCCTTTGCCTACTTTGGGAAGCTTTCAGCCATTATTTATTTAAATGTGTTTTCTTCACTACTGTTTCTCCTCTTCTTGCAGAAATCCAGTGACATAAATCTTAGATCTTTGTTGTTGCCCTATAAGGGTCTCTGAGACTCTGTCCTTTTTTTTTTTTTTTTTTAGTGTATTTTCTCTCTGTTGTTGAGATTGGACAATTTCTACTGTTCTGTCTGCAAGATCACTTCTCTGTGATATTCATCCTGCTATTGAACCTTTTGCATTAGCTTTAATTTTCTGTTTTCTTTTTCTTTTCTTTTTTTTTTTTAGATAGAGTTTTACTCTTTCACCCAGGCTGGAGTGAAGTGCAATGGCTCACTGCAGCCTCCGCCTCCTCGATTCAAGCCATTCTCCTGCCTCAGCCTCCCAAGTAGCCGGGATTACAGGTGTCCGCCATCATGCCCGGCTAATTTTTGTATTTTTAGTAGAGACAGATTTCACCATGTTGGCCAGGCTGGTATCGAACTCCTGACCTCAGGTGATCCACCCACCTTGGCCTCCCAAAGTGCTGGGATTACAGGCTTGAGCCACCATGCCAGGTCAGTTTTAATTTTCATTTATAATTTTTAGTTCTGTTATTTCTATATGGTTCTTTTTTTTTTTTTTTTTTGAGACGGAGTCTCGCTCTGTAGCCCAGGCTGGAGTGCAGTGGCCGGATCTCAGCTCACTGCAAGCTCCGCCTCCCGGGTTCACGCCATTCTCCGGCCTCAGCCTCCCGAGTAGCTGGGACTACAGGCGCTGCCACCTCGCCCGGCTATTTTTTGTATTTCTTAGTAGAGACGGGGTTTCACCGTGTTAGCCAGGATGGTCTCGATCTCCTGACCTCGTGATCCGCCCATCTCGGCCTCCCAAAGTGCTGGGATTACAGGCTTGAGCCACCGCGCCTGGCCTTCTATATGGTTCTTTTTCTATATCATCTATATGGTGAGAAGTTTTTTTTTTTTTTGAGATGGGGTCTCACTCTGTTGCCCAGGCTGGAGTGCAATGGTTCAATCATGCCTCACTGCAGCCTCAACCGCCTGGGCTGAATCGATCCTCCTAAGTTCAGCCTCCCAAGTAGCTGGAACCACAGGTGCACACCACCATACCTGGCTACTTTTTGTATTTTTTGTAGAGGTGGGGCTCCACTGTATTGCCCAGGCTGGTCTTGAACTCCTGGACTCAAACAACCTAACCGCATTGGCCTCCCAAAGTACTGGGATTACAGTTGTGAGCCATCGCACCTGGCCCAAGAATTTCTATTTCTTCTTTTGTTTCCAGTTTATTTGTAATTCCTTATTGAATCATTTTTTTGGTGACTACTCTAAAATCCTTGTCAGATAATTCCAGCATGTGATTCATCTTACTATTGGCTTCTGTTTTTTGTTTTGTTTTGTTTTTTGGGTTTTTTTGTTTTGTTTTGTTCTGATACAGAGTCTTACTCTGTCACCCAGGATGGAGTACAGTGGCCTGATCATGGCTCACTGCAGCCTCAACTTACCCAGGCTCAGGTGATTCTCCCAGTTCAGCCTCCCAAGTAGTAGCTAGGACTACAGGTATGTTTCACCACGCCTGGCTAATTTTTCTGGGTTTTTTTGTAGAGATGAGGTTTCGCCATGTTGTTCAGGCTGGTCTTGAACTCCTGGGCTCAAGCGGTTCGCCTGCCTTGGCCTCCCAAAGTTCTGGGATTACAGGTGTGAGCCACCACACCTGGCCCATTCTTAAGCTGAGTTATCTATTTGTAAACTGCTGATTTATATGGCGGCACTGTCCCCATAAACTTTTCAGAAAGCATCAGTGATTTTTCACCATTCTTCCACCCAACCATCACCATAAATTTGATCTTGTTATTGCTTCAGTATTAGCAGAATTCATGTGGCTCTGATAGAGGCTCTTTTCAAATCGATGTCTTATCCTTCTTAACCCCTCAAACCAGATCCTGTTCAGACATGTTATAACAAGTTAGTGCAGATTTATTTTGGTGCAAAAAAAAAATTGAAATTCAAAAAAGAAAAAACAAAAATAAATAAAAGCAAAACAAAAATAGGAAAGAAAAAAGCAAAACAGAAAAACAACAAAAAAACTAGAAAACATTTGAAATCCATTCATATAGTTTTTTTCATCAAATGCATTTTCTGTGTACTGTTAGGTGACCCCTCATATATAAAGAACTCCTAAAAAATTTTAAGGAAAAGACAAGACACCCAATCAAAAACTATGCAAAGGTTATGAACAAACATTTTGCAAAAGAGGAAACCCAAATGGCCAATAAATATATAGAAATATGCTCACAGTAAATCAGAGAGCTGTATATTAAAGGAACAAAATTTTATTTCCTGTCTATCAGATGGGCAAAAATATATATATATATTTTTTGAGATGGAGTCTTGCTCTGCTGCCCAGGCTGGAGGGCAGTGGTGCGATCTCGGCTCACTGCAATCTCCACCTTCCGGGTTCAAGCAATTGTCCTGCCTCAGCCTCCTGAGCACCTGGGACTACAGGTATGTGCCACCATGCCCGGCTAATTTTTGTACTTTTTAAGTAGAGACGAAGTTTCACTATGTTGGCCAGGCTAGTCTTGACTCCTGACCTCAGGTGGTCTTCCTGCCTTGTCCTCCCAAAGTGCTGGGATTACAGGTGTGAGCCACCGCTGCCCGGCCCCAGATAAGCAAAAAATTTAAAATCTGATAATACCAACTGTTGGTAAGGATTTCCAGAGACAGAATGTCTCATTCACAGCTGATGGGAGCATAATGGATACAACAATTATTTTGGAAAACTGTTTGGCAGTTTCTTTTTTCTTTTTCTTTTTCTTTTCTTTTTTTTTTTTTTTTTTTGAGACAGAGTTTGGCTCTTGTCACCCAGGCTGGAGTGCAGTGGCAAGATCTTGGCTCACTGCATCCTCTGTCTCCTGAGTTCAAGTGATTCTCCTGCCTCAGGCTCCCAAGTAGCTGGAATTACAGGCGCTTGCCACAACACCCGGCTAATTTTTGTATTTTTAGTAGAGACGGAATTTCGCCATGTTGGCCAGGCTAGTCTCGAACTCCTGACCTCAGTTGATCCACCCACCTTCGCTTCCCAAAGTGCTGGGATTATAGGCATGAGCCACCGCGCCCGGCCAGCAGTTTCTGTTAGAGCTGTATATGTGCACACCCATCACTCAGTGATGCCACTTCTGGGTATATACTAAACAGAATGTGTATAAATGTTAACCAAAGACATAAAAGAATGTTTACAGCAACTTTATTCATAATAGCCCCAAACTAAAAACTACCCAAATGCACATTAGCCATAGAATGGATACAAAAATGATGGTATATTCACGCAAGGAAATACTATATAGCAATGTGTTGGGAGGCAGATCTGCACAGATCACTCATGTTCCTACATGGACTAGGCCTTCTGAACAATGTTTGAACAGCAGCCTTGGATATTGAGATAGTGCATCCCTGTGGAGAGATTTAGAGACAGTTCAGGGTAAGAAACCCAGAAATGCCCACCCCCCGCCAACCAGGAGATTGCTGACATTCCAGGGTAATGAATAATCTCTGGCTATGGAGGGGAGGACAGGCAGGTGTGTCAGCGGGTTCACAACAGCTGAGTCTCCTAATTTTAGTTTCTTCCCCCATGATGCAACCCACTGAACACACAGGAAACATCTGGCTTCGTGTGAGCTGGGGCATGAGGAATCGATACAAGGTATAGCTCTGGCTGCTGATTTTTGTGGTAATCAGTGATCCATTTTTCTGATTCATGATAATCTGTGTGTGTGGGGGGGTATGGGTGTGTGGGGGGGGTGTGTATGTTTTGAGACAAAATTTCACTCTGTCACCCAGGCTGGAGTGCAGTGTGGTGTTCATAGCTGACTGCAGCCTCGACCTCCAGGACTCAAGCAATCCTCCCACCTCAGCCTCCCGAGTAGCTGAGACTACAAGCATGTGCCATCAAGCCCCTAATTTTTTTTAAATTTGTTTGTAGCAACAGAGTCTAGCTATGTTGCCCTGGCTGGGGTCTTGTGTTTTATATCTCTGTGTGTGTGCACATGTGCATGTATGTGTGTCTGCGCAAAACTTCAGCAGGCTAACTTTTTAGCTTGCAAGTAGGGTAAACTCAAACCCTTCATAGTTCTGACTTACAATGAAAATGAAGAAAGGATAATTCCATGTGCATCACAGGGATGGACCTCACGAACAATGTTGGGCAAAAGAAGCTGCGGGACACAGAAGGATAATACTATATGATTCCCCTTATGCAAAGTTCAAAAACCTGGCTTCATGGCCAGGCATAGTGGCTCATGCCTGTAATCCCAGCACTTTGGGAGGCCGAGGTGGGTGGATCACTTGAGGTCAGAAGTTCAAGACCAGCCTGACCAACATGATGAAATCCCATCAGACCAGCCTGACCAACATGATGAAACCCCGTCTCTACTAAAAAAAATACAAAATTAGCCAGGCATGATGGTGCACACTTGTAATCCCAGCTACCTGGGAGGCTGAGGCAGGAGAATGTCTTGAATCCTGGAGGTGGAGGTCACAGTGAGCCGAGATCACGCCATTGCACTCTAGCCTGGGCAACAAGAGCGAAACTCTGCCTCAAGAAAAAAAAAAAAAAAGCCAAAAAGCAAAAAACTTGGCAATATGAAATCATGCTGTTCAAGTCACAGGGAGGTGCCTGACGTACTGCGGGACATGGTTTTTTTCTTTCTTTCTTTCTTTTATTTGTATTTATTTATTTTGAGATAGACTCTCATTCTGCCACCCAGGCTCGAGTGCAGTGATGCCATCTTAGCTCACTGAAACCTCGACCTCCTGGGCTCAAGCAATCCTCCTGCCTCAGCCTCTCAGGTAGCTGAGACTACAGGCGCACTCAGACTCCAATGCTGATTCTTCTTGCCTGAAACACGGATATATCTTTCCATTTATTCTGGTCATTTTTTTCTTTACTTCTGTCAAAATGTATAGAGCTCTGGCCGGGCGCGGTGGCTCACGCCTATAATCCCAGCACTTTGGGAGGCCAAGGCAGGTGGATCACAAGGTCAGGAGATCAAGACCATCCTGGCTAACACGGTGGAACCCCGTCCCTACTAAAAGTACAAAAAAATGACCCAGGCGTGGTGGCGGGCGCCTGTAGTCCCAGCTACTCCGGAGGCTGAGGCAGGAGAATGGTGTGAACCTGGGAGGTGGAGCTTGCAGTGAGCTGAGATGGCGCCACTGCACTCCAGCCTGGGCGACAGAGCGAGACTCCGTCTCAAAAAAAAAAAAAAAATGTATAGAGCTCATACTTTTCTTTTTCTTTTTCTTTTCTTTTTTTTTGAGACGGAGTCTTGCTCTGTCACCAGGCCGGAGTGCAATGGTGTGATCTCAGCTCACTGCAATCTCCACCTCCTGGGTTCAAGTGATTCCCCTGCTGCAGCCTCCCAAGTAGCTGGGACTACAGGCACACACCACCACACCCAGCTAATTTTTTGTATTTTAGTAGAGACAGGCTTTCACCGTGTTAGCCAGGATGGTCTCCATCTGCTGACCTCGTGACCTGCCTGCCTCGGCCTCCCAAAGTGCTGGGATTACAGGCGTGAGCCACCACGCCCAGCCAAGCTCATACTTTTCTTGCTCACAAGAGGTTGATGAATTTTGTTACTGTGATCAATGGTACCCTGCCCTGTTACATTTTCTAATTTCAGGTGTCTGTCAAGGAAGGCTACCCATCTTTGTATTTTATATTCATTTTTGGTTTTGGTCACCTTGCTCACCTCTCTTATTAAGTCTAAGAGGTTTTTTTTGGTTTTGTTTTGTTTTTATGATTCTCTTGGATTTTCTAAGTGAATAACACCAGTGCCCTCCAGCCAAAGACCACCAGGAGCATAGTGGTAGTTTACCAAAGTTAGATTTTGTTTTGTTTTGTTTTGTTTTTTGGAGACAGGGTCTTGCTCTGTCATCCAGGCTGGAGTGCAGTGGTACAATCTTGGCTCACTGCAACCTCCACCTCCCGGGTTTAATCGATTCTCCTGCCTCAGCCTCCTGAGTAGCTGGGACTACAGGCATGGGCCACCATGCCCGGCTAATTCTTTTTTTTGAGATGGAGTATCACTCTTGTTGCCTAAGCTGGAGTGCAGCTGTGCAATCTCGGTTCACTGTGACCTCCACCTCCTGAGTTCAAGCAATTCTCCTGCCTCAGCCTCCCAAGTAGCTGGGATTACAGGAGCCTGCCACCACGCCCGGCTAATTTTTTGTATTTTTAGTAGAGACGGGGTTTTGCCATGTTGGACCAGGCTGGTCTCGAACTCCTGATCTCAGGTGATCCTCCCCAAGTGCTGGGATTGCAGGCGTGAGCCACCGTGCCTGGCCCAAAGTTGTATTTATTAACTCATTGCAATGACGAAGCGTCCACATCGTGGGAAACCATGGAGCATCTCATTAAAAGGGTGTTAGAAAAGGCAGCTGGACACGGTGGCTCACACCTGTAATCCCAGGCTCACACCTGTTTTGGAAGGCTGAGGTGGGAGGATCACTTGAGCCCAGGAGTTCGAGACCAACCTGGGCAACATAGTGAGACCTTCATCTCTACAAAGAATTTAAAAAGTAGATAGGCATGGTGGCACGCACCTGTAGACTCAGCTACTCAGGAGACCGAGGAGGGAGGATCACTTGACCCCAAGAGTTCGAGGCTGCAGTGAGCTGTGATTGTCTCAAAAAAAAAACAAAACAAAAACAAAACAAAACAAAAAAATAAATAAAAACAAAAAGAAGAAAAGAGGCTGGGCACAGTGGCTATGCCTGTAATCCTAGCACTTTGGGAGGCCAAGGGAAGCGGATCATGAAGTCAGGAGTTCGAGACCAGCCTGGCCAACATGGTGAAACCCCGTCTCTACTAAAAATACAAACAAAATAGTCGGGCTTGGTGGTGCACGCCTGTAATACCAGCTACTCAGGAGGCTGAGGCAGGAGAATTGTTTAAACCCAAGAGGCAGAGGTTCAAACAATTCTTTTTCTTGGGGGAAAAAAAAGAAGAAGAAAAGAAAAGAAAAGAAAAAAGAAAAGAAAAGGTATTACTGGGTTGGAGTTTGTGTTAGGTGATTTCAGAGAGGGTTAAAGAAGCAGAACTTTGGGCCAGGTGCGATGGCTCACACCGGTAATCCCAGCACTCTGGGAGGCCGATGCAGGCAAATCACAAGGTCAGGAGATCGAGACCATCCTGGGGTAACACAGTGAAACCCCATCTCTACTAAAAAATACAAAAGATTAGCCAGGCATAGTGGTGGGCGCCTGTAGTCCCAGCTACTTGGGAGGCTTAGGCAGGAGAATGGTGTGAACCTGGAAGGCAGAGCTTGCAGTGAGCCGAGATCACACCACTGCACTCCAGCCTGGAATTTCAGCGTGTTGGCCAAGCTGGTCTCTAACTCTTGACCTCAGGTAATCTGCCCACCTCGGCCTCCCAAAGTGCTGGGATTATAGGCGTGAGTCACCACGCCCAGCCATTTTGAGTTGATTTTTGTGTATGTTGTAAGATAGGGGTCCAATTTCATTCTTCTGCATGTAGTTATCTGGTTTTTCCAACAACGTTTGTTGAAGATACTATCATTTCTCCATTGTATATTCTTTTTTTTTTTTTTTTTTTTTGAGACGGAGTCTTGCTCTGTCGCCCGGGCTGGAGTGCAGTGGCCGGATCTCAGCTCACTGCAAGCTCCGCCTCCGGGGTTCCCGCCATTCTCCTGCCTCAGCCTCCCGAGTAGCTGGGACTATAGGCGCCCGCCATCTCGCCCGGCTAGTTTTTTGTATTTTTTAGTAGAGACGGGGTTTCACCGTGTTCGCCAGGATGGTCTCGATCTCCTGACCTCGTGATCCACCCGTCTCGGCCTCCCAAAGTGCTGGGATTACAGGCTTGAGCCACCGCGCCCGGCCTTCTCCATTGTATATTCTTGACACTCTACTCAAAGATCAGTTGACCATATATCTTAATCTGTTTTGTGCTGCTGTAACAGAATACTACAGACTGGGTAATTTTTTTTTGTTGTTTTTTGACAGAGTCTTGCTCTGTTGAGTGGGCTGGAATGCAGTAGTGCAATTTTGGCTCACTGCAACCTCTGCCTCCTGGGTTCAAGCAATTCTCTTGCCTCAGCCTCCAGAGTAGCTGGGATTACAGGCACATGCCACCATGCCTGGTTAACTTTTGTATTTTTAATAGAGATGAGGTTTCGCCATGTTGGCCAGGCTGGTCTTGAACTCCTGACCTCGTGACCTGCCTGCTTCGGCTTCCCAAAGTGGTGGGATTACAGGTGTGAACCACCGCACCTGGCCAGACTGGGTAATTTATAATGAACAGAATTTCATTGGCTCAAGGTTCTGGAGGCCAGCAATTAGGCAAGGCTTGCTGCATCATCCCATGGCAGAAGGGCAAGCAAGGGTGAGAGACAGAGAGAGAGAACGGGGGTGATATGATTTGGCTGTGTCCCCACTCAAATCTCATCTTGAATTCCCACATGTTTTGGGAGGGACCTGGTGGGAGGTAATTGAATCATGAGGGCAGGTGTTTCCAGTGCTGTTCTCGTGATAGTGAATAAGTCCCATGAGATCTAATGGTTTTATAAAGGGACTTGTAGCAGGACAAGCCTCAGACAACACCCCTCAGACATCAAGTTAAATAAGGAAGGGCTTTATTCAGCCGGGAGCTTCGGCAAGACGCATGTCTCCAAAAACCGAGCTCCCCAAGTGAGCAATTCCTGACCCTTTTAAGGGCTTACAACTCTAAGGGGGTTCACGTGAAAGGGTTGTGATCAATTGAGCAAGCAGGGGGTGGGTGACTCGGGGGGCTGCATGCACCAGTAATCAGAGTGGAACAGAACAGGTCAGGGATTTGCACAATGCTTTTCCATACAATGTCTGGAATCTATAGATAATATAACCGGTTAGGTCAGGGGTCGAACTTTAACCAGGCCCAGGGTGCAGCACTGGGCTGTCTGCCTGTGGATTTTATTTCTGCCTTTTAGTTTTTACTTCTTCTTTCTTTGGAGGCAGAAATTGGGAATAAGACAATATGAGGAGTGGTCTCCTCCCTTATTCCCCCGATTTGAGAATCTCGCACAATAGTGGGAATTATCACTTTCATTCTTACTACCCATGTCTTCTTGCAAGAGAGATCGATAGTGATTCATATAGTACACTTGTGCTGAAGCATTTTGGTGAACTAAGGTAGCGATGAAGCTCTTTATCTTTTGAAGAAGTACAGGTAGTAAACAAGGGAGCAGTAGCAGTAATAGTAAGCAATAGCAGTAATAATAACTGTTATAACTCCCATTATAAGAGTTTTACATCTTTCTAGCGCTGGGAACCATTTTCCAAATGTGGCCCCAGGATCAAATCCATGCCACACTTGCACGGGCACATGTGCCAGTTTTGTCATATTTCTAACTATGTCTTTAACTACTTGCCCTTGATCATCTGTGTGTAGACAGCAATTAGTAAGGTTAAATTTCCTACAGACCCCTGTTTCAACTGCTAGCAAATAGTCGAGAGCCAATCTATTTTGATAGATAGCATTTCTCATCTGAGTTTCTTGCCAGGCCAGAATAGTCAAGGCTCTGCGGGTCTTATTAGTAATTATTTCTAAGACAGCTTGTAACCGTTTGATTTGGTTGAGCATGTAAATGGGGGGTCCGGTATCCCCACAAGCTGTCTTGTGCTTAAGTAGCAGGCCCATAATATTGTATGATTCTCTCATGGGGTCATTCATTATCTTTCCAATTTCCTATAGCTATGCTTCTCTTTTTGCAGGAAGCATGGACAGGGCAGCCCAGGAGTTCGCCTGTTTTTGTAGGCAGTAGGAAGAAAGATGGTTTAATAGTGCCAATAACACAACTACCTGCTCACTGGTCGGGTAATTTGGCGTAAGGTCTATGCCCACATATCCAGTATAATCCAGTGGGGGCTGTCCAGTCCCGGTGGGACTCTGGGTGGGTCCACACGGTTTGCAACTTTGGGAATTTACTAAACGGATTTTTCTTAGTGTGGTTTGAACTCCACTAGGTGGCTGTTTTTGTGGTACTATTATACAGTTTTTGCCCAAGGCAGCTGAGTCTTCCCTCAGGAAGGGTGAAGTCCTTCCCCACTCTTGCTATACAGTATTGTCTAACGATTGAGGCTTTTAGGACCCAGAAGTTGTCAGGGTGATTCTTTTGAGCCGGGAATCCATCAGGTACTGGGTCTGTAGGTACTAATTCTCGGGCTTCCCATGGCAACTGATCTCCCATTACAGTTCCTCCACATACACAACATGAAGTAACATTGAGAGACTGGGCTACATGCTCAGCTAATTGCAAAAACAAATTTCTTGTTTTTCCTGGAATTTCTGGTACGGGCACATTCAGTTCATCATGGAAGGTTTGAAATACTGGCTGAGGAGAGCATTTATAAACTTCTCCTTAAACCACGATATTTACTCGAGGATCCAGTCCAGCCCCATCGATTCCTAGGGTTAATGCTCCCCTTTCTTCCAGCGAGGACCAAAGGGGTTGGTTATTACTAGTTCTAAAGGGTTACACTGACCACTGGTACAGGAAGGACCACTTTTCCCTTTCTGAAGGTGGACAGGATTTTTTTCATTTTTTATCCAAGTAGCCTAAATGACACAAGACCAGTATCCACATTTATTTCCACACAGTCCTAATTCATGACAAACGTACTTATCTTCTGCCATATAGCCACTTTCTTAATTAAGAGAACCACATCCTATTCCTAACTTATTAATGACAGCACAGGCATCAGATTTCAAGGTGACTTGTTTGGGCACCCCTTTTTCTTCTGTTTTGGCTAACGCTTTACTCGTATCATTTATGAGCCCCTACCAGTCGTCAGTTCTTAATCTTATTTCAAAAACTGTGGTCATGGGAGGCTCAGATGGGTCATAACACACATCAGATTGGTCATTTTCTGGGCTACATACCTTGTATAGAATAACATTATACAGGCAAAGTCTTTTTAGAGTTCCAGTACACTTACAATAACCATACAATACTAGGACCATAGCAACCTTTTGTCCTACCTCAGTGACTTGATGTATACACTGGGAACAGTCCTCAGTCTGAGGAAGGTCAGTTGAAATCCTTACTGTACAAGTCCAAATGTTAAGGAAAATGAGTCCCGTGATGAGTTTTTCATGCTTCGGCCGTGTGTGGACCAGTCAGCTTCCGGGTGTGACTGGAGCAGGGCTTGTCGTCTTCTTCAGAGTCACTTTGCAGGGGTTGGCAAAGCTGCTCCCGTCCACATACAGCTCAGTCTACTGATGTTCAAAGATGGTCTTGAAGGTTGGGCCCACTAGAATAAACTGAGTCCAACACCTCTACACAGTTATGTTCAACTGGGCTGTCTGATACTGGGAGCAAGGTGGTGGGGTTTAGGGTGTTGCAAACTTCAATGGTTATGCGGGGATTTTCACATAGCAAGCTTTGGTACTTGGTTCATCTAGCATTTGTTAACCAATGATATCCTTTGGTATTCATCAAAGTTACCACAGCATGGGGGGCCTTTATATTCAGGTTTTGCCCAAAGGTTAGTTTATCTGCTTCTTGTGCTAACAGGGCCATTGCTACCAGGGCCTTTAGACATGGGGGCCAGCCTTTGGAAACCCCATCTAGTTGTTTTGAGAGATAGGCCACTGGCCTTGGCCAGGGCCCCAGAATCTGGGTTAAAACTCCAACTGCCATTTTTTCTCTTTCTGACACATAGAGTATAAAGGGTTTTGTCAAGTCAGGTAGCCCCAGGGCTGGGGCCTACATGAGTTTTTCTTTTAACTCATGAAAAAGCTCATTGCTGTTGGTTGTAATAGATGTGGTTTATCCAATCTACATTTTTATTAACTGTCCCTCACCAAAAGATTGACTCAAATCCTGCAGCTATTTGATTTCAAGTTTTAAATTGATCTGGTATTCCCCGTGGGACTCCAATTGCGTCTAAATAGATGTGAGAGTCTAAAGACCTATAAGAGGTTTCTCTCACTTTACGATGTCTTATTTGTCCTCCCTCTGGTTGATGAAATGCCAGGGTGAAAGGGATAGCCAATTGGACTAAAGTACAAGTGCCACTCCAGTTATTTGGCAGAGAGCCCAGTAAAGGTCCACCACAATACCACCACACTTCCACTTGAGGATGAACAAGGGCTGACTGACTGATAAGCTCTTGAAAATTCTTAAGCTCACTGCATCCCTTCAGGTCTCCAAGGAACACTAAGTTTCCTCCCTGTCATGAGAGACATGAAGTGAACTTAGTGTTGGGAAAGGGAAGCTGGATGGACCTCGGGGGCTGACCCACAGGGTGCCGGACTTTGGGATATAGCAGAGAGAGCTTGGCATGACTTACCACTCCAGGTTGTAGAATCTTAGAAAAGAGCTACCATGCAGCCCACACCTGGTCAACTGGAGGACCACCTTAGTGGAAAGGGGACAATCTGGGCCTCTGGGCTGCCATGTGCACAAGCATAGCAATTCAATTGCTTTTGTTTAACGTGTGGATGGAATATTTGATCCATTTCAACCAAGCATTTGCATCTTGGTATCCTGTCTTAATTGCCAAAGTTTGTTTTAAGTCTTTAACTTCTATGATCCTCTAGTAAAATGAATGTATGATTTTAGGAAATTACAAAAACCAGTTGGGGCAGTCCATCCTTGCTCTTTAGTGGTCCACAGAACGTTGGACCAACTACGGCATAAAAGCTCTACATTGGGGAGCAAGACTCCTGGTTGACACTGGAGTCTTTATCAAAATTTTCCCTGATTAAATGGTCCTAATTTACTAATGTGCAGTCGAGGAGAGTCAGGAGGGACAGAAGTACTTTTCTGAAGTAGAGAACTGTCTTTGACTTGGCAGGTCCCTACAGGGTATAACAAGACAAGCATTAAATTGCAATAGTTTGAGGCAAAATTGACTTGGTTATGTTAATAAATAGATGTCAACAATAGAGTGAGGAAAGAAGAAAGAGTAATAGAAAGATGAAAGAGTTAAATTTTTCTTAGCTTTAGTTTTGTAGCATTTTCCCCTGGGACTATGGCCAACAACTCTGGAGGGGGTGGCACTTTCTTGACTTGGGTGTGATGAGTCCATCCTTTTTTCACTGTACGAACAGCAGTCTCGGTGGTTAGCAGCACAAGGTAGGGTCCTTCCTAGGCAGGCTTGAGTTTCCTTTTTATGCATCCTTTGATGAGAACGTGATCTTCAGGCTGGTGCTGGTTTACCAGAAATTCTAGGGGTGGTACCTGTGCTAAAAGACTTTTAGTTTTGAGGTAAAGGAAAGTGGAAGATAAACCAAATATATAATTTTTAAGAAATTGACTTTTTGTTTTAAATGTGTGGACATCAGCAGTGGAGTTTATCGTCCTTGGTGCCTTTCTACTGAGAAATTTCCTTTAGCACCTATTTTTAGTTTTTGGACCAAAGAAGTCAAACACCATTTTATATTTGACAATGCTTCCTGTATGATTTTTATACAGATAAGCTAAATTTCACCTTTATATTAGTGTGTTATTAATGTTAAACTTAGTTTTAATAAAACTTTGCAGACATATTTATTCAATTTTTAATGTCGGACCATAAGGTAAGATTTTTATAGACTCTTTTTAACCTTTTATAATATTTGTTAAAGGGCAGGTTAGTGATTTAAGAAAAACCCATTGTGTTTTTATTTTAATGTTCAGTTCACAGAAAAACTGGATGATACCCCTTTAACTTTAGCTAATATGTTTACACACAGAATTTTTTTTTACAATTAATGTTTTAAAACTTGCTTAAACCTTCAAACAAATTTTTTTAACCTTTTAATATAGGTAAAAATTTACATTCTTATGCCTCCTTATAAACCTTTTACCAAAGGTATATTTTACTTTCCTTATACACCTTGCACAAAACTGTTTTTTCAATAGTTTTGCATTCAGAAGGCCTAGTTACTATTAAATCATGCAACATTTCTTGCATACATTCTTTTTTTATAATATATACTTTTTCTCTTTCACAACTTTCACAGACAATTCTTTGACCTGCCTCAACTTTCAGATTTATTACAAACATTTATTTCTTTAAACAACCAATTAATTTATTTCAGGACAAGAATTTACCATATAACATTATTTTTACATAAATTCTGCCCCCACTTTTCCTCTTTTTTTTATTTTCAAAGATAAACATTCTTTTCTAAAGCTAACTTCTTATATGTCTGTGGACTAAACTGTCTAAGGCCGTGAGATTAGAAGTTACTATAATACATGTTACACTGTTAACTTTTAGCAAACTTTACTTTTGTTGAAAACCTTGCAAGTTTGGGATTTCAATTATCTTTTGCTATATTTTTCTTTTCTTTTTTTTTTTTTTTTTTTTTTGAGACGGAGTCTCGCTCTGTCACCCAGGCTGGAGTGCAGTGGCCAGATCTCAGCTCACTGCAAGCTCCGCCTCCCGGGTGTACGCCATTCTCCTGCCTCAGCCTCCCGAGTAGCTGGGACTACAGGCGCCCGCCACCTCGCCTGGCTAGTTTTTTATGTATTTTTAGTAGAGACGGGGTTTCACCGTGTTCGCCAGGATGGTCTCGATCTCCTGACCTCGTGATCCGCCCATCTCGGCCTCCCAAAGTGCTGGGATTACAGGCTTGAGCCACCGCACCCGACCTATCTTTTGCTATTAATAAGACCTTGTTTAGTCCAAATTAACTTAGAATTGGTATAGATGGCTTTTTTTTTTCCTTCAATTACCCGGGAGGAACCATCTATTGTCCTGTCCTGAAGGGAGTTCCTCCTAGGTCTGGTTGGACCTTTGTATGGTAATTAAGATTTAGATCCCCTGTTAGGAAACCTGCTGGGTTAAGGGAATTTTCAGTGGTTAATGTTAAATCATCTTTTTTTTTTTTTCTTAGGATACTTCTGAACTAGTGAGTTGTGCTCACAATGAGGTTTCTTCTAAAAGTTATTTTTCTACTTTATTCTGTTAGCAAAGCAGTTGCCGCTACAGACTGAATGCATTTGGGCCATCCATGGGTTACTGGGTTAAGGATTTTTGATAGGAAGGCTACAGGTAGTCAGTGGCCTCAGGGCTTTCGGGCTATGCCCTTGTTTACACTTACAACAAGGTTGTATTGGAGTGCTGTAGGGTTGAGGAGAAGACCTTCAATTATCAATTATAGGTTTTAAATTTACCCTGGCTTTTAAAGGAATAGGGTACACTGCGTTTTTTTTTTTTTTTTTTTTTTAACTATTTGTATATTTCTTTCTTCTCTTTCTTTCTTTCTTTTTTTTCTTTCTTTCTTTCTTTGACTTTCTGTCTCTCTCTTTTTTACTTTCCTTTTGCCTCTGTCTCTTCCTCTCTCTCTTTTTCTCTTTGACTCCCTCTTTGTCTATCTTTTCCTCTCTCTCTTTGCCTCTTTTCCTCTCTGTCTCTTTCCCCTCTCTCCCTCTGCTGATCTTTCCTTGCCTCTGCCAGCCGCTTATGCTGCTGTTCTCTCAACCACTCTGTGGGGGGGTCTAAAACCAGCTGTAACCAAGTGTCTATGTACGGGAACTGGTCTGGGTGCCCTGGCTTACAGGTTACCTTGTACCATACCTTTGAAACAAGGGACCTGTCCAGGCTTCCTTCTGATGGTCAACCCACCTCTAATGCTGGCCAGTCTATTTCACACAAAGTTCTAAGTTTTCCTGTTGTCATAGTAGCACTGTAATCTCCCTTAAATCCTTTCTTGAAAATTTCCAGCATAGTTCCTAGTGGGGTGGGCTTACTTTGTGCCTGACCCATGCTTCCTCGAGACAAAACACCACGCTCACACCACACACACACCACAAAACAAAGAACGGGTAAAAAGGGCACACACATACTTTTACAGTTTACACCAAACCAGAATCAAAACCAAAATCAGAGTATCAAGAAATCTAAGCCATGTCAAAACCAAAGTATCAAGCAATCCAAGTCAAGTAAAAAACAAAAACCAAAGTGCCGGTACAGGCACATCGTGGGTGATCAGGCCATGCTTCCATTCAAATGGAGTGGACAAGTTCCAAAGACCAGCCTGACCAAGTTTCAGATGTCCAGACTCCAAGTGCCAGTTCCTTCCTGGTGTTTAGTCACTGCATTGATCCTCCATGGGGGCCTGCCATGCACTGCTCTGGCGAGGCGTTCCACTGGGGCAATTGCCTACCCCAGAGCGCTCTCAGGATCCACGTTGCTCAAGCTGGCCGGAGTCCCCTGCAGGGATGCTCCACAGGGCAGGCCTAAGCCGCCTAAGGGGTTGCCTCGACCATCTGTTAATCGCCTCACTTCCCGGTCAGGGAACCAAGAAATGTAGCAGGACAAGCCGCAGACAAAACCTCTCAGATACTACCGAGTTAAAGAAGGAAGGGCTTTATTCCCCCCGGAGCTTCGGCAAGACTCATGTCTCCAAAAACTGAGCTCCCCAAGTGAGCAATTCCTGTCCCTTTTAAGGGCTTACAACTCTAAGGGGGTCCATGTGAGAGGGTCATGATCGATTGAGCAAACAGTGGGTACGTGACTGGGGGCTGCATGCGCCGGTAATCAGAATGGGACAGAACGGGACAGGGATTTTCACAAAGCTTTTCCATACAATGTCTGGAATCCATAGATAGCATAACTGGTTAGGTTAGGGGTCAATCTTTAACCAGGCCCAGGGTGTGGTGCCAGGCTGTCTGCCTGTGGATTTGATTTCTGCCTTTTAGTTTTTACTTCTTCTTTCTTTGGAGGCAGAAATTGGGCATAAGACAATATGAGGGTCTCCTCCCTTAGACTAATGGTTTAATAAAGGGGCTAATACAGTAAATTGGTACCAGGAGTGGGGTGCTAGAGTGGAGTTCGGGTATAAGGATACCCGAAAATGTAAAAGCAACTTTAGAACTGGGTAACAAGCAGAGGTTGGAACAGTTTGGAGGGCTCTAAAGATGACAAGAAGATGTGGGGAAGTTTGGAACTTCTTAGACACTTGTTGAATGGCTTTGACCAAAATGCCGGTAGTGATATGAAAAATAAATTCCAGGCTGATGTGGTCTCAAATGGAGATGAGGAACTTGTTGGGAACCAGAGCAAAGGTATGCTTTAGCAGAGACTGGTGGCTTTTTGCACCTGCCTTAGAGATCTGCGGAACTTTGAACTTGAGAGAGATTATTTAGGATATCTGGTGGAAGAAATTTCTAAGCAGCAAAGTGTTCAAGAGGAAACAAACAGAGCATAAAAGTTTGAAAACTTTGCAGCCTGAATATGTGATAGAAAAGAAACTCCCATTTTCTGGGGAGAAATTCAAGCTGCTGCAGAAATTTGCATAAGTAATGAGGAACTGAATGTTAATCACCAAGACAATGGGGAAAATGTCTCCAGAGCATGTCAGAGACGTTTGGGGCAGCCCTGCCCATCACAGGCCTGGATGCCTAAAAGGGAAAAATGGTTTCCTGGGCTGGGTCCAGGGCACCCCCTGCTGTGTGCAGCTAGGGACTCCCAGCCTTTCCAGCCGTGGCTAAAAGGAGCCCAGGTACAGCTCAGGCCGTTGCTTCAAAGGGTGCAAACCCCAAGCCTTGGCAGCTTCCACGTAGTGTTGGTCCTGCAGGTGCACAGGAAACAAGAACTGAGGTTTGGGAACCTCTGCCTAGATTTCAGAGGATGTATGGAAATGCCTGGCTGTCCAGGCAGAAGTTTGCTGCAGGGGCAGAGTCCTCATGGAGAACCTCTGCTAGGGCAGTGCAGAAGGGAAATGTGGGGTTGGAGCCCCCACACAGAGTCCCCACTGGAGCACTGCCTAATGGAGCTGTGAGAAGAGGGCCACTATCCTCCAGACCCCAGAATGGTCAAACCACCAACAGCTTGCACCATGCGCCTAGAAAAGCCACAGACACTCAACACCAGCCCACGAAAGCAGCTGGGAGGGAGTCTGTACCCTGCAAAGCCACAGGGGTGGAACTGCCCAAGACCATGGGAGCCTACCTCTTGCATCAGTGTGACTTGGATGTGAGACATAGAGTCAAAGAAGATCACTTTGGAGCTTTAATATTTGACTGCCTCACTAGATTTCTGACTTCCATGGGATCTGTAGCCCCTTTGTTTTGGCCAATGTCTCCCATTTGGAACAGTTGTATTTACCCAATACCTGTATCCCCATCATATCTAGGAAGTAACTAACTTGTTTTTGATTTTACAGGCTCATAGGCTGAAGGGACTTGCCTTGTCTCAGATCAGACTTTGAACTGTGGACTTTTGAGTTAATGCTGGAATGAGTGAAGATTTTGGGGGACTGTTGGGAAAGCATGATTGGTTTTGAAATGTGAGGACATTAAATTTCAGAGGGCCAGGGGCAGAATGATATGGTTTGGCTGTGTCGCTACCCAAATCTCATCTTGAATTCCCACCTGTTGTGGGAGGGACCTGGTGGGAGGTAATTGAATCATGGGGCAGGTCTTTCCCATGCTGTTCTCATGATAGTGAATAAGCCTCACAAGATCTGATGGTTTTATAAAGGGGAGTTTCCCTGCACAAGCTCTTCTCTCTTGTCTGCTGCCATGTGAGATGTGCCCTTATCTTCCACCATGATTGTGAGACCTCCTCAGCCACGTATAACTGTGAGTCCATTAAACCTTTTTCTTTTGTAAATTGCCCAGTCTCGGGTATGTCTTTATCAGCAGCATGAAAATGGACTAATACAGGGGGCTAAACTCCCCCTTTTACAGCGAACCCACTCTTGTGATAATAGCATTAATTCCTTCACTCTGCCCTATGGCCTAATCACCTCTCATTAGGCCTCACTTCCCAACACTGTTGCATTGGGAATTAAATTTTTAGCACATGCTTTTTGGGGACACATTCAAACCACAGCCTTCTACCTCTGGTCCCCCAAATTCATACCCTTCTCACATGTAAAATACATTCATTCCATCTCAATAGACCCATAGTCTTAATTTGTTCCAGTACCAACTCAAAAGTCCAAAGCCCAGAGTCTCATCTAAACCAGATATGGGTGATACTCCAAGCACAATTCATTCTAAAGAAAATTCCTCCAGCTGTAAACCTGTGAAATCAAAACAAGTTATCTTGGCTGGATGCGGTGGCTCATGCCTGCAACCTCAGTACTTTGGGAGGCCAAGGTGGGCGGATCACTTGAGGTCAGGAGTTCAAGACCAGTCTGGCCAACGTGGTGAAACTGCATCTCTACTAAAAATACAAAAATGAGCCAGGAGTGGTGGCATGCGCCTGTAGTCCCAGCTACTCGGGAGGGTGAGGCACAAGAATCGCTTGAACCCAGGAGGTAGAGGTTGCAGTGAGCTGAGATTGCACCATTGCACTCCAGCCTGAGTGACAGAGTGAGACTCCATCTCAAAAACAAACACAAGTTATCTACTTCCAAAATACAACAGTGGGACAGGCAGAAGATGAACGTTCCCATTCCTAAAGGGAGCAACAGGAAAGAAAAAAGGAATAGCAGTTCCCAGTAAATCCAAAAGCCCACAGGGCAAACAACATTGTCTTAAACCTCCACAATAATCTTTGACTGTATGCACCACCTTTGGGCACAGTGGAGTGGGGATTGGGCCCCCAAGGCTTCAGGTAACCCCACCCCCACAAGCCTGCTGGGCTCAGCCCACACAGCAATCTCTCAGGGGTTGCAGGCACCCAAGCTGGTGTTGCTTGCTGGTAGCTCTACAGTTCTGGGTTCTTGGGGGGCCCCACCTACAAAGCTCCACTAGACCTATTCTCTGTGGTGGCTCTGACCTCACAGCTTTGTTCTTTTTTCTCAAGATTGCTTTGGCTATTCTGGGTCTTTTGTGGCCACATATGAATTTTAGAATTGTTTTCTCTATTGCTGTAAAAAATGTCACTGGGATTTTGATGGGTCTAGGATTGAGGCTGCAGATTGCTTTGTTGTTGTTGCTGTTGTTTTTGAGACAGAATGTTGCTCTGATGCCCAGACTGGAGGGCAGTGGCACAATCTCGGCTCACTATAGGTCTGCAACCTTCACCTCCCAGGCTCAAACAATCCTCCCACCTCAGCCTCCCGAGTAGCTGGAACTACAGGTGAGTGCCACCACACCCAGCAACTTTTTTGTATTTTTAGTGGAGACAGGGTTTCACCATGTTGCCCAGGCTGATCTCAAACTCTTGCCCTCAAGTGATCTGCCCTTCTTGGCCTCCCAAAGTGCTGGGATTATAGGTGTACACCAATACGCCTGACTAATTTTGTATTTTTAGTTGAGACGGGGTTTCACCATGCTGCCCAGGCTGGTCTCGAACTCCTGGCCTCAAGTGATCCACCCACCTCACCCTCCCAAAGTTCTGAGATTACAAGTGTGAGCTACTGCGCCAGGCTTTGTAGATTTCTTTGAATGGTATGGATATTTTAACACTATTAAGTCTTCCAATTCATGAGCATGGGATGTCTTTCCATATATTTGTGTCTTGATTACTTTCTTTCACTGGTGTTTTCTAGTTTTTGGTGTATAGATATTTCATTTACTTAGTTAAGTTTTTTCCTAAGTGTTTAATTATTTGTGACGCTATTGCAAATGTGATTGTTTTCTTAATTTCCTTTTCAGATAGTTGTTATAGTATAGAAACACAGCTAATTTTTGTATGTTGATTTTGTAGGAATCTCAAAGAGCTATCCACACTTCCATGTTCATCATAGCATTATTTACCATAGCCAAGGTATGGAAACAATCTGAATGTCCATTGACACAGGAATGGATATCAAAAATGTGGTATATACATACGATGGGATATTATTCAACCACAAAAAAGAAGGAAATCTTATGGCCGGGTGCAGTGGCTCACACCTGTAATCCCAGCACTTTGGGAGGCTGAGGCAGGCAGATCACTTGAGGTCAGGAGTTAGAGACCAGCCTGGCCAACATGTTGAAACCCTGTCTCTACTAAAAATACAAAATTAGCTGGGCATGGTGGCGGGCACCTGTAATCCCAACTACTTGGGAGGCTGAGGCAGGAGAATTGCTTGAACCCGGGAGGCAGAGGTCGTAGTGAGTCAAGATTGCGCCATCGCACTCCAGCCTGGGAGACAGAGCAAGACTGTCTTAAAAAAAAAAAAAAAAGCCAAGTATGGTGGCACATGCCTGTAATCCCAGCTACTCAGGAGGCTGAGGCAGAAGAATCGCTTGAACACGGGAGGCGGAGGTTGCAGTGAGCCAAGATTGCGCCATTGCACTCCACCCTGGGCAACAAGAGCAAAACTCCATCTCAAAAACAAACAAACAAACAAACAAACAAAACCCTTCCCATTTCCCCTTCCTCCTGGCCCTGACAACGACTCCATGACACTCTTTGGATCTATGAATTTGACTATTTTAGATACCTCAGATACATGGAATCATGTAGTATTTGTCTTTCTGTGACTGGTTTATTTCACTTAGCATGATGTTCTCAGTACCAGTTTAATTGGTGTCCTTTTTAATGGAGAAATAAATTGGGATTCCCTAAGTTGGAATACAGTTTCCCCCTACCATTACAGCAATGACTCTCCAGCAAAGAACAGCTCAATTCACCCTGAAAATAACCAAGGACAGAACTTACTCATAGCCCACTTGGAGGTGTTCAAAAGGGCCTCAGGTCGTTGGTTCCTATCCATGTTCTACCTTTATAGTCATTGCCATGACTGTGTCACTGGAAGTAGGACATGGAAGAACCATCCTGGCAATACCCTTAAAGTGACCCCATCAATGTTGGTTCAGTATCAAGGTCCATTTAGCTCTCCAGTCATGGATTTCTTTCTTTTCTTTCTTTCTTTCTTTCTTTCTTTCTTTCTTTCTTTCTTTCTTTCTTTCTTTCTTTCTTTCTTTCTTTCCTTCCTTCCTTCCTTCCTTCCTTCCTTCCTTCCTTCCTTCCTTCCTTCCTTCCTTCCTTCCTTCCTTCCTTTCCTTCCTTCCTTCCTTCCTTCCTTCCTTCCTTCCTTCCTTCCTTCTTTCCTTCCTTCCTTCTTTCTTTCTTTCTTTTTCATGGATCTCTCGAGCTTAGGAATTTGAGACTAGCCTGGGCAACATGGTGAAACCCCATCTCTACTAAAAATACAAAAATTAGCTGGGTGTGGTGGCGTGAGCCTGTGGTCCCAGCTACTCGGGAGGCTTAGTCACGAGAATCACTTGAACCCTGGAGGCGGAGGTTGTAGTGAGCGGAGATCACCGCCACTGCACTCCAGCCTGGGTGACACAGCCAGACGTTATCTCAATATTAATAACAACAATAAAAGTTTTTAAAAAGTGGAATTCCTTTAGTTTGTATTAGTTTTTACTTTTATTTTTTGTGGAGATGGGATTTCACCATGTTGCCCAGGCTGGTCTTGAACTGCTGGCCTCAAGCGATCCTCTGGCTTTAGCCTCCCAAAACGCTGGGATTACAGACATAAACCACCGAGTACCGACTGGTGTTTCTTTTTGAGTATGAACTGCCAACAACACAATTAAATCGGGGAGAGCCGAGGGGGTCTCTAGCAAGTGTGCGCAGGGTATGGCTGGTTTCCTGGCAGAGTTAAGCAGCAAGGGGCTCTCATCGCCCAGGTCATTCAGGAGGGGCAGAGTGTTGCAGCAATGGCTAGTGATGTGTGAAGGGACAGCAATAACGTTTCATAGGCTACGCTTTGGCTCCTGGATCTAATCAAAGACTAAAGCAAATAACGAGCCTCCAAAGAGTCCCAGGTAATTGAGGCAATAGTCCTGATACTTGTTTAGACATATCATCAACAAAAAGGGAAGCGGGCATCTAGAATCCTGGAAACACATATTTCTGTAGACAGTTCTTATACCAGGATTTGTGCTTGATTGTGTCATAATTATGGTTCTTTTAAACACAAAAAGCCTATAATCATTAAAATATACTTATGAGAACATATTTTACTTTGGTAGAATTAGCCTAGAAAGATAAGTTCTCTTTTTGATTTGTCAGTTTTTTAAAAAATCTGTTTAATAAGCCAAAGAGCACTTATAAGAATTGTGAATTCACATGTGAAGCATTCTAGATAAACCTAATTACTTCTCTTGCCCTTCCTTTTATAAGGTGAAGGAGAAATCTTTAGATTACCTAATAACCATTTAATTTAATTTAATTCAATTTGTTTTTGAGACAGTCTTGCTCTGTCTCCCAGGCTGGGGTGCAGTGGCGCAATTATGGCTCACTGCAGCCTTGACCTCTGGGCCCAAACAATGCTCCCACCTTAGCCTCCCAGAGTGCTGAGATTACAGGCGTGAGCTACCATGCCTAGCCCTAATAACCATTTTAATAAGCCCCAAAATAGTTTATACAGAAAAGACATCTAACCAATTTTATTCTGAATTTGGGAAAATCAGAATTACAAAGAGTTGTTAGAGGAGTCAAAATATTTCATAAATATCTAAGCACAAGAAATATTTATAATTACTGCAGAATCATAAAGCAGTAAACAATATTTATTAGAAACTTTTTTCAAAAATAAGTACTTACTGGGTGTGGAGGCCTACGCCTGCAATGTTAGCACTTTAGGAGGCTGAGGCCAGCAGATCACTTGAGCCCAGGAGTTGGAGACCAGCCTGGCCAACATGGTGAAACCTCATCTCTACTAAATATACAAAAATTAGCTGGGTGTGGTGGCAAACGCCTGTAGTCCCAGCTACTGGGAAGCGTGGGGCAGGAGAGTTGCTTGAACCCAGGAGGTGTAGGTTGCAGTGAGCCGAGATCGTGCCACTGCGCTCCAGCCTGGGCAACAGAGGGAAACTCCGTCTGAAAAAAAAAAAAAAAAAAAGATTTAAGAATATGTCGAAAAGCACTGAAAGATAGATTATTTTTGATGACAAAAGAAACCTCTACTAAACTAGGAAAACAATAATTTAGTTATTTCATAGGAAAAGGACACAAATTCTAATTTTACACCTTTTGTACATTATTCACGTAATAATTTCCAGTAGAGAATTTATTAATATAAGTATATGTATGTAGTTAGCTATACATGAAAAGACAAATCTACAGATACAGGCCTGGCATGGTGACTCACACCTGTAATCCCAGAACTTTGGGAGGCTGAGGCAGGCAGATCACTTGAGGTCAGGAGTTTCAGACCAGCCTGGGCAACATGGCAAAAAACCGGTCTCTACAAAAAATACAAAAATTAGCCAGATGTGGTGGCATGCACCTATAGTCCCAGCTACTCCGGAGGCTGAGGAATGAAAATCACTTGAACACAAGAGGAGTAGGTTGTAGTGAGCTGAGATCGCACCACCGCACTCCAGCCTTGGTGACAAAGCGAGACTCTGTCTCAAAATCAACCAATCTACACATAGTCAGTAAATTTAAAATTTTTCCATAGTTTCAAAATACAATTAACTTAGTATGATAAAATTATGTATGTATTAATTATAGTATTATCATTAATAAGCTCTAATAACTTTTTATTTTTCTCAATTTTTGTAGTCTATCTTGTCCTCACCCCATAACTTTTCAATAAACAAATAAAACTCGTATCTATTTTCATGTATACATATTTGTATTTATCTATAATTCTTTTTGCCTAGGATAATCAACCATTCATATCAAAGGTTTTTAATCTTTAATTTTTTTTTTTTTTTTTTTTTTGAGACAGAGTCTCGCTCTGTCTCCAGGCTGGAGTGCAGTGGTGCGATCTCGACTTACTGCAACCTCCTCCTCCCGGGTTCAAGCGATTCTCCTGCCTCAGCCTCCCAAGTAGCTGGGATTACAGGCGCCTGCCGCCATGCCTGGCTTTTTGCATTTTCAGTGGAGACGGGGTTTCACCATGTTGGCCAGGATAGTCTAGATCTCTTGACCTCGTGATCCACCTGCCTTGGCCTCCCAAAGTGGTGGGATTACAGGCATGAGCCACTGTGCCCGGCCCCTTAATCTTTAATTTTTATTTTATTTTACTTTTTTTTCTTTTCGAGACGGAGTCTCGCTCTGTCGCCCAGGCTGGAGTGCAGTGGCACAATCTCGGCTCACTGCAAGCTCCGCCTCCCGGGTTCACGCCATTCTCCTGTCTCAGCCTCCCGAGTAGCTGGGACTACAGGTGCACACCACCACGCCCGGCTAATTTTTTGTATTTTTAGTAGAGATGGGGTTTCCATGTTAGCCAGGATGGTCTCAAACTCCTGACCTCGTGATCCACCCTCCTCAGCCTCCCAAAGTGCTGGGATTACAGACGTGAGCCACCACGCCCAGCTTTAATCTTTAGTTTTTATAAGTACATAGTGTATATATTTATGGGGTACATGAGATTTTTTTTCTTTTTTGTGAGATGGAGTCTCGCTCTGTCACCCAGGCTGGAGTGCAGTGGCGCGATCTCGGCTCACTGCAACCTCTGCCTCCTGGGTGCAAGCCATTCTCCTGCCTCAGCCTCCCAAGTAGCTGGGATTACAGGCACCTGCCACTATGCCCAGCTAATTTTTGTATTTTTAGTAGACAGGGTTTCACCATGTTGGTCAGGCTGGTCTTGAACACCTGACCTTGTGATCTGCCCACCTTGGTCTCCCAAAGTACTGGGATTACAGGCGTGAGCCACCTCACCTGGACACATGAGATGTTTTGATACAGGGAAGGATGTGAAGTAAGTACACCAGGGTGATTGGGGTATCCATTACCTCAGCATTTATCATTTCTCTGTGTCAGAAACACTCCAATTCCACTATTTTAGTTACTTTTAAATATACAACAGGCCAGACACCGTGGCTCACGCCTGTAATCCCAACACTTTGGGAGGCCAAGGAGGGTGGATCACTTGAGATCAAGAGTTCAAGACCAGGCTGGCCAACATGGTGAAACCCTGTCTCTACTAAAAGTACAAAAATTACAAAAATTAGCCAGGTGTGGTGGTGGGTGCCTGTAATCCCAGCTACCTGGGAAGCTGAGGTAGGAGAATTGCTGGAACCTGGGAGGCAGAGGTTGCAGTGAGCTGAGATTTCACTACTGCACTCCAGCCTGGGCGACAAAGCAAGACTCTGTTTAAAAAAAGTTAAATTAAATTAAATTAAAATATACAACAAATTATTATATCTTTTTTTAAAAAAAATTTAAATAGAGACAGGATCTTGCCATGTTGCCCATGCTGGTCTCCAACTCCTGAGGCTCAAGTGATCTGCCCCACCTCAGCCTCCTAAAGTGCTGGGATTACAAGCGTGAGCCACCTCGCCCAGCTGATTATTGTATATTAAACCAAAGTAAGCAATTTTTCTTTTCTCCAGGCAGAAAGGAAAGCTAAAGTATGGGAAACCGGGAATTATTTAGCTGTTTTTTTCCTTCACAAGTACTCATTCCATATATTTTTACAATTTTGAATGGCAAAAATTAACATATATATCATGCAAATACATCTGCATATTTTGTTAATTTACAACATTCTAAGAAATTAAAATTATGTTTAGTGGCTGGTGTTTTGTATTTGTTTCTTAGAAATTGTCTAGGCACACAAGGATTATTACAGAGTCTCGCTCTGTCGCCCAGACTGGAGTGCAGTGGCGCGATCTCGGCTCACTGCAAACTCTGCCTTCCAGGTTCACGCCATTCTGCCTCAGCCTCCTGAGTAGCTGGGACTACAGGTGCCTGCCACCACGCCCGGCTAATTCTTTTGCATTTTGAGTAGAGATGGGGTTTCACCATGTTAGCCAGGCTGGTCTCGATCTTCTGACCTCGTGATCCACCTGCCTCGGCCTCCCAGGGTGCTGGGATTACAGGCGTAAGCCACTGTGCCTGGCCTTTTTTTTTTTTGAGACGGAGTCTCACTCTTGTTGCCCAGGCTGGAGTGCAGTGGCATGATCTCGGCTCACTGCAACTTACACTTCCCAGGTTCAAGCGATTCTCCTGCCTCAGCCTCCCAAGTTGCTGGGATTACAGGCGCCCGCCACCACGCCCGGCTAATTTTTGTATTTTTTTTGGTAGAGATGGTATTTCACCATGTTGGCCAGGCTGGTCTCGAACTCCTGACTTCAGGTGATCCCTCTGCCTCGGCCTCCCACAGTGCTGGGATTGCAGGTATGAGCCATCACACCTGGCTGGATTATTTCTTAATCAGTTATCTAAGGTCTTTAATTAGTTAAGGATCTGCATCTGAACAGTTACAATTATTTTTTATTTTTTATTTTTTATTTTTAGGTAATTCAGAATTTTTAATGACAGAACAGTTACAATTTTAACTAGCACATTATACTCTTACAAGTTGTAGCATTTTAAGAATTTAATACTGTTAAACTATTGATTGATTGATTGATTGATTGAGATGGAGTCTCACTATGCCACCCAGGCTGGAGTGCAGTAGTGCGATCATGGCTCACTGCAACCTCCACCTCCCAGGTTCAAGCGATTCTCCTGCTTCAGTGTCCAGAGTAGCTGGGATTACAGGCATATGCCACCACGCCCAGGTAATTTTAGTTTTTTGGGTTTTTTTTTTTTTTTTTTTTTTTTTTAACGGAGTTTCACTCTTACGCTCAGGCTGGAGTGCAATGGTGCAATCTCGGCTCACTGCAACCTCCGCCTCCCGGGTTCAAGCAATTCTCCTGCCTCAGCCTCAGTAGCTGGGATTATAGGCACCCGCTACCACACCTGACTAATTTTTGTATTTTTAGTAGAGATGGGGTTTCGCCATGTTGGCCAGGCTGGTCTTGAACTCCTGACCTCAGGTGATCCACCCGCCTCCACCTCCCAAAGTGCTTGGATTACAGTTGTGAGCCACCGCATCTGGCATAATTTTCGTATCTTCAGTAGAGATGGGGTTTTGTCATATTGGTCAGGCTGGTCTCGAACTCTTGACCTCCAGTGATCTGCCCGCTTTGGCCTCCCAAAGTGCTGGGATTACAGGCATGAGCTACTTCGCCTGGCCAACTCGTTTTAAATATACATTTTTCTGAACGGACACGGCCAGAAATCCCAGCACTTTGGGAGGCTGAGGCGAGTGGATCACTTGAGCTCAGGAGTTCAAAACCAGCCTGGCCAATGTGGCAGAAACTCTATCTCTACGAAAAATACAAAAAGCCAGGTGTGGCGGTGCGCACCTGTAATCCCAGCTACTCAGGAGTCTGAGGTGGGAGGATCACTAGAGCCCAGGAGGTGGAGGTTGCAGTGAGCCAAGATCATGCCACTCCACTCCAGCTGGTAGTGGCAGAGTGAGACCCTGTCCTCCCCCCAAGATTAAATTTTTTTAATTAAAAAAATTAATTCAGGTCGAAGGTCTTCTTTTGTCTCCGTATTAAGAACTTTCCTTTTTTATCTCATAATGCTTGTAATGAAGAATTTCATGTAAATACAATTCCGAGTGTTCACATTTTTTTTTTTCTTTGAGACAGTGTCACTCTGTCACCCAGACTGGAGTGCAGTGGCACCATCTCGGCTCACTGCAACCTCTGCCTCCCAGGGTTCAAGTGATCCTTCCACCTCAGCATCCTGAGTAGCTGGGACCACAGGTACACACCAGCACACCCAACTAATTTTAAAATTTTTTTGTACAGACGGGGTTTAGCCATGTTGCCTAGGCTAGTCTCGAACTCCTGGGCTCAAGCAATCCTCAACCTCCCAAAGTGCTGGGATTACAAGCATGAGTCAGTGCACCAGGCCTCTTTCTTTCTCTTAGATGTCAATGTTTCTCTGGACTAGATATGACTGAAATGTTTTTCGTTTGTTTGGTTTTGAGACAAAGTCTTGCTCTGTCACCCAGACTGAAGTGTAGTGGTGCAATCATAGCTCACTGCAACCTTGATCTCCCAGGCTCAAGTCATCCTCCTGCCTCTACTTCCTAAAGTGCTAGGATTATCACAGGCATGAGACAGTGCACCCAGCCCAAAGTGTTTTTTCTTCTTTTTTTTTAAATTTAAACCAGATAATACTTAAAGTTTCCCAAAAGAGCGCAAAAGAGATGGAGACAATTAGAAATAAAAGAGAGAGAAGGAGCTGGCTTCAGATGGACACAAAATTATCATTATTAGGCCTGGCGCAGTGACTCATGCTTGTAATTCCAGCACTTTGGGAGACCGAGGTGGGTGGATCACTTGAGGTCAGGAGTTCAAGACCAGCCTGGTCAACATGGTGAAACCCCATCTCTATTAAAAATACAAAAATTAGCTGGGCATGGTAGGGGGCGCCTGTAATCCCAGCTACTCGGGAGGCTGAAGCTGGAGAATCTCTTGAACCTGGGAGGCGGAGCTTGCAATGAGTTGAGATCTTGCCACTGCACTTCAGCCTGGGCAACAGAGGGAGACTCTGTCTCAACAAAAAAAAAAAAAAAAAAAAGAAGAAGAAGAAAGAAAGAAAGAAATTATCATTATTAAAGATTTGTTAGATTCCCTCTGAAAGGACAGAGGAGAAATTTTGGTTGCAGGAAAACCCACTTTGACATAAACATACACAAAAGAGTTATTATATCTGTTTTATTTTATTTTATTTATTACTATGATATTTTTGAGACAAAGTCTCACTCTGTCAAACAGGCTGGACTGCAGTGGGGCTATTACAGCTCAGTGCAGCCTCAACCTCCGGAGCTCAAGTGATCCGCCAACCTCGGCCTCCCAATGTGCTGGGATGACAGCGTGTGCCAACACAGCTGGTTTAAACAATAATTCAAGTCTTTGACAACGTTATCAAAACATACTATTAAGAAGTCAGCACGTCTGCAACCCCAAATACATAAATGACAAGGAGGGTCTCTTCTATGTTAAACAAAAGGATTTCTCTCTTCGAAAAACATAAGACAAACACTCTCTCCATGTGAATTTCTTCCCATGTTGTTATAAGGCACCTTTCAAATGAACAATCTTGTTTTTCAAAAGTTTCCCAAAGTGGTTGCTTCAATTTGCAAATTCCCCTGGTGAAACTGTGTCATTTAGAGAGATGAATATATGTGTTGCCATTATAGTGACAGAACATGAAGGATGCAAGTGTTGTTCTGGAAGAGGCACTGCCTCAGACTGAGAAGATTACATGTGAATTGGAAGGTTCCAGAAGGGGGGTGCTTGTGTAACTTCATGTCTTCATATTTTGGCCAAAGGCCAATCACCACTGATTATGGGCTAGGAGAAAAAAACACACACAAAAAACAAAACAAGACAAAAAAACCTTCCTGATTCTGGTCAGAAGAAACTTAAAAGCAATTCTTAGGGACACAAAGACAAGACTGAGGAAAAAGTTCACTTAGGTGGTTTTTATTTTTTATTTTTTTGAGACAGGGTCTCCCCCTGTCACTCAGGCTGAAGTGCAGTGGCATGATCTCGGCACACTGCAGCCTCGACCGATCCTCCCACCTCAGCCTCCCAAGTAGCTGGGACTACAAGTTGTGCCACCACGCCCGGCATTTATGTATGTATGTATGTAGAGAGGGGTATTACTATGTTCCCAACCTGGTCTTGAACTCCTGGGCTCCTCTCGCCTTGGCCTCCCAAAGTGCTGGGATTATAGGCATGAGCCACCATGGCTGGCCGATTTTTTGTTTGTTTGTTTTTTGGTTGTTTTTCAGAGTCAGGGTGTCACTCTGTCACCCAGGCTGGAGTGCAGTGGCGAAATCATAACTCACTTCAGCCTCGAAGTCCTGGCCTCCAGGTGATTCCTCCACCTCAACCTCCCAAGAAGTTGGGAATACTGGTGCACTCCACCATGCTGGGCTTCTGTGTGATTTTTGACAGGAGAAGCTAAGTGAGTGACGGACCGTTGACTAAGATGGGCAGACAGAGGGAGGGGTTTTTGGTGGGGGGAGGGATCGAGAACGGAGGTGCTTGGAGGCAGTAAATCAATAACTCAGCTTTGGAGAGGTTAACATTACTTTGCTTATTAAACATCCAAGTGGAATGTTGAAGAGGCAGTTGGATTTTGAATCCATAGAGGCCCAGGCTATTTTGTTTGTTTGTTTGTTTGTTTGAGACAGAGTCTAGCTTTGTCTCTCAGGCTGGAGTGCAATGGCATGATCTCAGCTCACTGCAACCTCTGCCTCCCGGGTTCAAGTGATTCTCCTGCCTTGGCCTCCCGAGTAGCTGGGATTACAAGTGAGCACCACCACGCCCGGCTAATTTCTGTATTTTTAGTAGACACTGGGTTTCACCATATTGGCCAGGCTGGTCTTGAACTCCTGACCTCAAGAGATCTGCCTGCCTCGGCCTCCCAAAGTGCTGGGATTACAGGCGTGAGCCACCATGTCCCACCTGTTTTATCTTTCATCCATTTGTCCTCGGGGCGCCTGTCTTTTTCTTTTTGATTTCTCAAAGTCTTTTCTATTCTGTTTGTTTAACCTCTTGTCATTTCAGACAGAGCAAATATCATTTCCCAACCTGGCATATCTGTTACTTTTCATATGGGGTCTTCATTAAGCAGAATCTGTAAATTGTGATGTGCGCATTCTCATCAATATTCTTCCTTGTGCATGATTAATCCATGTTGTAACGTGTATCGGCACTTCATTCTCATTTTTCGTTTTTTGCTTTTTGTTTTTTGTTTTTGAGACAGAGTCTCTCTCTGTTGCCCAGGCTGGAGTGCAGTGGTGCGATCTCTGCTTACTGCAACCCATGCCTCCCAGGTTCAAGCGATTCTCCTGCCTCAGCCTCCTGAGTAGCTGAGATTACAAGCGTGCACCACCACGCCCAGCTAATTTTTATATTTTTAGTAGAGACAAGGTTTCACCATGTTGGCTAGGCTGGTCTCGAACTTCTGGCCTCAAGTAATCTGCCTGCCTTGGCCTCCCAAAGTGCTGGGATTACGGCACCACACTTGACCTCACTTCATTCCTTTTTATGGCTGAATAATATTCAACTATACGGAGAAACCTCATTTTACTTATCTGTTCATCTACTGATGAACATTTGGGTTGTTTCCACTTTTTGCTATTATAAATAATGCTGCTTTGGGCCGGGTGCGGTGGCTCAAGCCTGTAATCCCAGCACTTTGGGAGGCCGAGACGGGTGGATCACGAGGTCAGGAGATCAAGACCATCCTGGCTAACCGGTGAAACCCCGTCTCTACTAAATAAAAAAAAATACAAAAAACTAGCTGGGCGAGGTGGCTGGCGCCTGTATTCCCAGCTACTCGGGAGGCTGAGGCAGGAGAATGGCGTAAACCCGGGAGGCGGAGCTTGCAGTGAGCTGAGATCCGGCCACTGCACTCCAGCCTGGGCCACAGAGCGAGACTCTGACTCAAAAATAAATAAATAAAATAAATAAATAAATAAATAAATAATGCTGCTTTGAACATTTGTGTACAAATTTTTGCATGGATTCTTATATACATTTAAAAATATGGCCAGGTGTGGTGGCTCATGCCTGTAATCCTAGCACTTTGGGAGGCCAAGATGGGAGGATCACTTGAGCCCAGGAGTTCAAGACCAGCCTGGGCAACATGGTGAAACCCGTCTCTACAAAAAAATGCAAAAATCAGCTGGGCATGGTGGCAAACACCTGTAGTCCCAGCAAGTCGGAAGGCTGAGGTGGGAGGATTGCTTGAGCCTGGGAAGTGGAGGTTGCAGTGAGCCGTGATTTTGCCACTGCATTCCAGCCTGGGTGACAGAGTGAGACCCTGTCTCAAAAAACAAACAAACAAACAAACAAACCAAAAAGCCAAAACAAAACCAGAAACCAAAAACCAAACAAAAACAACAACAACAACAACAAAACCCACACAAACAAAACAATACATTTTATTACAGAAGGAGAGGATTACAAATAAAACAAAATAAAAAGTACATTTAATTGATTTTCTTTAAAATATTCAGCTGGGATTTAAATTGAAATTACATAGAAATTATATATTAGTTTGGATAGACTTGACATCTCTATAAAACGAAATTGCCTCATCCAAGAACATGAATTGCGTCTTCATTTATTCAGATGATCTTTTTTCGTTTTTGAGACAGAGTCTTGCTCTGTCACCCAGGCTGGAATGCAGTGGCACGATCTCGGCTCACTGCAACCTCTGCCTGCCAGGTTCAAGCAATTTTCCTGCCTCAGCCTCCTGAGTAGCTGGAATTACAGGCACGTGTCACCATGTCTGGCTAATTTTTGTATTTTCAGTAGAAATGGGGTTTCACCATGTTGGCCAGGCTGGTCTTGAACTCCGGACCTCAGGTGATTTGCCCGCCTCGGCCTCCTAAAGTGCTGGGATTACAGGCATGAGCCACCGCGGCCGGCCTCTTTTATACCTTTTAATGGAGTTTTAACTTTTTCTCCATAGAGGTCTTATCCTAGTCAGACTAATTTTTTATTGCTGTGTAAAGAATATTACCACAGGCCGGGCGCGGTGGCTTAAGCCTGTAATCCCAGCACTTTGGGAGGCCGAGACGGGCAGATCACGAGGTCAGGAGATCGAGACCATCCTGGCTAACACGGTGAAACCCCGTCTCTACTAAAAAAATACAAAAAAAACTAGAAACTAGCTGGGCGAGGTGGTGGGCGCCTGTAGTCCCAGCTACTTGGGAGGCTGAGGCAGGAGAATGGTGTGAACCCGGGAGGCGGAGCTCACAGTGAGCTGAGATCTGGCCACTGCACTCCAGCCTGGGCGACAGAGCGAGACTCCGCCTCAAAAAAAAAAAAAAAAAAAAAAAAAGAATATTACCACAAAGTTTGCAGCTTTTAAACTATATACATGCAATATTATCTCATGGTTTCTGTGGATCAGGAGTCAGGGTGTGGCTTAGCTGGATTTTCTGCTTATAGTCTCAGAAGCTGAAAATCAAGGTGTCCACTAGGGCTGCTGTCTCATTTGAGGCTTCCCTGGGAAAGGATCCAATTTCAAGCTCACTGGAGTTCTTGGCAGTATTCTGTTTCTTACAGTCATAAGACTGAGGGCTTCAGTTTCTTGTTGGATGTCAACTGGAAGCCACCCTCATTTCCTAGAGTTTAAGGTTCCCCAAAGTGGCCACTTGCTTAAGCCAACAAGGCAGTGAGAGTCTTCTACAACGTGGTCATTTCAACCTTATTTATTTATTTAGTTTTTGAGACAGGGTCTCACTCTGAGGCTCAGGCTGGAGTGTAGTGGTGAAATCTTGGCTTACTACAACCTCTGCCTCCTGGGTTCCAGCAATTCTCATGCCTCAACCTCCTGAGTAGCTGGGATTAGAGATGCCCCCCACCACGCCCAGCTAATTTTTGTATTTTTAGTAGAGATGGGGTTTCACTATGTTAACCAGGCTGGTCTCGAACTTTTGGCCTCATGTGATCCGCCCGCCTCGGCCTCCCAAAGTGATGGGATTACAGGCGTGAGCCACCATGCCTAGCCTCAACCTTATTTTTAATATGATCACATACATGTAATGGCATACAGTCAGTCACCCTTGGTCATGCACAAACTCAAGGACAGGGGATTATGCAAGCATGTGAACGCCAGATGGGAAGAATCATGGGGGCCATCTTAAGTGTGTTTTGATGACACCATTCCTGTGGATATGATCTTCAGGTTCACAAAAAGATTTATACAAAGATTTTCATTGTAAAGTTGTTTGTAACACTATCAAGATGAAGGCAGTTAGAGTCAATGGGTTAGATAGATACATCCACAGCACCATGAATGGATCTTTCTTTTCATCCCTTTAAATTTATGCCATGTTTTCATATTTTGTTTTAATTCCAAAATGAAAATATCTATACTCTTTTTTATTTGATTATAACAGTGACACATAATTATTGTAACTTTTTTTTTTTTTTTTTTTTTTTGAGAAGGAGTTTCGCTCTTGTCACCCAGGCTGTAGTGTAATGGTGTAATCTCGGCTCACTGCAACCTCCGCCTCCCGGGTTCAAGTGATTCTCCTGCCTCAGCCTGCTGAGTAGCTTGGATTACAGGTATGTGCTACCAGGCCTGGCTAATTTTTGTATTTTTAGTAGAGACAGGGCTTCACCATGTTGGCCAGGCTGGTCTCAAACTCCTGACCTCAGGTGATCCACCCGCTTCGGCCTCCTAAAGTGCTGGGATTACAAGCATGAGCCACCGAGCCTGGCCTATTGTAACTTTTTTTTTTTTGGACAATAGAAAAGTATAAAGGAGAAAGTAACAAACCATTAGTTACCTCCCCAGAGAACCATTGTTAACATTCCCTCCCCAACATTTTTTGCCCTATGGATACACATTTTTTCAAGATCTTGTTTGCTTTGATACGTCATTTCAGTGACTTGAACTTATTTCTGGAACAATATATGGGTAAAGTCTATGTATATATGTATCTATGTATATATCTATCTACGGAAAACAAGTAGATATAGACAGTAAAATAAAGACAGAGACAAGACAGGGGTTGGAGAGATGAAAGGAGAGAAAGTCATAGACAGGGAGAGACATATGGGGAGAGGAAGACACAGAGAGAGCTGTGGGCACATAAGGACAGAAAGAGAAACACAGAGAGCCCTGGAGAAATGAAAGTATTGGGCCAGGGCCAGGCATGGTGGCTCAACACCTGTAATCCCAGCACTTTGGGAGGCTGAGGAGGGCCGATTGCTTGAGCTCAGAAGTTGGAGACCAACCTGGGCAACATGGCGAGACCCCATCTCTACCAAAATACAAAAATTAGCCAGGCGTGGTGGTGGGCACCTGTAGTCCCAGCTACTTGGCAGACTGAGGCATGAGAATTGCTTGAACCCTGGAGGTGGAAATTGCAGTGAGTTGAGATCTGGCCACTGCCCTCAGCCTGGAGGACACAGTGAGACCCTGTCAGAAAAAAAAAAAAAAAAAAGACAAAGAGACAAGGAGAGAATGGAAAGGAGCATTTATTGAGCTCCTACTGAATGTCATTCTAAACCTCCAAGGTCACTTTGAGGGAGGCTGTCAGTAATAACCCCTTTATGCCTCTGAGAGCCTGAGCCTTAGAATGGCGAACTGAGCTGTCCATGGTCACATCACCTAGATTGAAACCATCTCCCTTGGCGCGGGCCGGGCCCACTGCGGGTGATCCATTAACTATTTATCTAATGAACAAACTAAAGTCCATCTCCTCCCCAAGGAAGAGAGATGAGGACCAGACCCCCATTTCACTCCACTGAGTCCATTTTTCTTGCCTGTTTTCCTGTCTGCCAAGGTAACTGTAAGGTCGGTTGCCCCAGCAACTGCCCTCCGACTGCCATGGCAACCGCCAGCTCTCCACCTTGCCCTTTGGGCATTTCCATGGCGACGGGAGGTCTGGAGGGGCTGCCAGTTCCCCGAGGCTGCGCCTGCGTCGGGTGGGGGGTGGGGGGATAGGGGGGGGCCCTGATTCCGGGCGTGCGCAGCCGCAGAGCGCCGCAGCCTCGCCAGCTCGCCCGGGCACTGCGCACTTGCCAGCCAGTTCGCCCGTCCGGAGCCCGGCTCGCTAGGGCAGCATGGCGGGGTCGCCGCTGCTCTGGGGGCCGCGGGCCGGGGGCGTCGGCCTTTTGGTGCTGCTGCTGCTGGGCCTCTTTCAGCCGCCCTCCGCGCTCTGCGCGCGGCCGGTAAAGGTGCGACTCCAGTCCGTCGCGGGGTGGGGTTGGGGGAGGATGCCACCGGCGAGGGTTGGAGTTGGGGCTGCGCCACCTCATCCTCGCCCAAGCCGGCTCCCGGTACGTGCGGAGAGATCGACGAGGGTGGCCTGGGCTCCGGCCGCCGGTCCGCGCCCAGGCCACGCCGGCACACCTGAGACCTGACTCGGTCTCTGCCTGTGCGGGTGGCGTTGTCCCGGGCGCCGCCGGTAACCTTGCCCTGCCCACCTTTCCGAGCCCGGTGCCTGTGACGCTCTCCACGGCACTAAGGCGCTTTAAGAAAGGGCGCGCGCGCATCAGTGTGTGTGCGTGTGATGTGAGGACAGCGGTGTGGAGGTGTCGTGTCCTTGAAAGTGTGTGGTCTCTGGTTTGAGCGCTTCCAAGTGTCCTACAAAGGTGCCGTGGTGCGTCTGGGTGTGTAGTGTGTGTGATACCGGAATACTTCTGTGCGCGATTCTTCTGTGGGCCCGATTGTTTTCTCGGTGACACCGTGTGTATATTTATGAATCTTTATATGTGTGTTGGCATGGCCTATGGGCGTCTCTCTCTCTCTCACTCTCTCTGTGATTTCGTTTTTGTTTGAGAGGGAGTGGTCTTCGCATCTCCGTGTGCACATTCCATAGTGGTTCTGTTGGACCAAGTGCCTGGGATTTCATTTGCGTGTTCCTGAGACTGTTTCTCTCTGTTTCTTTGTGGAGCTGTGTCATCCTGAGGAGAGGAGCCATGATGCCTCTCTGCTGCATTGTGTCTTTAAGGATGGTGCATGTCCTTGCACCTGGGTGGCTTGGCGACTGTAACTGCAGGGGCAGCTGCGGATGTGAACATGTGCAGGTCCTTACATGTGGCTGTGGCAGTGTTGGGCTGTATATGTGACATCTCCAGGCCTGTCAGTCCTCATAATGTGTGTGAGGCTGTGATTGCTGGTGAGTGTGACACCCCGGGGTGACTGAGGAGTGGTAGGCGCCAAGCAAGGGCACTTGCAGAGGCATCCTCCTCTAGTTCTTCAATACTGTCTGCATCAGAGATGGGAATTAAAAAAAAAACAAAAACTGTTACCTTATATCCGTGTAACAATGTGTTTAATATATATGTACAATGTAAAGAATGATGACAAAATAACTCCGCCGTGTAGCAGTCACTCAGCTGAATAAATAGAGCCTGACCAAGAGTTAGAAGCCCCTGTGTGCCCCTCCCCATGGCAGCCCCTGTTCCTGCACAGTCCATATTCTATATTTTCTGTCCATTGATCCCTTACTTCCTTACTTTTGTTTGTAGCTTATCACATATGTGTAGCTCTCAAAACAATCCATTGTTTAGTTTTTCCTGCTTTTTGAACATCATTGAAATAGAATCATACTAGGTGACTGGTTCCTCGTAGTCACTAGGGGTCACTAGGAAGTCCTCAGGGTGTCTAGTAGTCTCAGGCAGTCTGCAGTGAAATTCTGGAACTTGGCTTTTTTTTTTTTTTTTTTCCTTGGCTCTACTTTGGTTGCGAGATTCATCCAAGTTTATGCTTGGTGGCTATAATTCATTTATTTGTATTACTGCATAACATTATATCCTATGAGGACATCATGATTTATATATGTGTTCTCAATTTGTCAGTGGACATTGGATTGTTTCCAGGCTTTTCTTTCTCCCCTGCCCTTTTATGCTATTACGAACAGTGCTGCCATCATCTGTCATGAACTTGTGACCAGTAGTATATGTGCCAAAGCTACTCTGGGGCATAACGTCCCAGGAGTGGGTCATAGGATATGTGCATCTTTTTAGATATTGTCAAACCGCTCTTCAAAATTACTTTGCCAGTTTAATTTTCACCAGCATAGTATGAGAGTTCCCATTTTTCTGCATTCATATCAACACTTTATATTATCAGACTTTTTGATTTGGGTCAATCTTTTAGTTATATTATGCATAGTATCTCACTGGCATTTTAATTTGCTTTCCCCTGATTACTAATGAGGTTTTTAATTTTATTTTATGTTTGTTAGAGATAGCATCTTCCTCTGTCATGCACACTGGAGTGTAGTGGTGCAATCTGGGCTCACTGCAACCTTGAGCTTCTGGACTCAGGTGATCCTCTCACTTCATCTTCCCAAGTAGCTGAGACTATGGGCATGTGCCTCGCTCATTTTTTTGGTTTTATTTTTTGTAGAGACAGGGTCTCGCTATGTTGACCAGGCTGGTCTCAAACTCCTGGCCTCAAGCGATCTTCCTGCGTTGGCTTCCCAAAGTGCTGAGATTACAGGCATGAACCACTACAGCTGGCCCAATTTTTCATGTTTAGTAATCATTTTTGTGAAATAGGTGATCATGTATTTTTTCTATTTCTGTATGAGTTTTTCTCTTACTACTGTTTAGGAATTCTCTGTATCTTCTGTGTACTACTCTTTTTTTTTTCTTTTTTGAGACGGAGTCTCGCTCTGTTGCCCAGGATGGAGTGCAGTGGCGCGATTTTGGCTCACTGCAAGCTCCGCCTCCCAGGTTCACGCCATTCTCCTGCCTCAGCCTCCTGAGTAGCTGGGACTTCAGGCGCCCGCCACTACACCCAGCTAATTTTTTTGTATTTTTAGTAGAGACGGGCTGTCACCGTGTTAGCCAGGATGGTCTCGATCGCCTGATCTTGTGATCCGCCCCCCCTCGGCCTCCCAAAGTGCTGGGATTACAGGCGTGAACCACCGCGCCCGGCCCCTGTGTACTACTCTTTTATTGGCTATTTGTGTTGCAGGCATCACTCCTTTTAAGCATATTTATATGTGGCCTGTATGTTTCTTTTCCAAACCTTCACAGTCATTTTTATGATATTTTTTATTCCTTGCTCAGATTATTGGTACCCTCTTTTATTTCTTTAAACTTGTGGAAATTGTTTCAAAACTGCTTGAACTGAAAATTTGTTATTGGGTAATTTATTCTACAGATGAACTTGTACACATGCCAAATGGTATATGAACAAGTTTATTCATATAGTTCCTGTTGTCCACAATATTAAATATGGAAAAATCTGTAACTGTCATATCTACCATCGCTACTCTTATAAAGAAACTCGGTCCCCAGGAGTGGGGGTGGGGAGGGAGGAATTATGAGAGTCACCAAGGGATCACTGGCGCGCTGTGGGGTGGAGTGGGGGGGTGTCTGGGGATCTTTGGTGGCCTTAAGTGTGTTTGGAGATATTTGGTGGTTTCCAGTGGCCTTAGGGGAGTCCGGGTGTATTTGGATGGTCACGGTGCTTTTGGTGGCATCTGGGATGCTTGAGGCCCACGGAGCTTCCCAGGCTGGGGTTCCTGGCTCGACAGACGCTGACAAACTCTTTTCCCCCACCTCATTTTCCCTCAGGAGCCCCGCGGCCTAAGCGCAGCGTCGCCGCCCTTGGCTGAGACTGGCGATCCCCGCCGCTTCCGGCGGTCAGTGCCCCGAGGTGAGGCGGCGGCGGGGGCGGTGCAGGAGCTGGCGCGGGCTCTGGCGCATCTGCTGGAGGCCGAACGTCAGGAGAGGGCGCGGGCCGAGGCGCAGGAGGCTGAGGATCAGCAGGCGCGCGTCCTGGCGCAGCTGCTGCGTGTTTGGGGCGCCCCCCGCAACTCTGACCCGGCTCTGGGCCTGGACGACGACCCCGACGCGCCTGCAGCGCAGCTAGCTCGCGCTCTGCTCCGCGCCCGCCTTGACCCTGCCGCCCTCGCAGCCCAGCTTGTCCCCGCGCCTGTCCCCGCCGCAGCGCTCAGACCCCGGCCCCCAGTCTACGACGACGGCCCCGCGGGCCCAGATGCCGAGGAGGCAGGCGACGAGACACCCGACGTGGACCCCGAGCTGCTGAGGTGCCCAGCAGGGGGTGGGGAGGGGTCGGGTGCCTCCGTCCGGGGAGGTCGAGGGAGAGGAACTGGGACGCCTGCTTCTCCCGTGGAGTGCGAACCTCTAAGTCTTGGGGCCCTAAGAGGGAGTGAGGTCCTGGATCCAGGGAGTCGGGGCAAGGATGCCTGGCTGAGTACTCAGTGGGGGAAGTGGACCCCAGGTCCTGGAAAGGGGAGAGGGAGGCAGGGAAGCCACCGTTTCTGGGATGAAAGACGGCTGTCTCCTGAAAGCAGTGGACTGAGGACGCCTCCTTAGGGAGGGAACCTGTCCCCAGGCAGTACGTGGTTGTGGCTCCTGCGTTCTGGGCCTCGGGGGTGGGGCCAGAGAATGCCCCACCGCGGACGTAGCCTCACTGCATTGCGCTCGGCCCTGCAGGTACTTGCTGGGACGGATTCTTGCAGGAAGCGCGGACTCCGAGGGGGTGGCAGCCCCGCGCCGCCTCCGCCGTGCCGCCGACCAGGATGTGGGCTCCGACGTGCCCCCTGAGGGCGTGCTGGGGGCACTGCTGCGCGTGAAACGCCTAGAGACCCCGGCGCCCCAGGTGCCTGCACGCCGCCTCTTGCCACCCTGAGCACAGCCCGGATCCCTTGCACCCTGGGACCCAGGAGTGCCCCCGCCATCCCGCCACCAGGACTGCTCCCCGCCAGCACGTCCAGAGCAACTTACCCCGGCCAACCAGCCCTCCCACCCGAGGATCCCTACCCCCGGCCCCACAATAAACATGATCTGAAGCAGCTCTGTGCTTGTCTGTGTGAGTGGCAGTTTCTAGGGGCTGGTGGTGCCCACGGTGGTGGTTGCCCTTAGACCAGGGGAGAGGAGCCCCTACCCTGGGTCCTGCACTTTAGAGCAATCACCTGCTCAGTCTGTCTCTCCTTGAGGTGGAGGGGAAGGCATCAACATGGACAATGGCAGTGCCCACGCGGATCTTGTGTCCCCCTTTTAGGCCTCACTTGGGTATGGGGATCCCAGGCTTTCAGGCCACTTTCAGGGCCTGCACCATCATCTTCCAAGGGACCATCCTCCTGAGGGCCAAGGGGTGGCTTTGTGGGGCACGGGAGTAGAGCTTGAGGTGCGGGCTGGGATGTCACAGGCACACATGAACACCTCCTGATGCGGGGGAGAGAACCGGAGAGGACTTCCCGCTGGGGAACGGGAGGTCCCAATACAGGCACACTCTTTGGCAGACAGGCACATTCTGGCAGGGAACTCTGAGAAGGCTGAGAAATTGGAGCCTGGATATCCAGGTCACCAAGAAAGTGTATTTGCCAAATTAGGATAGGGTGTATTTCGTTTGCTTTGTAAAGCTTGATTTGCAATGTCTGTTTACCTATTTAGTTATGTAGTGTAGAGGCCTACCTGTACTCTTGCTCCAGGCCCTGGAGATACTGAGGGTTGCTGTGGTAGCAGCTGATTTGTAGCCATGGCCTTTGCACTGGCTAGTCCCTCTGCCTTTGGATATCTTCAAGTTTTTGTCCAGATGTCACCTACTCTCTAGAAGGCTTTCCTGGACCTGTCACCCTATTCCTTCACCTGCCTTTAACATGTAGCCTTTATCACTGTCTAGCCTGATGCCATATCTATCAGGGTAGGGATTTTTAAGTGTCTTGTTTGTTTCTACCTCCCTTGTATCTAAAGCGGAGCCTGGCACACCGTGGGCTCCCCCTGAATTTCTTGAATGAAAGAATTCTCACAACTCAAGTAACATTCTACCCAGTCTCACTCTCACCCACACAACACTCAGCACGGAGGCAGCTTTGAAACCAAAAACACCATTTATTTAATTTTGCACAAAATCTCTCGACATAACAAAAGCAACATTAGGCACTCCCATGTTACCAAAAAGCCCCTCACCAAGTGAAAACAAGAGAGGTGTCCATCTTTCCCTAGTATACTGAATGTGTCCCTCAAAGCTAATTGCTTCAGGGGTCTCATGTCAAATAAACAATCACCCTGGCCTGGGGGTAGGTCTACATTTCTTGGCCAAGACCTTCAGGCCACAGAGCAGCCACAGTGGCAGGTGGCCTTCTGGTGCCGGGCCTTCTCCCTACAGGACCTTGCCATGGGCTCCTTGGCCATGGCCTCCTGGACCCTCTGGATCTCATGGACCAGCAGAGAAAAGGCCTCCTCCACGCCTTGCCGTGTTTTGGCTGAGGTCTCCACGAAGTGGGCCCCCCAGCTGTGTGCAAGGGCTGCAGCAGCGGCATGAGCATCTCCAGCGGTGGTCACAAGGTCACACTTGTTGCCCACGAGGACAAGGGGCTGGGCGGGGTGAGGGCCCCAGGTGGCCCATATCTGTTGCAGCTGGATCAGAGACGAGGGGTCATCGAGAGCGAAGACTCCCAGCACACCATCACAGACAGCCAGGCACTGGTCACGCAGGGCCCTATGGATGGCCTGCCCTGCTGTGTCCAACACATTCAGAATGCAGTCCCCACTGTCCAGGGTCAACTCCTTCCAGTAGGAATCCTGGATGGTGGGGTCATGGTCCTCCACGAAGCACTGGTGGTTCAGCTGGATGGTCAGTGCACTCTTGCCCACGCCACTCGCGCCCACCACCACAGCCTTGTACTCAGGCAGCTGCCTGCCAACATCCCTGCAGCGTGCCTGTGCCCGGTGGGTTTCCCCCTGGAAGGAAGGGCTCCATGTGGCCAGGCCCAGGTCGAAGGTGCCAGGCTTTGTTGGCAGCTCCATGACCCCAGCAGGCAGCTCAGGGAAGAGACGTGGGCAGCGGGCTCTGCAAGTGGGAAGAGAAGAAGCAAGACAACAGGCAATACGTTAGGGGAGACCATGTGAGGGCAAGGAGACAGTGGGGTGTCATTATTTTAACATTTACCGAGTGCCTATTGTGTGCTGATCACCTTCCAATTTGCGTGCTATATATATATGATTTATGTTGTTTTCTCCCTGCCCCACGTCCCCCCCATCTCTCCTTCCCTCCTCACACGAACCAGCAACTGTGAAGTCTGGATTTCCCAAACAGCTTTATTGAGATGTAATTTACATCCCATCAAGTTCAGCCAGCTAGTGTCCAATTTAACGGGTTTTAGCATATTCATGAAGTTGCGCAACTATCACCATAACTAAATTTTAGAACATTTTCCTCACCCCGAAGAGAATGCCTATGCCCATTAGCAGTTCCTCCCCATGATGGAGGGAGCGCAGGATTTTGCCGGTTTGGGTCACCATTGAACCCCAGCCCAGCACAGTGCCTGCCAGACAGTAGGGACTCAACATTCCCACCCCCAGAAGGTTTATGTTCTAAAAGGCAGAGGCAGATAAGACAATAAACCAAATAAATATGTCAATTACGTGGTCTGTTAGCCATTATCATTAGAATGTTGTCTTTATTAATTATTCAACATACATTTATTGGGAACCTACTGTGTGGCAAGGACATAGAGGTGGGCAATAAATAGACAACAAACTGTAGCCCTCATGAAGGTTATATTCTGGTCGGGGTGAGAGACAACAAACTAGGTAAAAAAGTGGGCCGGGTGCAATGGCTCACGCCTGTAATCCCAGCACTTTGGGAGGCTGAGGCAGGTGGATCACCTGAGGTCAGGAGTTTGAGACCAGCCTGCCCAACATGGCGAAACCCCGTCTCTACTAAAAATACAAAAAATTAGCCGGGCGTGGTGGCAGATGCCTGTAGTCCCAGCTACTCGGGAGGCTGAGGCAGGAGAATGGCGTGAACCCGGGAGGCGGAGCTTGCAGTGAGGTGAGATCTCACCACTGCACTCCAGCCTGGGGGACAAGAGCAAAACTCCATCTCAAAAAAAAAAAAAAAAAAAGTGAACTATATGTCAGTAGCAGGTGATAAGCATGCAGAAGGTGCTTAGTTCATGCCAGGCTTTTAAATTATAATTTAATCTCCATTCATTAATTCAAGAATCTTCCTTCGTGCCAGGCATTGTGGTGTGGCAGTTAACAAAACAGACCCCAGTCCCTGCCCTTGTGAGGATTAGATTCTGGCAGAGAGAAAGAGACAATAACAAGATAAGGAACAAGGAAGTTGCGTGTTCGAAGAGGATGGGCACACGGCAGGTGGTCAATTAGTGTTAGTTATTAGCAGCACATCCCCATTCACTCAGTGAATGCCCCTCGGTGTCCTTGGGCTCAGGAAGTGCCCCGCTTAGTGCATCCTAATGGCTGTTGCCACGACTCCCCTCCGAAAGCCTGGAGCAGCGACAGTTTGGGGGCAGATGGTGGCTACGAGGTTTGGTGGAGTTGGAGATCCGGAGGTCGGGGTCGGGGCAAGGTCCCAAATGGGGATGTGGCCTCGGCGTCCTCAGCTCTGAGGGATCCCTGGGAATAGTCACTGGAGGCGCTGGCCCAGAAGGAGCGGGGGCGGGATGAAGAGAGCAGGAAGCGGAGGATGGAGCTTGGGGGTCCCAGACCGTTGGGGACAGGAAGAAGACCTGGAGGACTGCGGGGAGGGGCGAGGCGGTGGCGCACGTGGAGGGAGAGGTCGGCTTCTGGGGTCCTGTAGGGGTGCCCGGCCATCTTTAGGGATGGGTCAGAAGGCAGAGGCGGGGTCGAGGCTGCCTCTTAAGTCGGAGTCCAAGCGGCTGGAGTCTGGGGGCGCCGACGGTGAGGAAGGGGAGCCCGGGGACTGGCCGAGTGGCCGAGCGCAGCTCCCAACCCAGCTGCCTGGCGGGACCGGGCCACACTCGCCCAGTTCCCTCGACGCGCAGGGAGGCCGCGGCCCGGGTCCTCACGGCCCCACTCCCGGGAGGAGCCACGAGGCGCAGAGGCACGTGCCAAGGGCACTGGCCCGGGGTCTCAGCCCGCGGGAGGCGCCGGGGATGGGGGGCTTGGTCCTCTCAAGTGGCGCGGAGCCCCCGGTGGGTCCCCTGGGCTCCTGGCGGTGGCTGCGCGCTCAGAGCCGCCGGGACCAGGTTGGGGGGCTTCGTCCAGCTCACCGAGGCCGGCGCGCTGAGGAGCCGGGATCTGGGGTCAGGGCAGCCTCGCCAGGCCGCGCTTTCCCGGACGAGGCCGGGTGAGGTGCAAAGCTCGGAGTACGGAGGAGTCCCCGAAACCAGGGCTGCACTTCGGACTCCGTGTGAGCAGTGTCGCCCAGGCATCCTGTCAAGACCCACTCCGACTCCGGGTGAGGCGGCCCCTCTTCCAGCCCAGCGCCAACACCCCTCCCGGCAGGCCGGGTGAGGGGCCGCTCGCCCGGGAGAAGGCTTGGCGCTTGGGGGAGGGTCCCCTAAAGCCGGCTCGGGGATACCCCCAGGCCTGGCGGGGCCGGGGGCACCGGTGCCTCGCTCACCTGTGTCCGTGGGGAGGCAGGCGCGCTGGGACGCTCTGACAGGCCTGGCAGGGGGCTACGCTTGCTCCCCGGGGCCCCCCGGCGGCGAGTGGGGGAGTGGACATGCGCAGCCGCCCTCCCTTTGCTCCTCAGGCCGCCCACCCCCCTGCGCCGCGCCCCTGCCCCTGCCACTGCCCCGCCCCTGCCCCTACCATTGCCCCGGGGGAGCACGGGGTCGTGCCCCCAGGTGGCTTGCGCACAGGTACGTGGGTGCCACAGCGGCCTCTAGGGGTGCGCGGACGGCGGCCAAACCTCCTTGTGTGTCCCCTACAGCGCCTCTCCCTTGCTTTCCTATTGGTGGTGTGTGTGTGTGGGAGAGTTGGGGGTCAGATTTTGACCAGGATGGCCTGACTTTGGGAACCGTTTTGTGGGAAGCTCTTTGAGGCCACAGAGCCCGTGCTGCCTCAGCTCCGTTTTTTGGTAGCTCTGGAGAAAAGTGGAGAGTGACAGAGGAGAGGTCATTCTGTCAGGGAAGAAAGCCCCTGATCAGAGGCGGCTGCCTGTCAAGCTACACATTTCCCAGGCTCCCTTGCAGCTATGGCAACCACATGCACAGTCCTGATCAATGAGAGGGCAGCAGAGGTGGGGCATCCAGAGGGCTCTTAAAACAGGGCAGCCCCTGGCCCGGGAGCGGTGGCTCACACCTGTAATCCCAGCACTTTGGGAGGCCGAGGTGGGTGGATCATGAGGTCAGGAGTTCGAGACCAGCCTGCCCAACATGGCGAAACCCCATCTCTACTAAAAATACAAAAATTAGCCAGGTGTGGTGGTGGGCGCCTGTAATCCCAGCTACTCAGGAGGCTGAGGAAGGAGAATCACTTGAACCTGGGAGGCAGAGGCTGCAGTGAGCCAAGATCGTGCCACTGTACTCCAGCCTGGGCGACAAGAGCAAGACTCCATCTCAAAAAACAAAACAAAACAAAACAAAAACGGGGCAGCCCCGGCCCTTCCCCATCCTTCCTCTTCTTGACTCAGTAAGGCTGTGGTGGTCAGCTCGGGATCATAAGGTGGCCATGAAGACAAGTCCTGGAAACCTCAGGTCCTACTCCCTTGAGCTGCCAAAGCAATTCTCACCACGTGGGAGAAATTCAACTCTCAGACTGTCCTCCAATTTCCCACCTCCGGTCAATGGCAGGCACCCCTTCTGCCAAGAAGCTACCATGACCACCACATTCAAGTTAAACGTGGACCTCCCGCCATCCCGTCAGGCCAATGAGACAAATGGGGAAACAGGCCTGGTGAGGTACTTCCTGCTAGTTTTCTTGCCTTCTCAGCCTAGGGTGTGGGTGTGGCTGGGACTGGCTGTGAGGCCCCTATTTCTAAGGCAAGCACCCATTTTCTCATGGATTCTACCATTTCATCTCCCATGGAGCCAGTCAAAATGGCTGCTCTATTTTCAGTTAGTTTTTTGGGGGCAATGGATGGGTAGGGGATTGACCTGACAGAGACCCACTCCCTCTTTCCTTCATTACTCATTGGCTCTGCTGGCCAGGGATGTGGGGTTCTCCACCTGCTCAAAGTCAAAAGGCTTTCTCCAGGTTTTTTAACAGCTTGTACTTTATTATATATGCAACCTTGCCATACCTGCCAGTTAACTCCCCTCCCGCCAATGTTATCCTCGTGATATCAGCTCCCTCTTGGGGCCACTGAGCTGCCCCCCTTTCCTTCTGGGTTGGAGTAGTGGTACCCCTCAAGCAGGCAATGGGCAGGGGGAGATCCACAATTAATCGTCGCAGTTCTCTTAAAAGTATTAACACTTAAATAAGCACTCTTGGGGAGTTGCAAAGGATATTCAGGATGGGATGCAGTGGGAGGCTACCCCTCATCCAAGGTACAGGCTGGAATGAGCTACAGCTGGTCTATCGTGGGCCTCAGAAGGTGAAGAGGGACCGTATTCTGGGGCTTAGTGTGGGTGGGGCATATCCTCCCCAAACTTGTTCTGGTGGGCGATGTTCTTCACATCTAGGAGAGCCTGAGGAGGAGGCAAGAATAGGGCAGGTGAGAGAGAGTGAGGACCCCTCTACCTTGGCTGCAGGGCTGCCCCCACTCCAGCCCTCAACCACTCTGTCTTCTGGACTATCCCACAGCCCCCGCCCCATGCAAAATAATCACATGAGGCAGCCATGCAGAGGGGCCTGTGGTCTCCCTTTACCCAATCACAGAAGGGGTGTGTGTGTGTGGGGGGTGAGTGTGCACGTGTTGAAGGGTCTACCCAGGGCCCACCTGGTGGTGGACATAGGCCTGACAGTAGTAACACCAGGTTGACAGGTCGATGTAGCTGAGGACCAGCGGGTGTCCAGAATTTTCATGGTGTTGGAGCATGTGGCCATTGATGTAACGACCACAGTAGACCTGAGGTTGGGGGTGTGAGTGTCAGGTGGGGGTCAGCACCCCCCTGTAGTTCCAACCTCCGCCCCATCCCCTTCCTCTGCTCCATACCTGATAGCAAGAGAGACACACCCAATTCTCTTGGATTGTTCCACAGTCCCCACAAGGTTGGGTCACGTCTAGGCCTGCTGCAGGTATGGGGCATACTGCCACCAAATGGGGACACCAGGGCAGTGGTGTCACAGCATAAAATATGGCCTGGAGTGGGTGGATGAAACTGAGTAAGCTGAAGACCCCATCTCCCCATTATATGTTTATTTATCACATGCTCCTACCTGGAGACACAAAGTGGCAAGAGAAGGAAGCCACAGTCCCAGCCTGAGCTCACCTGATCAGTGAGGCCCCTAGATCCCTGCATCAGCATCGCATCAGCCATGTCCTGACCTCCAGCTGCCTCTCCTAGTAGGTTCTCCTCTCCTGGGGCCTGAGATTCTGAGGCCCCCTGGACACGCAGAAGTAAGAGATGTATCAGAGAAGCCTGATTCTTGCCCCTTCTTGCCCCTACCTGGGTGTGGTGGGCCTTACCTGAGATTTGCTGCCTAGCTCCAAGGTCCTGAGATTCTCAATCAGTGTACTGGGAGATATCTGGGGTGTAGTTCCCTGCACAGGTGAGGTTGGGGGGGTCTGGTGGTCTGTGCTCGAGGCTAGAGGAGTTTGGATCAGCTCGGTGCCCCCTGGAGCCTCCTCTGACGTAGTCTGGTCCAGTGTGGCTCCCTCCATGGCTGCCTCCGAGGTGGTCTGGGCCAGTGTAGCTCCTCCTACAGCCTCCTCTGAGGTAGTCTGGCCCAGCGTGGCTCCCCCAACAGCATCCTCTGAGGTGGTCTGGTCCAGAGTGGCTCCTCCCACAGTCTTCTCTGAGGTGGTCTGGTCCGGAGTGGCTCCCCCGACAGCCTCCTCTGAGGTGGTCTGGCCCAGCATGGCTCCCCCAACGGCTGCCTCAGAGATGGTCTGGGCCAGTGTGGCTCCCCCTGTGGCTGCCTCTGAGGACTGGTCCTGAGTGAGGGCCACCACAGCTGTCTCTGACTTAGTCTGGCCTGGAGTGGACTCTTCCCCAGATGATGCCGAGGTGATCTTTCCCATGCCTGCTTCCAGAACCTTCTTTTCTCGTGTGGTCATCCGCTCAGCTAACCTAGGTTTGGCTGGTTGGGGTGCCTTCTTGGTGACCAACTTAGAACTGGAGGGTCCCTCTCTGTCTTCTATCTCTGGAACCAGGGAGGGAGATCCTTGAGTGTGGGTACTGTCCTCCTTCCTGCCTCTAATCCCTGCCCCCCAGCCCCCTCCTTCCCTGAGTTCCCTCCATCGCCCCCAAATCCACTCACTCATGACCCGTAAGCTGCGCCAGTATCTGCGATGGACTTGGATGGTCTCAGTGATTGAGGCCAGGGCCCCTGATAGAGGGGGCCGTGGCAGGGTCAGCAGGGGTGGTGGGTCTCCAAGGAGGGAGCGAGTGCAGGCAGCCATGGACTCTGAGATGGATGTCAGGTTATAGCCACCCTTTGTTAAGGAAAAGGGGAGGGAAAAGTATGGTGGGGGTTCATTGGGGAATTTGGAGGGAAACATGTCCTACCTCCCCAATCCTCCCTACTGAGCCCTGCAAGTCTGGAGAGGGAGGGGGAGTACTGGGAACAAGTGAACAGAACCCACACCTGTAAGATGGGCAGCACCCATTGTGTAAGGTGGTTGTTATGGGGAGTAAATTGTGATGTAAAGTGCAAGATAACGATACTGATAAAAGCATTAGTAACAGCTGACATTTATTGTTTGCTGTGTGCCAGACCTGATTTTAAGTACTTCATGCATATTAACTCAATCCTCACAACCACAGGTGCTCAATCTATACAGGAACTTGCCTTCATGCCATACAGAAATCCGTCTTCACACTGTCCAGGAACCCCTGGCCTCACATCATACAGTAACCACTGACCTGACCTGCACAAGACGACTGCTGTGAATCCATACAAAAGACCCTGCCCTGACCTAGTACAGGAACAACTGGACTCCCTCTCCACATGGACTCCTGTATTGACTTTTTTTTACATTCCACAGGAATCCCAGTTGCTATTCTTTTTACAGATAAAGAAACTGAGGATCAGAGTGGTTAGATGACTTGTCCGAGGTCATAACAGCTGAAGAGGCAGCACTGGGGTTTGAACTTGGGCTCTCTGATGGAGTCATCTGTGTTCTTAACTCCCACCGTGTCCTGTCACAAGCAGTACTGGGCACACAGTAAGTGGGACTTTTTGCAAGCCAATTAATTTCTCTGTGACTTATTTTCCTCATCTGTAAAGTGGTGAAAATAACAGCACAGGCCAGGCATGGTGGCTCACCCCTATAATCCCAGCACTTTGGGAGGCCGAGGCGGGCAGATTACCTGAGGTTAGGAGTTTGAGACCAGCCTGGCCAACATGGTGAAACCCCATCTCTACTAAAAATACAAAAATTAGCCAGGCATGGTGGCATGTGCCTGTAGTCCCAGCTAGTCGGGAGGCTGAGGCATGAGAATTGCTTGAGCCCAGGAGATGGAGGCTGCAGTGAGCTGAGATTGTGCCATTGCACTCCAGCCTGGGTGACAGAGCAAGACTTTGTCTCAAAAGGAAAAAAAAGAGGCAGGTACGGTCGCTCATGCCTGTAATCCCAACACTTTGGGAGGCTGACGCGGGTAGATCACAAGGTCAGGGGTTCAAGACCAGCCTGGCCAACATGGTGAAACCCCATCTCTACTAAAAATACAAAAAAATTAGCTGGGTGTGGTGGCAGGCACCTGTAATCCCAGCTACTTGGGAGGCTGAGGCAGAGAACTGCTTGAACCCAGTGAGCCGAGATTGCGCTACCGCACTCTAGCCTGGGCAACAGAGCAAGACAACGTCTCAAAAAAAACAAAAAACAAAAAAAAAAAGAAAAGAAAAGAAAAGAGAATAAGAGCACAGAAGGTTGCTGAGCCGATTAATATCTGAACAATGCATAACAGTAACCAGGGGCCAGGCGCGGTGCCTCACGCCTGTAATTCCAGCACTCTGGGAGGCTGAGGTGGGTGGATTTCTTGAGGCCAGGAGCTCAAGACCAGCCTGGCAGACATGGTGAAACCCCATCTCTACTAAAACTACAAAAATTAGCCGAGCGTGGTGGCTGGTGCCTGTAATCCCAGTGATTCAGGAGGCTGAGGTAGGAGGATCACTTGAACCCAGGAGGTGGAGGCTGCAGTGAGCTGAGATCGTGCCATTGCAGTCCAGCCTGGGTGACAGAGTGAGACTCTGCCTCAAAAAAAAAAAAAAAAAAAAAGAAAAAGAAAAACAAAAGAACAAAAAACCAGATCCAATAGATTCAGCATTTACCATATGCCAGATATTCCTCCATGATTAGCCTGCCTCATAAAAATGAGGAAACTGAGGCACAGGGCATGGGGATACTGGGCCATTTACAAAGGTCAGTGAATTTCCTTTGTCCCAGGAACTTGTTAGAGGCAGTTTAGGTAGAGTAAAAAGTACAAACCCTGGAGCCAGGCTGCATGGGTTCAAGTCCTGGTTCTGCCATCAGTAAATGTGCCATCTCAGGCTAGTCATCACACCTCTTTGTGCCTCAGTTTCCCTGATCTTGAGAGAGGAAAATGAGGTAAGCTGACCCTACCTCATAAGGCTGCCTTGCCAAGTAACTGAATGAATAAGACACATGAAGTGCTCAGAAGAGTGCTCTGTACATAGTGAGCACTCAATTAAGGCTGTTAATGTTGCTGTTATTCTTATTACTACCCAGTATGTGCCAACAATCCCAGGCAGGGACACTCAAAGGAGATTTCAGGAAACTGTCCTGAGTGATGGTGCCAACATTTCCAAACTACCCTCCCACTGTGGGAAGAGGGACCAAGAGAGAATTACCTCTAGAATAAGGATAATGCGACCACTGGCAAGGCCCATCAGCAGGTGGGTGAGGTGGGCATAACCCTCAGGTGACACCTGGCAGCCCCCCAGCGGGTCCCCCCGTGCAGCATCAAAGCCAGCTGAGACCAGCACCAGTTCTGGGTTAAACTGAGGCAGGGAGAGAAGAGATGTATAAGCATGAGGGTGGGGGCTTTTGGTAGATAGTAAGTGATGCCGACCCAGAGACATGGAGAAAAGGACAAATGAAGACATGGAGATGCCAGTCAGAGAGATGGAGACACAGGATCTGCAGACTGGGAGATGCAGAAGCAGAGACTGAAAATGAAGAGGGGAAGAAAAGAAATACAGACTCAGAAGAAACAGATGCAGACTTAGAGACCTGGAGACAGTAGAAAGGGACAGATGGGGACATGAGACATAGTCATGAGACATGAGACAGACTCAGACGTCAAGAGAGTGACATGAAAAACAGAGAGACAGAGACATGTCCTTACACACACACACCCCAGGGTCAAATGTGGGACACACATACACAACATATAGAGTTTTATATACATAGTGTCAAAGAGAGGTGTTTGCACACTTCCATAACAGAAGATGGCAATGCAAGTGCCACACACAGAGAAGATAGTCACACAGAGCCACAAGTACTGCCACACACAGTCCCATATAGACCAGTACTACATATCTGCACTAGTCATGTACACACACACACACACACATAGTTCTCAAAGAGGACAATAACCCACAGCCACCCTGCAGAGTCACATACACATGCCATTACCACACAGCCACAATGGTGACATGCACTCTGGTGTGTCCACAAGAGCTGGTTACTTGCACATACAGTTGTACACATACAGAAGGCTGTCCTGGCCACCCGCGCATGTGCAGATCCAAAGATGCACATCAGCGCCCAGGGTGACAGAGCGGTGCTCACACCCCCGCCCTCCCTCCCAGAGTCAGCCATACGCAAGCCACTAGCCCCCCAGCTCACACAGAGGGAAGGCAGCTACCTCCCAGTCAGAGACACACACATAAATAGCCAGGGCAGACAGCCAGACAGTGACTGCTGTAACACACAGCCTTTCACATCCAGAGGGTCCCACACAGGCTGTCACAGAGATGGTTGCATTTAGTGACATACAATATCACACCCATCACACAGAGAAAAGGTGAGAAATACCTGCCTGCACAGAGTCGCACACACACATACTCAAGCACTTGTGATGGCACACACACAACACAGATCCAGCCAGGACACGGGCCACTGCTGCATAGTCAGAAGGCCCTCACACACACAGCCAAGATAGTCACCCACATAGTGTCACACAGAGAAGGCAGTCATATAGTCACCTGTGCACAGGCAAATACACAACGTGATCACAGTCACCAATTGCCCCGGTAGCCTCATTAATCACCCATGGGCTGTCTCATATCATCAGCCACCTGGCAGTCAGACGCACACATGCTGAGGAGGCAGGTCCAGGCTGCCACCTGCACAGGCATGTCACATACATCCTGCGATCTATCCTGAGCTGTACCTCGTAGGCAATGGGAAGCACCAGGCGATGCCAGGCAGCTAGGTAGTCAGCGTCACCCATGCGGGGCCCGTTCCATGCCACGTTGACGGTGAAGCCTGTGCCAGCAGCCCGGCCGATCTGGCTGCTGGCACCCTCATCCCCCATGGGGAAGAAGGTGCCATGATCATAGCGGTGCAGGGACACATATAGCACACTGCCGGGGAGGGGGTAGGAAGGGGGCCATGGCTGGTTAGGGGCTCCAGTACCCCTGAGGTGCTCACCCACCTCCCTGATCACACTGCGGCCCCTGATTGCAGCCCCTTACCTGGGGTCATCCTCAAACATGTGCTGAGTTCCATTACCATGGTGGACATCCCAATCCACAATCAGGATCCTGGGGAGAAGACAGCACCTCAGTAACCTAGGATACTCACCCCCTGGAAGAGGGCTGGGCCAGACCCCTGGGGTCTGTAGGGGCATTTAGTGCTGAGTGGCAGGACCCTAGTCCTATCAGTTAAGGAGAAAAGTCTGATCCTGGTTCCCGAGGGCTGCCCTGTAGGCCTGAGCAAGTGCTCGGGGCTGGGCCCTGGGCTCTTCTGGGTCATTGCTAGGGAACTGGACCCTGCGCCTTGGGCAGCTAATGCTGGGGACTGGTTCTTGGGTCTTCTGGAGTATGCATCAGGAGCCTGGACCTGGGTTCTGTCGAGGCAGCTGCTATAGGCCAGAAATGCTGGGGTGGGACCCTGAATCCTGTTTTATAAGCACCCAGGTAATATGATCTGGGGGTCCTATCTAAATAGGCACTGAGAGGCTCCATCCTCAGTCCTTCTCTGGGTAAGGGCTGTACCCTTACTTCTTTCTGGGGAAGTCCTGGGGAGCTGGACCATGGGGCATGATGAGTAAGCAATGGGCTGGGGAGAGCATCCAGGTCCCCACAAGGATCAGGATTTGGGGGGTCCCCAGGGAGTCCTTACCGCAGGGCACGCCCACTGATAGCCTGGGCATGGCGAGCAGCCACAGCCACGGAGTTGAAAAAGCAAAAACCGCAAGCTGCATCCTGCTCCGCGTGGTGTCCTGGGGGACGCACCACAGCAGCACCATTCAGAACCTAGGAAGCAGCAGGGTGCTAAGATCGGACAGCCTGCCCTCCAGCTCACCCTCACCTTCCTTTCTTCCTTCTTCTTTTTTTTTCTCGCTCTGTCGCCCAGGCTGGAGTGCAGTGGTGCTATCTAGGCTCACTGCAAGCTCCGCCTCCCATGTTTACGTCATTCTCCTGCCTCAGTCTCCTGAGTAGCTGGGACTACAGGCGCCCACCGCCACGTCCGGCTAATTTTTTGTGTGTTTTTTAGTAGAGACAGGGTTTCACCGTGTTACCCAGGATGGTCTCGATCTCCTGACCTCGTGATCCGCCCGCCTCGGCCTCCCAAAGTGCTGGGATTACAGGCATGAGCCACCGTGCCCAACCTTTTTTTTTTTTTTGACACAGAGTCTCACTCTGTTGCCCAGGCTAGAGTGCAGTGGCACAATCATGGCTCACTGCAGCCTTGACCTCCTGAGCTCACCTCAGCTTCTCAAAGCACTAGGATTACAGATGTGAGCCACCGCACTTGGCCACCCTTCCCTTTCTCCAGTTCCTTCCATTATTACTGCAGCCTCTAGGCCCGCCCCCTCCTGTGCCCCTCCCCATGGCCCCTTTCCTCAGGCCCTGCTTGACTCTCTCAGAGCCTCCAGAAACAGCAGGTGGCCCTCTTTTTCTATTCTCCCCAGGTCCTCCTCTCCCCAGCCCAGAGGACACACCTCTCCCGAGAGCACAGCCTCCACCAGGCGGCAGGCAGCGCCAGTGGCAAGCTGTGCACAGGCGAAGGTACTGGGGCAGATGTAGATGGAGTCAAAGTTGGAACTCTCACGGTGCAGCTCCCGGGTTTTCATTTTCTCTGTGGCCCGGAGATGACCCACATACTCAGCACTGGAGGTACAGAGAGGCGCACCGGCAGGACAGTGAGGAGGGTCCATCCCCTCCCTGGACCCCACCCGCAAGACAGGAACTTCAGCCCCTCTCAAGTCCTGCAGCAGCTCCCTGGGAGGGGAAACCCAAGCTCCAGCCCCTGAGACCTCATCCACAGTCCTGGGAAGCCACCCACCCCAGGCACCAGGGTCTGACCTGTGGCAGGTGAGCAGCTCAGCCTCTGTGGCGGGGCGCGGTGTCAGGGTGAGGCAGCGCCCAGCAAGGCCCAGCTCCTCCAGACGGCACATGATCCGCAAGATGCGCTGTGGTACCTCAGGGTGGTGGCTAGCAGTAGGGAAATGAGAGGTAGGGGCTTAGTGCCTGATGGGGAGGGACCCCCAACACCTACTCATCCAGCCCTCCAAATGCCTACCTGTCCCACAAGTTGCAGTGATTCATCATACTTTGGTCATAGACCAGCCCTGTGCGAGACTGTAGCACTGGCCACGTCAGGATTGGGAGCACAGGGGGCTCCCAGGGTCCTTCCTCCTCATTCTCCTCTACATTGTCCTCCTCCATGTTGTCCCCCTCCACGGTCTCAGCTACAAGGGGGAGGCCACGTTTGTCCTACCCTCTCACTCTGAATCCCCGTCATACTCTGGAACTCAGGTGACCCCAAATAGAAAATGGGGTGGGAGGCCTGAAACTAGGGCCCAGGGAGAGAGAGGGCCTGACCCTCTACCTCCAAGGCAGCCCAGTAAAGTCAGAGAAAGTCCGAAGACAGTCTGCCCCAGGGCTCCATCCCACGTCCACCCCACACCAGGCCCATACCCCACTTCCTACTTGATCTCACAAGAACCTCCCAGAAGGGCTCAAGGGCTTCCAGAGCACAGGAGACTGAAGCCTGGGCACTGCAGGGCAGGGCAGGGAGAAAATATGAGGTCAAGGAATGTGGGCAGGCAGTGAGGCTCCCGCTTTCCCCTCCTCCACTGGGGCTCACCTCCGGCAGGGGGCACCAGGTGACTCCAGCATGGGGCAAGGGTCTCCCAGAAGGGTGTGGAGCGAAGCACTGACACCTTCAGCCAGGGCGCGGAGGTTGTAGCCACCCTGGGGCAAGGAGTTGTGAAGGGGGATCAGGAAAGGACCAGACATGACCAGGGAATAACAATAATGATGATAATAATAAGAGAGTGCATACCAAATGTCAAGCAACAAGGAACTTAGAAGGGGGCCTCATTGAATTCACTGGACAATGATATGAGGTGATTACCATTATTATGCTCGTTTTACAGAAGGAAAGCGGAGGCACAAAGAAGTGAAGTGACTTATGCAAGGTTGTCCAGCTAGTAAGTGAAATGCTGGGCCAGGAACTCCTTTTGGACTTGAAAGCTTCGTTCTTAAGCCCTCCAGGATCCACAGGCTGAGGGACGAAGGTGAGTCACTCACCTCCAGAGACAGTATCAGCTTGCCTCCTGCCAGACCCATGAGCAGGTGGGTTAGCTGGGCGAACCCTGCCGGAGTGGCGGCCATCTCACCCTGGGGGGACATGGAGGGTCAGTCTGGCTCCGTGCAGCCCATCTGCCGCCCCAGGGAGCCTGCCTTACCTTGGGGTCCCCTTGCAGGGCATCAAATCCAGCAGCCACCAGGACCAGCTGAGGCTGGAACTGAAGGGGGAACAGACTCCATGAGGCTACCTGCCCTCACGGCCTAACCTCCAAGGCCACTCCTCTCCCCCAACACACCCCAGACCCCCAGGACCTCGAGGGCGACTGGCAGCAGGACGTGCAAGAAAGCAGCAATGTAGTCAGCATCCCGCATCCCCACCTGCAGACACAGGAGTGTAGTGGGGAATGTTCAGCCACCTGTCCCGAGCTGCTGACAGAAGGGCGGGGCTGGGCCTCACTTTGGGGACAAAGGGTGGGTGGATGCTGACCTGGTTCCAAGGCACATTGATGGTATATCCTTGGCCTTGGCCGAAACCTGTGGTGGACCAGTTAGAGGCCTTCAGGTGGGGCCAGAACCTACCCTGCTCATAGCGGTGGATGGAGAAATAGAGGACACTGGGGGCAGAAGAAAAAGAGGTAAGAGAGTTGGAGAAGAGTCAATCCCCATAGACACTCCCAACCCAACAGTTGCCAGTTTCCTCTACCACTCATTTCCCCATTCAACCACTCGTTCATTCTCTCATTCATTAATTTCCCCATTAATTATTTAATCTATGAATCCATTCTTCCATTAATTCACCCTTACATTCAGTCACCAATTTAATTATCTTACCATTCATCCATTCTTATCTTTATTTATCCATTACCTCACTCACTCATTCATTTAGTCTCTCACTAGAACCTCTTCCTCAGCAAACATCACTGCCCCCTCAGTGCCCACCCAATTTCAGGCTCAGCTCTAGGGTCTATCCCAGATCATGGGGGCTCCTGACTCTGTGGGGTATTCTAGATCATGTCTGCCCACTACCTGCCCCTATGACAAAGGTAGTAGTAACAGCAGGTCAAACACTGTGACACTGGAGTCCCAAATGGAGCATGGGGCTCTTAGCTGCGGGGAGCTAGCTAAGGCTGAAAAAAGCCTCAAGCCAGGCTGGGGAGTTGGGTGATTCTCTAGCAGGAAGTAGAGAGACCTGGGGGGAAGGGGTGAGACTTGCTTCTGTGGGTGGAACTGGAGACGGGGTGCTGGCTGGGGCTGCCACAAGGCCAGTGAGAGGGCAATTCCTTCTCCCCAATGCCTTACAGGTCACCTCTACTACTTCTTCTATTTTATAGGCAAGAGAGTGAGCACTCAGAGGGATGAGATGGACCGACATGCAAAATAGATACTGAAAAGATGCGATGCACGTGTTTTAACAGAAAGCCCAGCAAGGGGCCATGGGAGGGCTTAATTCTGACTGGGGAAAGCAAAATGAATAATCTATCATCCATCCATCCTTCTATCTGGTCATTTACCCCCTGCCTTGTTCCAGAGAGGATCTAAGGCAGCTTTTTTAGGGAAATGCAAGAAATAGTGGTATGCACTGAATCTAGACAAACTTAAGAGTCACATTTTAATGTGTTGATAATGTAGTTGTGAAATTTAATGCAAGTGATATAAAAAGATTCTTAAAATTGAGGGAAAAGAGCTTGGAATTTGGGAATAAAAACATGCAAAAGCTCTGGTCTTGAGTGGGTGGAGGATGATTGTTTTATTTTTGACATTGATAGATAAATCTTGGTTCTAAACTTTTGGTAAGTTAATCATTAGAGGAAGAGAAACACAGTAGGACATAAAAATTATCATCAGGGGCCGGGTGCGGTAGCTCACACCTGTAATCCCAGCACTTTGGGAGGCCAAGGTGGGCAGATCACTAGAGGCCAGGAGTTGGAGACCAGCATGGCCAACATGGTGAAACCCTATCTCTACTAAAAATACAAAAAATTTTCTGGGCGTGGTGGCATGTGCCTGTAATCCTAGCTACTTGGGAGATGGAGGCAGGAGAATTGCTTGAACCCAGGAGGTGGAGGTTGCAGTGAGCTGAGATTGGGCCACTGCACTCCAGCCTGGGAGACGGGCGACAGAGTGTGACTGTCTCAAAAAAAGAAAAAAAGAAAAGAAAAGAAAAGAAAAAGAAAAAAAAATCATCGGGGAAGACAGCAATAAAGAAAAGATCTGAAGAAAGCTGACTCTAAAAGAGAGCCATCAAAGTCAACAAACAACAGAACTAGCACTCAAGGAAGCTAAGTTTAAAAAGAAAACAGAAGGGAAATTCAAAATAAGTTCAACCACCTTCAAGTTAAATGGTGGACTGATAGCACGGGTTTACCTCACCCTCCTACCACCCCGGTCAAAATACAGTAAAGAAATTTTAAATAAACAGCAACCCAGAAAGAGAGAGTGGAAGAAAGGATGTCAGAGAATAAGAGACTTCAATGAATTTCTAGAAAGTAGACTTTGAGATTCCAGGAGCCCCAGGGTGCTCTGTCTCATGCTGAGCAGGATAAGGGGGCACCCAAGATAACCTGAGGTTTCTTTTCTGGAGAAATCCAGTACAGATCCAGGTCAATGCACACAAAATCCCTTCTGAAGAGCCCCACCGAATCACCAATGCACCAAAGTTATTTGTTTCTTTTAACTACTTAGTTTTAGATCATCTGCTTTCCTTGTCTTCACAACAGCATTTTAAGGACTGTCCAGTTTGTCTCCCTGCTGCTGGAGTTCAGAGACTGAGAGATGGGGAGCTGGGAGATTCAAGGGTATGGACATGTTCTTTTTGTTTGTTTACACATGTTTGTTTATAAGGAAGAATGCACTGAATGTGCACACAATGTTTCACATCTGTGTGTGTAGTCAATAGTGTACCCACGAAAGAACACACAGCTATAGCCTCCTATGCATTTATTCAAACAAAAAGAATGATTAATGATATTAAACAATTCTTTGAATGACAGACCCTTGGCAGATTGAGAAAATAATTCTTGTTAATTTTCAGGTATTGATACTAAGGTAATGCTTTTCTAAAAAAGTATACTTATGTTTTAGAGATGCATTCTGAAATATTTACAGGAGAAATTATATGGTAGGTATCTGGGATTAGCTTTGAAGGAAAACAGGAAGAGGGCAGTGGGTACAGGTATAGATGAAATGAGATCGGCCAATGAGTTGATAAATGTTGAAGCATTCAATTCCAGAAGCCAGAAATGAACAAAATAAAGAATGTAGTAGGAAAAAAATAATAAAGATAAAACCAGAAAAATTAATGAAGTATTAAAAACCCACCATAATAAAACAGTAGAGATGACCAACAAAGCCCAAAGCTAGACTGGGAAAGGTAAGTAGAACAGACACACCTTTGGCAAGGCTGAGGGAAAAGAGATGCTACCCCAAAGAAGAGGCCTCCTTTGTTCTGACATCTGGCAGGATCCCATCTAATGCCCGGGTACTTGCCCACACTCGCTAACGTTGCAACCTGTCAGTGGACATTCCCTGTCCCCATTCTGGGGAAATGCCTTTCAGGAAAACAGATCTACAAACACCGCAGCAGCAGCGTAGTCCTCTGCTCCCTACAATGGGCCTTCATTCTTGGGTATAAATAGCCAAATAAGGATTGCTAGACATTTGAGGGAAACCATCAGCATAAAAGAGAAGGACCAAGAAAAAATAATTCAACCAGCCTCAGAATAAAGAGACATAATTCAGACAACAGAAGAAACTTAAGGCACTTCTTTTTTTTTTTTTTTATTTAAAGACAGGGTGTCCCTCTATCACCCAGGCTCGAGTGCAGTGGCACGATCTTGGCTCACTGCAACCTCCGCCTCCTGTGTTCAAGTGATTCTCCTGCCTCAGCCTCCCGAGTAGCTGGGATTACAGGTGCGCACCATCACGTCTGGATAATTTTTGTATTTTTAGTAGAGATGGGGTTTCACCATGTTGGCCAGGCTGGTCTTGAACTCCTGGCCTCAAGTGATCCACCCACCTCGGCCTCCCAAAGTGCTGAGATTACAGGCATGAGCCACCACGCCCGGCTGGCAATTCTAATTCATACTCTATAAAAACAAGATCAGGAATGAGAGGGCACAGAAACAGAGAGGAAGAAAGAGCTTTTGGAGTTTAACAGAATATCTAAATACATAATTCAACAGAAGGGCTTGAGGATAAAGTTGACAAAATCTCCCAGGTCACAGCAAAAGAAAAAAGAGACAGAAAACATGAGATAAAAAATAAGAAGCCTGGGCAATATGGTGAGACCCCGTCTCTACAGAAGATTAAAAAATTAGCTGGGTATGCTGGTGTGCACCTGTAGTCCCAGCTACTCAGGAGGCTGAGGCATGAGGATTGCTTGAGCTCGGGAGGTCGAGACTGCAGTCAGTCACATTTGTGCCACTGTACTCCAGCCTGGGCAACAGAGCAAGACCTTGTCTCAAATAAATAAAAAAAAAAACTCAAAAAGAGATAGACATAGAGGATCAACCCAGGAAGTCTAACATCTGACTAACAGAAGTCCTAGAATGAGAACAGAGAAAACAAAGAAGAAATTATCAAAGATCTAATAGAGAATAATTTCCAAGAATTTAAGAAAAGCATGAATCTTCAGATGTAAAATGTCTACCTACTACTGAGCAGAGTGAAAAGGCCAGGGTAAAAGTTTAGAACATCAAGGCTAGGTACAGTGGCTCATGCCTGTAATCCCAGTGCTTTGGGAGGTTGCAGTGGGAGGACACTTGAGGTCAGGAGTTTGAGACCAGTCTGGGCAACATAGTGAGACCCTGTCTCTACAAATAATTTAAAAAATTAGCTGGGTGTGGTGGCACATGCCTGCAGTCCTAGCAACTTGGGAGGCTGAGGCAGGAGGATTGCTTGAGCCCAGGAGTTTGAGGTTACAGTGGGCTATGATCTCGCTGCTATACTCCAGCCTGGGTGACAGAGTGATACCCTATCTAATAAAAAAAAAAGAAAGAAAGAAAGAAAAAAGAACACCAAGATAACCTTGCAGAGCAGAAAGTAGATTACTTGTAAAGGAATGAAAAGCAGACACCTGTCAGGAACACTGAATGCTGGAAAATAGTAAAGCAATGTCTAGAGAACAACCAACCTAAATTGGATTCTTTTTTTTTGTTTTGTTTTTTGTTTTTTGTTTTTTTTTTTTTTGTTTTTTTTTGAGACTGAGTCTGGCTCTGTCACCCAGGCTGGAGTGCAGTGGCCGGATCTCAGCTCACTGCAAGCTCCGCCTCCCGGGTTTACGCCATTCTCCTGCCTCAGCCTCCGGAGTAGCTGGGACCACAGGCGCCCGCCACCTCGCCCGGCTAGTTTTTTGTATTTTTTAGTAGAGACGGGGTTTCACCGTGTTAGCCAGGATGGTCTCGATCTCCTGACCTTGTGATCCGCCCGTCTCAGCCTCCCAAAGTGCTGGGATTACAGGCTTGAGCCACCGCGCCCGGCTTAGATTCTTCAGATGTAAAATGTCTTGGATAAGTGGATTCCCTGTAGTCAGCTGGGTAGAAGGCTAGATAAAACAACTACTACAGGTTGAGCATCCCTAATCTAGAAATCTGAAATGCTGTAAAATTCTAAACATTTTTTTTTTTTAGATAGGGTCTCGGTCTATCACCCAGGCTGGAGTGCAGTGGTGTGATCTCAGCTCACTGCAACCTCTGCCTCCTGGGTTCAAGTGATTCTCCTGCCTCAGCCTCCTGAGTAGCTGGAAATACAGGTGTGTGCCACCACGCCTGGCTAATTTTTCTGTGTTTTTGTAGAGACAGGGCTTCACCATGTTGGCCAAGCTGATCTTGAATTCCTGACCTCAGGTGATCCACCTGCCTCAGCCTCCCAAAGTACTGGGATTACAGGCATGAGCTACCGCGCCTGGCCCTAAAATCCTAAAGTTTTTGAAGGCCAACATGATGCTCAAAGAAAATGCTCACTGGGGTATTTCGGATTTTGGGTTTTCAGATTAGGGATGCTCAACCACTAAATATAATATAAATGTTTCAAAATCTGAAAAAATCTGAAATTTGAAATACTTCTGGTTCCAAGCACTTCATATAAGGGATAATCAACCCGTACTTAGTAATGTCCCCTACTCACAAGGACTTGCTCAATCACTTTCTGCAGGAAGGGTAAACTGGTCCCCTCCTGGAGGGAAGTCAGACAGTGTATACCAGACTTTAAAGTATGCTGACTTTTTGGCCCAAGCAATCCACTGTTAGAAATTCATCCTACAGATAGACTCAGAGAAGTGCAGAATTACATATTTACTAGCCTATTCACAGTAGAAGTGCCTGTAATAGCAAAAACTGGGAAGCATCTTAAAAGTCCTGGTGTTAAATAACCAGAAGTACAGTCATAAAATTGAATACTACAAAGAACAAGATACTTTAAGGGGTACTAACATGGAGAAATGTCCCAGATATGCTGTTAAATGAATAAAGCAAGTTGTCAAAGAACATGGGGAGAATTATTCCATTAGGCAGTGTTATTAATAATTATAACAATAATAATAAAAATTCAGACATCTGTAGAAAAAAATCTGTAAGGATATAACCTAAACTGTCAACACTTATTTTTGAGGTAATGGAAATTAGAGGAGACTCACTACTTCAGACACTTCTGTATTATTTAATTTCTTTAAACAAATAGTTTGTTATTTATTTATATTTATTTTTTACTATCTACTGAAAGGATAAACAAATTTGAAGCATTATCCTAATCAGAAAAAATAAAGCACTAATTTGAGGTTCACTCCAACTCAAGGGTTAATCAGTGAATAAGATCTTCAAATATTTGTGGGTCAAATCCCATCTCTCCCAGTTCTTCTCTGTGTGACCTCTTAACCTATAAGCCTCAGTCCCCCTATCTGTAAAATGGGGAACCCAACAGTCCCTGCCTCAGAGTGAAATTAGGAGAGACGGCAGACACACAGAAAGTAGCACAGATCCTGATCCCAGGATAGGCCCCATGAATGTGAATGCTTTTTCCTCCCTCTGGACCCCTTCTGGCTGGGCCTGTAAGGGTGGGAGGTGGCTGGGAGTCTAGCACCTAGGTGGGAGTTGGGGTATACCTGGGGTCCTGGTCGAAGGTGAACTGTGTTCCTTGACCGTGGTGCACATCCCAATCTACGATAAGGACCCTAGGAGCACGAGAGAGAGGGGACTCTGTGCAAGGGGATCAAGGTGAATCTGGGGGAAGAGCCCAGAGCAGGACACCCCACCCCATGCCACCCCCATCACATCTGCCCTCTGCTGCTGACCTCCGGATGCGGTGTTTCTGTTGAGCATAGCGGGCTGCCACAGCCACGTGGTTGAACATGCAATAGCCATCCATAAGACTGTGCTGGGCGTGATGTCCAGGAGGCCTGGGCAAGACAAGAAAGTAACAGCCTGGAGTGTGTGAGGGGTCCTCCTCTTCAGAGATATACTATCCCCTGCTCTCTAATCCTGGACCACCAATTCCTTTAATGCTGATGCCTAAAAATCTGCCGGGAACTGAGTAATGGAGCCCCTCAAACTCTCACCCCCTGCCAATCTACCCCTCTGTTTCCAAAGGAGATTTGAAAATGTTCATTAAAATGATAAAGGCTGGGCATGATGGCTCACGCCTGTAATCCCAGCACTTTGGTAGGCCGAGGCGGGTGGATCACGAGGTCAAGAGATCGAGACCATCCTGACCAACATGGTGAAACCCTGTCTCTACTAAAAATACAAACAACTAGCCAGATGTGGTGGCGGGCGCCTGTAGTCCCAGCTACTCGGGAGGTTGAGGCAGGAGAATCACTTGAACCCAGGAGGCGGAGGTTGCAGTGAGCCAAGATTGCGCCACTGCACTCCAGCCTGGTGACAGAGCAAGACTCCATCTCCAAAAAATAAATAATACATAAAAATAAAAATAAAATGATCAATGCATACATTCTCAAACCCAGTCACTCTGTTGCAGGAACTTAGCCCACAACCTATATTTTAAAAAGGGTGAAGTAACATTTTTATTTTATGTTAGTATAAAATAACATTTTGTTTTTATAAAGGTACTAGTATATTTGCTGTAGCATTTTTTCTTTTTTTTTTTTTTGAGATGGAGTCTCGCTCTGTCGCCCAGGCTGGAGTGTAGTGGCCGGATCTCAGCTCACTGCAAGCTCCGCCTCCCAGGTTTATGCCATTCTCTTGCCTCAGCCTCCCGAGTAGCTGGGACTACAGGCGCCCGCCACCTCGCCCGGCTAGTTTTTTGTATTTTTTTAGTAGAGACGGGGTTTCAGTGTGTTAGCCAGGATGGTCTCAATCTCCTGACCTCGTGATCCAGCCATCTCGGCCTACCAAAGTGCTGGGATTACAGGCTTGAGTCACCGCGCCCGGCCTGCTGTAGCATTTTTTTTAAAACAGCAAATGACTGAGGAGAACCAAAATGCCCATTAGTCGGGAGCTGATTAACAAAGAGTACATTTACACAATGGTGTTCTACCGGGCTCCAAGATACATGCTGTCAGAGAAAGGTTTCCAAGATGTGTAAGTGAAAAGATGGTACGAAGGGAGTATGTCGTGTTACTACCATTTGTGGTTAAAAACAGGGGAGGGAGGAGAAACCTTTTGCATTTCATCAATTCTGGGATGCCAACGATGATAAGATGTACCATGATTTTACATGCCAAAAACAATGCAGAAAATACTGCCAATGGAATTCTGAGATGTCACTGTTTGTAAGATGCATCTGGATTTCAAGATGTTACAGATATGAAAAAATGTACACCTTAGAATCAATGAAATATGGTATTTATTTCTTGAATAAGACTTTGTGGGAGGACACATGAGTCAGTGGTTCCAATGACTACCTCCCATGAGAGGAGGCAGGTGTCTGGGTGACAAGGATGGGAGACAGATTTTTAATTATATTCTCTTTTGTACCTTTGGATTCTTGAATCACATGAATATATTACCCATATCAATACATTTTACACTTGAAGGAAGGACTTTAAAACAATGTAAAAAGTCAAATGCTGGAGAGTCCTACCTAATGATGGCCATGCCATTCCGGATCTCAGCCCCCAGGACCGCATCCACCAGCCTGAGGACAGAGCCTGAGGCCAGGCAGGCACAGGAGTATGAGTTCTGGAGAGACAGTGGGGAGCCAGAGAGGGAGTGAGGGAGAGAACAGCCCTATCCACTCAGCTGCTTGCCCCAGGGTGGGGTGGGCATAGGGATAGGGACCCCAAGATTGCCACCATTCCCTGCCCCCACAGTTCTCATCCATACCGGATGCAGATAAACTGAGTCGTAAGTGTCTGCTAGGACGCGGAGTTCTCCCTCATTCATGTACTGAGTTGTTTCCATCAGATCAATATATTCTAGGCTAGACACAGATGGGAGATGAGATTCAGGGCCCTGTCTCTTCCCCACCTGAGCCGTCCACACACCAAACCCCTGGTCAAATTAGGGCTCGGCTCCCCCAACTGTCAACCTGAAGGAATAGCCGGGATTTAAGATACATTCTGTTTCTTCCCTAGCCCGCCTCAGTTCCAGTAATATTCTCTGCTCCCCTGCTCTAGCCATACCAAATCCTACTTTCAGGCCTTTGGCCACTCTTGTCTAGCTGTCTGTTCTTCCCTTCCCTCAGTCACCCTCTTCATCTGACTCACTCTTTTTCTCCTCTTAAAGCTCAGCTCAGATATCCACTCTGCCAAGCTAGCTTTCCTCGAGCCACACAGCACCAGGCCTCTAAATCTGGGTTCCTGCAGCCCCTGGGGAAACTGTCCACACATCCACCATCACTCTGTCCACACATCCACACATCCACCCGATCACTCTGTCCACACATCCACCATCTGTTCAATCAGATCATGATAACAGTAATAGCTCATGATGGACTGATGATACATCAGGCCCTGTTCTAAGCACCTGACACACATCGAACTCTCCTGAGGAACTTAAGTTTACTGGTTCCCTTGTTACAGGCGATGACATAGATTCAGAGAGGCTCAGCGACTTGCCCAAGGCTGGCCACAGAGACCATGACATTCCTTCCCAAAGCGTTTAGCTTGCCCTGGTTTGTCCAGGGCAGGCTCCTCCCCATCCCTACAAGGCTCCCAAGCCTTCACCTGTGAACCAACATCAGCTCTTCCTTTTCAGCAAACCGGGCCTGGGGAGAGATGAGGAATAAAGGCGGGATAAAGGGTTAAGGCATGGGCTGAGCCCAGGTCAGGTCAGCTCCCTGCCCTTTACCCAGAGTGTTGGCTTGGGGGCCTTACCTGAAAGGACACACAGCGATCTAGGAGGCCCTCCTGGATCAGTTGCTCTTTGATGGCATGGAGCCGCTCAGGGCCTTCCGGGAAGCTGGGGAGATGGAGACACAGTCACAGATGCATGGGGACACTGGGGAGCTCCACATCTGCTCTCTCCACATCTCCCCATCCACCCTTCCACAGCTGCTTACCCCAAAACTGTGGTGTGAGGCCGGGCGTGGTGGCTCAAGCCTGTAATCCCAGCACTTTGGTAGGCCGAGACGGGCAGATCACGAGGTCAGGAGATCGAGACCATCCTGGCTAACACAGTGAAACCCCATCTCTACTAAAAAATACAAAAAACTAGCCGGGCGAGGTGGTGGGCGCCTGTAGTCCCAGCTACTCGGGAGGCTGAGGCAGGAGAATGGCGTAAACCCGGGAGGCGGAGCTTGCAGTGAGCCGAGATCCGGCCACTGCACTCCAGCCTGGGCGACAGAGTGAGACTCTGTCTCAAAAAAAAAAAAACAAAAACCAAAACTGTGGTGTCAGTCCTGCCTTCCATCAGCTCTGGAGTGTGACCCTCTTCTCACCACTGCCACTGCTACTACTATACCCTCCTGCCTGGGCTGTGGTGGCATCTCCTCGGCCTCCCTGCTTCAACCCTCGCCACCTCAACAGTCCTTTCTGTGCATGACAGCCAGACACTGGTTAAAACCCTAATCAGTTCATGTCCCATTTTTTTTTTTGAGGCTCCCATCCCATTCTGAGTAAAAGCCAAAGTATTTCCCATGCCCAGAAGGCCCAAAACTGTCTGTTCTCCATCACCTCTCTGACCCCATCTCCTACCCCTCTTTCTTTCCTTTGCTTCGCTTCACCTACACTGGTCTCTTCCCTGGTTCTCAGTCGAACCAAATACTCTTCAGCCAGCCCTAGAACTTTACTCTAGCTGCCCCCCCAACCCTGCCTAGAATACTCTTCCTCCAACTGTCTCCATGACTTACTCCCTCACCTCTTCAGATCCCTGCTCGAATGTCAGTGAGGCCTGCCCTGACCAGCGTATTGAAAATTGAAGTCTCCTCCACTGTACTTTCTCCTACTATCCTCCCTTTACTGCTTCTCCATAACACTGCCCTTTTCTACCACAGTGCATCATTTACTTTTCGTTTATTTATTGTCTGTCTTCCCCCTTTTCCCTGAAGGCACGGGCTTTTGTTTGTTTTGTTTACTGCTGCATTCCTAGCTCCTCAATAGATGGTAAATAGGTATTCCATAAAAGAAGTCTTTTCCCATAGTAAGTTACTCTTAGGTTGGGATAAGGGATATAGATATTAATTGGTAAACACACAAGTATGACAATTAGCAAACAATGTCATGGGCTAGGAAAATAAGATCAGGTACTGGGGTAGGGTTTGGTCAGGCAAAACCTTCTCTGAGAAAGTCTCATTGGGATGTGAAAGGTAGCTGGAAGAGAAGGTTGAAAAGAATCTCTGGGAAAGGGGTTGGTCAGGGTACAGACCAGAGGTAAGAGGGTGCCTGGCATGTTGGAAGAACAAGGGGACTAGTGTGGGTGAGGAGGATTGGCTGATGAGGTCACAAAGTGATGTGGAGCCAGATCATGTGGAACCTTCGAGGCCACGATGAAGAATTTGGACTTTACCTTGAGGGCAACAGTTTGCCCTTAAAGCATTTTTTTTTTTTTTGAGACAGAGTTTTGCTCTTGTTGCCCAGGCTGGGGTATAATGGCACAATCTCGGCTCACTGCAACCTCCGCCTCCCAGGTTCAAGTGATTCTCCTGCCTCAGCCTCCCAAGTAGCTAGGATTACAGGTGCGTGCCGCCACGCCCGGCTAATTTTTGTATTTTTAGTAGAGACGGTGTTTCACTGCGTTGGTCAGACCGGTCTCGAACTCCTGACCTCAAGTGATCCACCTGCCTTGGTCCCCCAAAGTGCTGGCATTATGGGCGTGAGCCACTGTGCCCGGCCTCCTTAAAGTATTTTAACAAAGACATCATCTCATACGTATTTTTTTAGGTTGCTGCATGAACAGACAATAGAGGTGAGGCTGGAAGCAGGGGACCATGGAGGAGGCTTCTGCAAGTCTAGGTGAGTGATGATGATGGTGGCAGTAGAGGTGGTGAGGAGAGGTCAGAACATATAGTCAAAAAGATTTGCTGATTCTTTTTGAAAAGTAAAGCAAATGGGAGGTTTCATCCTTCTGTTTCAGTACAAACGTCTCTTCCTCTATAAAGCCTTCTGGGAAGCCTGGATACTAGTTTAGGATCCTCTTTTATACACCCTTGAATCCCCTGGTCTTTAGTCTGTTTTCATTAAACACATCATACTGCTCTTGGCTGTTTAATGATCTGCCCTCCTACTCATCAATCCGCTCCTAGAGAAAGGACCCTGTCTATTGTTTGGTACATTTGTATCACCAACTCTTGGCACACAATAGGCAATAAATGTTTGTTAGCTACACAGAAGAACCCTTTCAAGTGTGAGCCCTACCTCTCCAAATCATCTGCTTCCAGTATCCAGGCTGGGGTAAGAAAGGATTTATTCTTGCTAATGGGCTCTAAATGTGTGTATTTTTGTGTTTTGGAGACAGCCTGGAGGACCCAGCCTCACCTGTCATCCCAGAGGCAATGGAATTCATTTAACTGCTCATCCAACACCAAGCCAGTGCCAGCCAGTGCTTCAGCCTCAAGGTTCAGATCCTGCAGAGGAAAAAAAAAAGGACATACAGATCCATTTCAGGCCCTGAGTCAGAGGGAACTGTCCAGGGTTGGGAACCTTTGGGTTTTGATTGTCATAGGAGTCTAAACTGCAGCCAGGCCCTGCTCACCATCCCTTGCAGTCCCGCGATTAGGTCTTCTTCCATTGCTTGGCCGAGCTTCTTCATTTTGCCTTTCTTCTTTACCTCCGCTAGATTGGGGATGGAGCGGGGAACGGCTCCCTTTTTAATGTTTCGCTTCTGTGAATCAGAGAGAAGGGTCAGAGTCCAGGGAATGACCAACTTGCTCCCTCTCCCCCTCATGAGGGCGGGTCTAGGGCCTCACCGAAGTGACACTGGAGTCCTGAGGGGGAGATTGGGGGTTCTGCCTACTTCTTCGCTGCCTGGTTGTGGTAGAATCCTGGCCGGTTGAGGTCATAGTTGAGGAGGCTTGACCCCTGCCGCGGTTCTGGAGAGGTGGGAGGGTGGGTATGTGAGGGGGCTAGTGTGCCCTGAGGACCCCACCTCTCTGCCCTTTTCCAGGCTCCGCCCCCTCTATTAGATTCCATTCCTTACACGATCTGATTCTCCACAGCCTTCCAAACTCCGCCTCTCTCAGGCCTTCTCCCTCCACTCAGGTGGCCATTCTACCTGGCCCCGCCCGGTCCGCTAGACTCCACCCCTTTTACAGGATTCTCTTTGCCTAGTCTTGCCCTTTCACTGAGCAATGAGCCCCCTGGCTCACTCAGTCCGTTTTAAGGCCTGCCCTTTCCAACCAATCACCGCCCCTTCCACTCTCCCAAACCCCATTCCCAGACCCTCTAAGCCCGGCCCAGACCCCATTCCTTCACGAATCTGCCCTTTCGGCCTACCTCCCGGGATAATCACCCACCCTCTCACTCAGCCGGCCCCGGCCCCGGCCCCGGCCCCGGCTCCACCCTTAACGATTCACTTAACTCCACCCCTCATCGGGCCGGACCGGTACCTTCCACTCCGCCAGATCCCGCCCCTAGCGTTTCAACCAGCCCCGCTCCTCAGGGGACTGCCCCGTTCCTTCAACCAGCTCCACCCCCTGCCCAGACCCGACCGCTAACGTTTCGCTAACCCCCTTCAGCCAGTCCCTAGCCGCCTTCGGTCGGCCTCCGCCCCCTTCCCGCCTCCGCCGTCGACGCGCTGTACTCGCCGCTCCACTCACTGGACGCAGCCCCTTTCTCAAACTCCGCCCTTGGCTCGCTCCGCCAAGTTTCTGGCGACCCGTGGGGACGCGAGCGCCCTGGCCTTTCTTTTCCATTGGGCCTGGTCTCTCGACTGCCCGCCCAGATCCCGCCTCCAGAGGGGAGCGTGCCTCAAGGCCGCGCCCCTCGCGCGAGCCACACCTCTCGCGAGCTCACAGGCGGCGGGGGAGCGCGCCAGCGTGCTACGCCAGCTGTGCTGAGCCACACCTCTCGCGAGCTCACAGGCGTCGGGGCGGTGCTTCGGCGTGCTACGCCAGCTGTGCTGCGCTTGCGTAAAACGCAGGCGCCGGCAGTTCCCAACGGGGCTGAGGCGCAAGCTTTCCCGTGCCTCGGCTACCGTCGCTGTCGTCCTGGATGCCATAGCCGCCGCCCCTCCGTCCCTGTCCAGTCACTTAAGAGCCCTTCGGGCCGGCGGTGTCGCGAAAGGAAGCAAGGAAGCGAGGGAATTAGGAAGGGGCGTCTTCTCTTTTCCCCGCGACTTCCCGCGCGACACGCCGTGATGACGTAGAGCGGGCGGGCTGGTTGTGGCTGGGTCGAGAGCGAGGTTGCCACTGGATTTTGGCTGGCGGCGGCCAAAATGGGCGTGGTGACGATGCTAAATGTTGTGAGGATTTTCCAAGTTAATATTCACTACGGTGGTACACAGGAAGCACTCGCCGAATGTTAGCTATTAATATTCTGCCGCAATATTCTGGGTGGAAGGAGTCTTAGTGGGGGCAGGGAATGGTAATGATAGCAAGTATTATGTGACAGGCATCGTTGTAAACCACAATTCTATGAGGTACTTCCCATTATTAAGACTGCTTTGCAGATAAGGAAACTGAGGTTACGGGACTTAACCATGTGACCTTGGGCAAGTTACTGAACAGCTCTGTGCTCCGTTTCCTCATCTGGAAAGTTGTGATAATAATAGTGCCCAGGGCCAGAATGGACTTGAGGAGGGGAGTTCTCATGGGCAGCAGCTCTCCCTATCTGCCCCCTCCAACGGGTAACCACTGCTCCCAAGCAGTAATAGAAAGTGTGTGTGAGTCTGGGGAGCTGTCCCTGGGCACCCTGTCTCCCCCGCAACTCCCACTCCGTGTCTGAATGTCAGCTCTGCAGGAGGCCGGTTTGTCCTCTAATCTCCCTCTCTCATTCTCCACCATTTCCTACCAGGCTATAAGCTGGGACCGGAGAGATAAGCAGTTCGAGGGTTCAGCATCAGACTGACAGATTGACGGTCTCACCGCCCAGTAGCTGTGCCCTCTAATCCTCTTGATGGCAGTTCCTGACGCCGATTCCCTTTCACCCCTCCTACCTGAACCTATCTTTTGTCTCAGCGCAAAAGAGTTGCAGACCTAAGACCTTTAAACCCCTACACTCACCAAAGAAAACACATATAATGATAACACAGTACAAAAAATTTTACAGTTGTGATACCTGCAGCCTAAAAGAGTAGGGAGTCTTGCAAAGGGTCAAGGCCCATTTTTCTGTTGGATCAGAAGAGAGGTTTCTGTAGAGCAGGGGTCAGCAAACTTTATAAAGGGACAGAGAGTAAACATCTTAGGATTTGCAGGCCACATACGGTCTCAGTGGCATTTTTCTTTTTTTCTCTCTCTTTTTAAAACACAACTTAAAAATGTAAAACAGCCCACAGTCTGGCTTTGGCTTGAATGCCGTAGTTTGCCGGTCTGTGCTGTAGTGTCAGGCCTTGATCGTCTCTATCTGGCTGGGATTCTTTTACAGGATTGAGGGAAGGGGCCTTTTTTCCTTTTGTGTGAGGTGTGTGAGGACAGGGATTCATGGGCAGGGTCAGGTCACTTCTAGTGTACCTCTGGTGGGTCATTTCAAATGTGCCCTCTGATCCTCTTGATCAGACAGAGTGAGGACAGGGATTCCAGGGATTCCTATGGTTTCTATATTATTGTTCCTTTACTGAATCAAGCAGGGGTTTCTAGAGAGCTCCAGACTATGGGTTCCTGTTCCTGTACAAGTTCAGGATTAAGCTTTTTTTTTTTTTTTTTTGGAGACGGGACAGGGTCTCACCCTGTTGTCTAGGCTGGAGTGCAGTGGTGTGAACACGGCTCACTGCAGCTTGAACATCTTGGGCTCAAGCTATCTTCCCACCTCAGCCTCCCGAGTAGCTGGGACTACAAGTGCATGCCACCGTGCCTGCCTAATTTTTTTTTCTTTATAGAGATGGGGTCTTGCCATGTTGCCCAAGCTGGTCTCAAACTCCTGGACTCAAGCAGTCTGCCCGCTTCAGCTTCCCAAAGCGCTGGGATTACAGGTGTGAGCCACCGTTCGGGGCCAGGATGGGGCTTCTTAGACCTATGTTATGACAGCTTCCTACAAAGAAATCAGGTGGGCCAGTACTGAGTCACAGGTGTTTCTGTATAGGTTCAGAGCTTGTGTTCATATAGATAGTAAGATCAAGTGTGTAGATTTCAGTCAAGAGGTTATTACTGGCCAGGCAGAATGGCTCACACCTGTAATTCCAGCACTTCAGGAGGCTGAGGAGGGCAGATTGCTTGAGCTCAGGAGTTCGAGACCAGCTGGGCAACATTACGAAACCCCGTCTCAATAAAAAACACAAAAATAGCTGGGTGTGGTGGTGTGCATCTGTAGTCCCAGCTACTTGGGAGGCTGAGGTGGGAGGATCGCTTGAGCCTGGGAGGGGAGGCAGAAGTTGTAGTGAGCCGAGATTGTGCCACTGCACTCCATCCTGGGTAATAGAGTGAGATCCTGTCTCAAAAAAAAAAAAAAAAAAAAAAGAGATTACTGGCCAGGCATGGTGGCTCACGCTTGTAATCTCAGCACTTTGAGAGGCCTAGGCAGATAATTTGAGGTCAGGAATTTGAGACCAGCTTGGCCAACATGGTGAAACCCCGTCTTTACCAAAAATACAAAGATTAGCCGGGCGTGGTGGCATACACCTGTAATCCCAGCTACTCAGGAGGCTGAGGCAGGAGAATCTGGGAGGCGGAGGTTGCAGTGAACCAAGATTGCGCCACTGCACTCCAGCCTGGGCGACTCCGTCTCAAAAAAAAAAAAAAAAAAAAAAAAAAAAAAAGAGAGATTATTGTTAATTAGGCTAAATTATCCTAGCTGCTGTAACCCAGAATTTCAGGGGCTTAACAAATAAATGTTTATTTATTGCTCATTCAAAAGCCAATCTGAATATTTACTACTGTTCATTCATGGACCCAGGCAAACTCTATTTTGTGACTCTGTCCTCCTTTAGGTCCTTGGAGTTAGTTGGTTTTCAGTTGGTAGACAGGGAAAGAGAGAAAATGGAGGATTGCATGAGAGATTTTTATGGGCCAGGCCTGGAATTGGTATATGTCACTTCTGCCCATACTCCATTGGTCAGAACCCGTCTTGTGCCCATATCTATCAGCAGGGGATGTTGGAAAAGGTAGAGTGAGCTCAGGAAGAACAGGAACAGATTTCAATGAGCTTATAGCAGTGTCTGCTATAGGGTTCCATAGACCCCACAGACCTATGCTGTCCTATATGGTAGCTACTAGCCACATGCGGCTACTGCTCTTGAAATGTGGCCAGTCCAACTTGAGATGATATGCTATAAATGTGAAATGTACACCAGATCACGAAACTCAGTATAAAAAGTTTATAATAGCTCAGTAATTTTTATATTGATTACATGTTGAAATGATAATATTTGAATAGATTGGGTAAAAAATATATTGATGTTATTAACAATAATTTTATCTGGTTTTTTTCTCTTATTTGTGTGGCTACATTGAAAATATAAAATTACTCATGTGATTCACATATTTCTATTGGACAGCACTGCTATAGAAAGTTCTCTTAAAAGTATTGAGACAGGGACTCTTACTATGTAGGGGTAGGAGCATCTCTGGGTCAGGTTAGTGTTTCCTGTCTGGGGTCAGGAGAATGATTCTGTTACCTGGTAAGGCAGGTTTGCAGGGAAATACGAAGATTGGAGACATTGTAAAGTGAGAGGGAAAGCTGTGAAGGCATTTTTCTTCCCATACAGATTAAGGTTAGGTGTTCCTTTTGAGGCCAGGAGAGTGGTTTTCTGTAGATGGCCAGGCCAGAGGATCACAGCATACTCAGGCCAGGTATTTCTGTCCAGGATCAGAGCTGTGTTACTAGAGACAGACAGATCAGGTGAGTCCATTGGGGGTTAGACCAGGGGTTCCTGTGCAGTCTCCAGGCAGGTATTCATGGTGATTCTGATTATGGGTTTTACAAGTTCAGAACAGAGGTTCCTCTACAGTGTAGAGGTTTTTTATACTGGTTCATTCTTTAGATTACTCTAAAGAGGCAAATCAAAGGTTCCTGTTGAGTGTAAGGGCAGGATTTTCTGTGCCAGCTTAGGACACAGGTTCCTGCTGAGGGTCATAGAGGTTCCTGTGCAGGGTCAGGACAAAGATCCTGTGTGTAGTTAGGACACTGCCCCTTCAGAGATTCAGGTTGGTGTTTCTTCTGTTGGGTCAGGGCAGTGGTTCCTGTACAAGGTGCAGGTGGGGCTTCTAGGACAAGGCCAGGGAAAAGGCTGTTTTAGAGAATCACATTAGACTTCCTGTTCAGGATCAGCAGTGTATTTCCAGGGAGTGAAGCTAGGAGTTCCTATAAAGATCAGATATTCCTGTAAATTCCTATAAAGATCAGAGATTCCTGTAAATTACAGAGATTCCTGTAAATAAATTACTGTAAAAGTAAAGGATTTCTGTTGAGGTTCAGGACAAAGGCTTTCTGCAGAGACCGGTCAGAGGTTCCGGTACAGTTTTAAGGTCAGGCTTCCTGTAGAGCAGTGGTCCCCAACCTTTTTGGCACCAGGGACCAGTTTTGTGGAAGACAGTCTTTCCACGGATGGCGGGGGATGATTTGGGGATGAAACTGTTCCACCTCAGATCATCAGGCATTAGTTAGATTCTCATAAGGAGTGTGCAACCTAGATTCCTCGCATGCACAGTTCACAATAAGGTTCGTGCTGCTATGAGAATGTAATGCCACTGCTGATCTGACAGGAGGCGGAGCTTAGGTGGTAATGCTTGCTTGCCTGCTGCCCATCTCCTGCTGTGTGGACCAGTTCCTAATAGGCCATGGACCGGTACCAGTCCATGGCCTGGGGATTGGGAACCCCTGCTGTAGAGGATTAGGGTAGTGGAGCTAATGCAAGGTAAGGACCAGGAGCCTCATGCAGCATCAGTAAATGCCACCCATATAGTGAGAAGGGGGGGTCCTGTATCAGGTGAGGCCATAGGTGCCTGTATAGGCTGAGGTCATGGCTTAAAATAAATGGTCAAGACAGGCATTCCTGCCATAAGGTCAGGAAGTGGTTTTCTATACAAGTTTAAGACTGAGGTTCATGTTGAGAGTTGGATCATGGGTTCCTGTGGACTCTACGGGATAGGGTGTGAGATCACGGATTGTTGTGCAGGGCAACGTCAGGGATCATTGTCACCAATGAAGGCAAGAGGTTCCACACACAGTTGGGGTTCTTGAAGAGGTTGAGGACAGGGATTTCTATAAAGACAGAGCTGGGTTCATGGTTTACTACTCAGTTTATTGTGAGTGAGGTGTTTTTAAAATGCTACCTGGAGGACAGGACTGCAGCAGTTGAGGACAAAGGTAGTCCTGTCTGAGGTCGATACAGGATTCATATAGGGAGACTGGGGCTTGTGTGGATGGTCAGGACAAGCGTTCCTGTCCAAGATGTGCAGGGGCTTCCTTACAGCTTAGTTCAGACGTCTCCAGCTGGGGTTAGGCAGAGGTTCTTACTATCCAAGGGCTGGCATTCCTGTACAGGATCAGGATGGGTTTCCTGTCGATAATTAGATGAAGGGTTCCCCTAGAGCTTCAGAGCTAGTCTTCTGTACCAGGCTTGGAGAGCTATACTTATGGGGGTGAGGCCCAGGGTTCCTGAATAAGGTGGGGCCAGGCATGTGTCCAGCACAGGTTCTGAGAGGGGTTTTTAGAGGATGGGGCCTCCTGCAGGGTGTGAGGGCTGGGCTTCTGAGGGGAGGCCAGACACATGTCTTTTATGGGATCAGGGCTGTTGTGGACAATGCCCACAATGAGCATAGACTCCTGTGATTCTGCAGCAGGCTACTCAGTGGAACTGGCATGCCCACTAGCTGATGGATGGGCTGGTGTTCTGTGGAGGACAACTGCTTACCTATAGTATGGTCAGGACCTATGGGTCCCTGCAACCCCCGTATCCAGGGCTCTAGGGGAGAAGCCATAAAGAGCAGTTAAGTGTGGGCAGCACTTATTTGCTGGGCTGGGTGTGTCACCCCATCCAAAATCTACTCTTTAAACTTGGTGGTCAGGGTAAGTTACTCATCAGTTCTGGGCCTCACTCTTCCATTAGTGAAATGAGTATGGGTATATTATCCTCAGAATATTTGTTTCAGGCACTAATGAGCTAAAGCAACTGGAGCCTCCAAGCCTGCTGCCCGACCCACAGTGAGCCCTCAGGAAAGGGTGCTGCTGCTGGCTGTGGGGAGTGACTGAGCACATGGACCCCAGGCCAGACTGCCCCACTGGGCCCCTTGCCACCGGCTGTGTGGCCTCCATTGAGCCACTTAAACAGTCTGCCTTAGGATGTCCCCTGACTCAGAGGATGCTCTTGTGTGTTTGTGAAATTGAGGAACAGACTCGCTGTGGGGAGAGCAGCTCACCCAGGTGAGTGGGAGTGTTGGGGAAGGGGTTGGCGCTGTGTGGAGTGCTCCACCTACTGAGGTTGAAACTACCTCCAGGGGCTGCTTTGTCCCCCTAATCTCCCCCTCTCATTCTCTGCCATTTCCCACAGGGCTGCAGGCCGAGCTGGGCTGAGCAAGATAAGACCCATCCGACAGGAAGACCCACAGACAACCCCACGCCCCAGCACTGGCCTCTGACCTTGCCAGCTACCATTCCAGCTCCACCCTTCTCCGCATTCCTTTCCTAAACGTGTCTTTTGTCCCTTGGAAGAGAGTCCCTAACTTACACCCTCTGAAACTCTGCCTGTTGAGACCTCAACAAACAAATGTACACAGAGCTGCTCACATTGTCGGCCACTCAGAGACACTGTGACATGGCACATGCCACACGTAATGCACACACACACACACCCACGCCCATGCACAGGGACTTGCAGCAAAATATTGCCATTGCCAGACCCACGAACACATCCTGACACACACTTCTTGTTCAACATTCCAAGACTCTTTATCAGATTCTGTGCCCACCATGTATGCTGTCCTGCTGTCTCAAAGGTCCCCCAGTGTTGTGCCCAGCCGCACGACCACAGCGCTGCACACCTCCTTATCACCTGCTCCATCACACACACTTCCAGTGTGCTCATACAGTCACACAGCACCACCCCCAACGTCAGCAGGCCCTGCATGGCCTCTTACCATGACATATGGAACCACCTGGACATTTCACAAAAAGCTTCACATAGACTGTTCCAATCACACAACATAAACCTTGGTCACAAAGTGTCACATGTGCCGCCTCAGCCAGCCTCACATGGTCACACGTTGCAGGCAGGCACTGTCATCAGAAAGCCACAGGCATTGCTACACACTCCACCTGGCTCTACTGTCCAGCCACACACAGACACACCCCCAATTTCAGGACTTTGATGGTTTTATTTTACAAAAGCTTTGAAGGTTCAGGCCATGGGGTGCCTAGGGCCCAGAGACTTGGGTTGTCCAGACAGCTGGCTACAAGAGGAGGAGGACACCACCCCTCCTCTGGAGGCTGTGCTCTGTGCCCTCACGAGCTGAGCGGAGCCACCACAGTAGCGCTGGTGGTGGGGGGCATGGGGCCTGTGGGGAAGGAGCCTGTGGGTGAGCCCAGCAGGGGTCCAGGGAAAGGCATGAGGTGGCTAACAGGCCCTGACAGCACCACAGGGCCCAGGCCTTGGTAGAGATGGGCAGTACCTGGGGGGCCCAGTGTCAGGCCTGAAGTCACCTCCCCACAATTCCCGCTACCACTGCCCCCAGCCACCACCATAAAGCCACCAGCTGGTCCTTCGGCTGCTCCTGTGCCTCCCAGACTGGAGCCCCGTTTCTTTTTCCCTTTTCCAGATGCCTTGCGGTTTCGAGTCTGAATACCATCCTTCCGCATGGTCAGTGGCCGGTTCACCTGCCAAAAGGGAGGCTGCGGGTGTCCCCAACTCCAGACCTTTGCATCTCTGTGTCTCAACCAGGGACACCCTCTCTACCCCACTTCCTTCAGGGTAAGATAATTTTGGGGTGCAGAGATTGTCTTAAGGAATCCTGAGGTTGTGAGACCCTGAGCTTGGGAAAGCCTCCAAGGCTGATAGGAGCTGCCCAAGGTCTAGGACAGGGGGGTGGACATTAACTGATGCCTGGAAGTAGGGGAGAGGAGAGGAGGGAGGAGGGTGGAGGAGGAGGGAATGGAGAAGGAAGGAGGGAGGGTAATAACAGAGCAGGGGGAAAGTAGAAGAGATGAGGGAAGGGGGAGGAAGGAGGGAAAGGAGGAAGGGGAAAGAAGAAAGAGGGTTGTGGGGAAAGAGAGAAGGTGGAACAGGAACAGAGTCCGGGGCAGTGTGGCATGAAGACAGGGAAAGCAGAGGGGTGGCTCCAAGGGGCAGGGTGTCACCTGGTGTAGCTTGTAGTAGAGGCCGCAGGCATTGCACACGGGGTCCCCGCTGGCATTTCTCCGCCACAGTGTCGTGGTGGTCGTCTGGCAGTTGGTGCACTGAGTACCTGCCCGTTTGCTGACAATCTAGGGGACAACAGGATGTGAGATCAGTGCCCTGGGGATGTGGAAGTGGGGGTAAGAGGCTCACAGGGGATGTCAGGAGGACCCAAGAAGTGAGGGTCAGGTTGAAGGCAGGGCTTTGTGTACAAGGTGATGCCTGAGGATTCTGTATGGGGCCAGTACAGGGGTTCCTGTCTGGTATAAGGTTCTTTTGTTCTGTATTCTATGGGAGACTACATTGGTGGTTCTCAGCTTTGGCTGTGTATCAGAATCACTTGGGGAGCTAAAATATCCTGATGCCCAGGCAGCACCCCAGTCCAATTCCATCAGCACATCTGGGAGAAGGGACCTGGGGTGATTCCAGTGTGAAGCCAAGGACGAAAACACTGGTGTACAGGGTGAGGACAAAGGTTTCTGTTTGAAGCCTATAAGGGTAGGTTGAGGATAGGAGCTTCTATAGATCTGGGTTCCTGTACAGGGAAAGGGCAAGAGTTCTTATGTAGGGTGAGGGCAAGGATTTCCATACGGAATGAAATTTTCCTGTGTAGGATGAAGGCAAAGGTTTCCATGTGATATTGGGACAGGGGTTCCTGTACAGGGTGGCCTGCAGTAGCTTCCTGTAAGCATGAGAACAGCGTTCCTATACAATGAGAAGAGGTGGCTGCTTGTACAGGATGAGGACAGGGGTTCCTGTGTATATGGTGAAGCAGGTCTGTGGTCTTACCAGGCGCTTCTTGGGCCGGATGAGGGGCCTGTTCTGCCCATTCATCTTGTGATAGAGGCCGCAGGCATTGCATAGATAGTGGCCTGTCCTGTCCCTCCGCCACAGTGGAGTGGCTGTTGCTCCGCAGTTGACACACTCCCTGGCCTCTGGTGGGGTGAAGAGGAGAAGAGGGAGCTAGGCTTAGCTCAGCTTTACTTTGAGCCACCCTTCCCACCTCAACTTCCCTGTCCTTTTTTGAGTTCCTCACCACAGGGAGGCAGGGGCAGAGTTCCACGAAGCTTGGGAGAGGAATAAGCTGCTGAACTGAGGGGGCTCCCGGTGGGAGAAAAGAAGGTACTGGAAAAGTCAGGGCCCCCATAAGCACTATTGGGGATAGGGAGTGATGAAGGCAGTGCAGGCCCCAGGGTCAAGAGGTCTGGGCTCAGCCGCTCTGTCTTCAAAGTCTCCAGGAAGCTGGTGCTGCCTTTTCCATCTGGATCTTCCGCGGCCTGGGGAGGGGAGTCCTCGCGGGTGGGACACACAGTTGAGGCAGGGTAGAGCCCCGTCTTGCCGTAGGCCCAGCTGGCATATGGTGAGCCCCCTGGGATCCCCTCCATACAGTTGAGCAATGGGTACACCTGAAAGACTGTTGGGGGGCAGGTAGGGACAGAGGAAAGAAGAGGCAAAATCAGTCTAGGGTCAGCCCATGTCAGGGTGCAGTGGTTCCCGGCACCCCCAACATGGTGGCCAAGTTCCCAGCTTTTCCACAGGCTGCCAGAACAGCTGCTGGCCATTGGATGCTTCCTGGATCCTGACCCCCACTGGTCAGTGTGGCCTCTGCAATAACCTATGACCATTTCCAAGTGGGCTTTTGAGGATGACTGTTGGGATTTGGAGCTCCACAGATCACTCAACAACTAGGGCAACCACCACATACTTCCAATATTGCCTTTCAGTGTGGTCGCCCCAATGTGGCAGGTTGAGGAGCATTGGAATTCCCAGGTCTGCCCTTAACTAGGGAAAGTGGTCGGCACATCCATTTGAGAAGCTTCCAGCCTTTTCTGAGATATCCTCACAGTGGTACTCTGACCTAGCCAAGGATCTCCATGGCAACCCCAACAGCACTCAGCCAATGCCAAGACAGCCACCCAATGGAGTTACCTGGAGAGTGTCTGTAGGCCTCAGCGTCCCTGTAGTAGGCCAGCGCTGCAGCTGCAGCGGTGGCTGTGCTTGGGGCGGTGGAGGAAGCTGCTGCATCCAAGCCCTCAGGCCCAGAGGGGAAGAAAACCCCTGATTCTGGCGTGGAGGACACCAGAGCAGGATCCACAAACTGGGGGAGGGGCTCTGAGGTCCCCAGGGTCCCCAGGCCAGGGAACTCCATGGAGCCTCTGGGGGTTAACCTGCGAAGACAGAAGGGGTCCTCAGACACAGAAATCCTCTGTCCTTCACCTCCTTTCATCTGCTCCTCTTCCCTCCTTCCCCCTCCTCCCACTCCATCACCTCAGTTTCCATATTTCTCCTTCCCACCTCCCATTCCCCTCCTCCTCCTCACCTTAGTCTCCCTTCTCCTTCCCCTTCTTCTCTTCCTCCCTCTCCTCTCTTTCCTCCTGCATCTCCCCCTTCCACTCCTGTGTGCCCCTCCTTTCATCTTCCTCCTCATTCTCCCTATCTTGCCCCGTTTGTCTTTCCTCTCCTCCCTCCTCTCGCTCTTCCTCCACTTTCATCTGCTCCTACCTCTCCCTTCTTCCTTCCATTCTCTTCCTCCCCCTCTTCTCTTTTCCCCCTCTTTCTCCCATCTCTCTTCTTCCCATCTCTTCTTTGTCCCCCTCTTCCCCACTTCCTTCTCTTTCCACTCTTTTCTCATTCTCCTCTCCTACTTCCTTTTTCTTCTCTACCTTCTTCTTTTCCTCATTGACCTCCTCCTTTTCCTTTCCTGTTTCCCCTCTTCCTTGTCCTCCTCTTTTTGTCTTCATTCTCCTTTTATATCTTCCTCACACACCTTATCTCCCTCTCCCCCATCCGCACACACCACTTTTTTTTTTTTGAGGCGGGGTCTCCTCTGTTGCCAGGCTGGAGTGCAGTGGCATGATCTCGGCTCACTACACCCACTGCCTCCCAGACGCAAGTGATCCTCCTGTCTCAGCCTCCTGAGTAACTGGAACTACAGGTGTATGTCACCACGCCTGGCTAGTTTTTGTTTTTTTTTGTAGAGATGCGGTATAACTATGTTGCCCAGGCTGGTCTTGAACTCCTGGCCTCAAGTGATCTTCCCACCTCAGCCTCCCAAAGTACTGGGATTACAGGTATGAGTCACCATGTTCGGCCTCTCTTCACCTGTCTACATCTACTCTCCACTCCTTTCTCCTACTACTCATTTTCTCCTCCCCTCCATTTTCTTCATCCTTCTCCTCTCTCCCTTTTCTGTTCATCTTTTTCTCCCTTTCCCCATCTCCTCTCCTCCCCTCCTCCACTTCCTCTTATTCTCCCCATCCCCCCATCCTTTCTTCCCTCCCCCTCTAGAAGAGTCTGGGTGAAGGTGGGATGGGGTGCAGGACCAGAGTCCCTTGAGCCTCTTGGTCACTTCCCCTAGGACTTTGGGGTTCACCATCCTCTGCTCCCCAACTTCATCCCTATCTGTTGTATCTTGCCCTCTAACTTTCTCAGAAACCCCATGGTTTCCGGGCTTGACTCCCTCCTCCCTCCACCTCCGTTGCATCTACAGACAGAAGGCCCCCTTAGTTCCTCCGTACTTCTTGGTGTGGGGGGGTCAGTACCCCCCACTGCTTATCTCTGCCTTCCCCGCCCAACTTTTGAAATCACCCCAAGGCCACTGACTTCCTCTGAAGAGGGTGACAGGTGGGAGGTACCTCTACCGGTACCCTTTCCCCTTGGGAGGCCCACCATAGTTCTGCTTTCAGGCTCTTTCAGTTCCCAGGCCTCAGTTTCCCCATCTGCTGTATTGGGGGTGGTGATGGGCTGCAGCTGAGCTGAGACTTGTGGGATGGCCCTTTGCCTCTATTTTGCCTTGTGTGTGTCTCTGTCATCTAGCTCTCCACCTCTCTGTCCCCCAGGGCTCTTTCCCCTGACTCTGTTTCCTCTCAAGTCTGACTCTGTAGCTCCCACAGCTTTCTGTGTTTCTATGATATAGCTTGTCTTGTCTTCTCCTTTTGTGCTTTTTTTTTTTTTTTAAGACAGAATCTCACTCTGTCACCCAGGCTGGCGTGCAGTGGTGCGATCTTGGCTCACTGCAACCTCAGCCTCCCAGGTTCAAGTGATTCTCATGCCTCAGCCTCCCTAGTAGCTGGGATTACAGGCACGTGCCACCACACCCAGCTAATTTTTGTATTTTTAGTAGAGATGGGGTTTTGCCATGTTGGCCAGGCTGATCTTGAACTCCTGACCTCAAGTGATCTGCCCACCTTGGCCTCCCAAAGTGCTGAGATTATAGGTGTGAGCCACCGCGCCTGGCCTCTTTCTGTGCTTTTATAAATGTTTGATGATTTTCTGTCTTGTTTTCTGTCTTTCCATGTTTCTCTCTCTGGCTCTCTCTGTTACTCTTGCTTTCTCCCTTTCCTCTATCTCTCTGAACATCTCTGCATGTCTCCCATTCTTCCCGCTTGTTTGTCTCTTCCCTCTGTTTCCCTCTCTTTGGGTCCTCTGACCTTATGTCCATGTGCCTCGTAGTAGTCTCATACCCCTAACCGTACCCAGCCACATGCAGCTCGGGATAAGGAGCCTGGAATGCTGGCCCTGGCCCTACTGTGCTGGCCTGCTCTGTTTCTGTGTCTGTAGGGTGGAGTGACAGGGCTAGACTAGAAGCCTGTCTTCAAACTGCCCTTCACCCCTGCTTACATGACCCATGGTATAGACAGGCTAAGGGGCAGGCCCAGGCTTGGGGATTGTGCTAGGAAAGTGATGGGCCACAAGTGTGCCCACCACCAACACCTTCACAGCCCCAGGGTGCCTGCTGTTGCTCTCTGAAGAGAGTGTCTTGCTTCCCCATCTTGGTCTCTATCTCTTTCCTCTCTGTCTCTAATTCTGTGTTAGTCTCTGTCTCTTCACAGTGCTACCTGCGGGTATCTCTGCATTTCTATCTCCTTTTCTGCTCCTGGGTCTTTTTTTCTTTTTCTCCGGCCGTTTGTCTGTCTCTGTCTCTTACTCATTAAGTTTCTCTCTCTCTGTTTTTCCTTTCTCTTTCTGTCTCTTTTGTCTCTTGCTCTTTGTCTCTGTGTCTCTGTCTCTCTCTTCCCATCTCTCCCTCTGTTTCTCCTTCCCGTCCCTGTCTCATTGTGTGTCTCCTGCTCTCTTTCTTTCACCTACTATTCCCTCATCCCCTCAACCCCACCTTACACACCATGATCTCCCTCTAGCCCCACTGCCCCCAACCCCTGCACTTCACACCTTGGTGAGTCCAGGGCTGCCCACCCCTCCCATGGCAGGGGCCCAGCCCCCTCACCCCCAGTTATCACTCTCCGGACAGAGATAAAGTTTATCTCGAGGCTGGGGGATATGAAAGCTCCTTATCAGCTGCCCCACTAGAGTAAGTGTTGCCCCAACGGTGGCAGCAGGCAGCAGCCGGCACCCTCCACTCTCCCTCGGCCCCAGCCCCTCACCCCAGGTAACATTCCAATCTTAGCCCTCAAGGGAGGGTCTCACGGGGCTGAAGGGAGCAGATATAAGGTCTAGGGAGCAGATACGGGGCTTGGGGGGAGATAGAGGTGGAGTTTGAGGGTCAGATATGGGGTTAAGTCAGAGAGAGGTTTGGGATGTAGCCATGGAGTTTGGGGGAAGGCAGATATGGGGGTTTATGGAGCAGAGACAAGCTTGGAAGTTCAGGGACACATTTTGGGCTCAGGAATAGGTTGTGAAAACAGACGAGGTTGGGGGATCAGAGGCGAAGTTTGAGAGTCAGAAATAAAGTTGAGAAGTAGTGTGGGAGTCAGATTCTGAGGGTCGTAGAAAAATCTGGAGAGTTCAAGGGTTTTTCTGGAGGAGAGATGGAGTTTAGGAGTGAAAGATCTGTTTGGAGACAGAAATGTGGCTAGTGATTAAAGGGGAGTTTGAGAAGCCAAGATAGAATTGGAGTAGAGAAAGACTTGGAGCTGGAGAGATTCAGGGAGACAAAGAGATGTGTTTTAGGGCTGAGATAGGGTTTTGGGAAGGCAGACATGAGGGTTCATGCGGCAGAACAGATTTTGGGGAGTCGACTTGGTATTTGGAGTGACAAAGATATTTTACTGAGTAGGCAGGGAGTTGGGAGAGAGAAATGGTTTGGGGAGATCAGAGAGAAGTCATTGGGAACAAAGAGTGGATTTGAGAGGGAGAGATGGGGTAAGAGGATGGAGCTAGGGTTTGGCAGATCAGAGACAGGTTTGGGGGCTCAGAGAGTGGGGCAAAGACAAGGTGTTATAGAGCGGATAAGGGGTTTGGGAGCAGAAAAGTGAGGTTTGGAGGAGAAGTCAGGGAGACAGAGACAAGTGTGGGTGAGTGGAAATCAGATATGGGACAGGGAAAGGATTTCAGGGGATAAAGTCATGTTTTGAGAGGCAGAGTTAGTGTTTAGGGGAGACAGACCTAGGGGTATAGGGAGCAAAGTGAAAGGATCCAGAGGATATAGATATCTTGGACGGAATGGATGGGAGGGCAGAAAGAGGTGGGGTTTAGGGGGTAGATTTGGGGTAGAAATGGGAGTTGGAAAGACAGATGGGTCTGAGGAGCTGTAAAGGGATTCAGGGCTGGCTGACACTTTGGGGACCAGCCGTGGGTTGGGGAGCCTGGAGCAAGCTGAGGGGTGGGTAGCCATAAAGGTAGGGGTAGCAGGCCCAGGGTTGCCTTGGTGGGAGCTCAGTGGGGGCTGAGACTGACCTGGGCTGGTTGTTGCAGAGGATTCAGCCGCCTTGGGGATGTGGCAAGCTCAGTGTGATCCCAGGGGGTGTCCTGGCTGGCTTTGGCCTTTGAGGCTCCCTTCCTCCCTCCCTCCCTCCCTCCCTTCTCCCTCCTCCCTCCTCCCCAGGGAGTGGCTGGTGCCCCAGTGGGTGGGGCGGTCCAGGGGAGGGGCCGGGTCCCATGCTTGTGGGGCACCTCTTGGGCACTGGAGGCCCTCTTCCACCCTCCCTGCCCACGCTGGGGATTCTTGAACCCCGCTCAACTTAGGCTCCCAGGGACTGTAGTGTCCAGACAAGCAAAATAGGCTGAAACCAAGATAAATGAAAATAGCAGATATGGTTTCATGACTTCACTGGGCTTTTCAGAGAGTAAAGCCCTTAAGGTGTGCGGGGCCGGTGTGGGCTAGACTCCTATGTATGTGCGTCTTCCTGGCTGCAGGGAGAGAAGGGATGTGGCTGTACCCATTTTGCAGGTGAGAAGAGTGAGGCTCAGAGAGGTTCTGCTGGATTTGAACTAGAGCCTGTGGGATACCTTGATGACCCAGGCTAAGCCTGCAGGCCAGGCCAGTGCTGGCGGGAGTCAGGGGCATACTCACTGAGCGCCCCACTGGGGCTTACGCCAGCTCCAGCCTGCCCTGGGGCAACAGATAAGTCTTATCAGATGTAGGCGACTGTGGCTGTTGGCGCCGCAGTAACAGGCTGTCTTGGGGTGAGGGTGTGGGGGTAGGAACACCCAGGGACAGCGGCCTCAACTTCTCCCCCACCATGCTGCCTTGGAGGCGGGAAACTGAGGTGGGAGCCAGGGATGATTCCTCGAAGAGTGAGATAGGGTAGGGAAGGATAGGGATAGAGTGGGAGAGACAGAGGCAGAGAAACAGACAAAAACAGATTTAGGTGGAGAGAGATGGAAATGGGGAGAAAGAGAGTGACAGAGATAAATAGAGAAGGAGACAGACGTGGAAGGAGGCAGAGAGAGGGCACAAAAGGAAAGGAGAAACAAAGAGGGCGAGACATCCGGGGAGAACCAGAGACCATTAAAGACAGATAGAGAGAGGCAAAGAGAGAATGAGAGACAGAGATGGACAGAAGCGACAGACAAAACCTGAAAGGGAAAGAGGCCAAAGACACAAGTGGAGAACTGAGAAGGGAGACAGAGACAGAGGGATATTCAGAGACAGACTCAGAGGAAGGTCATTAGACCTCCGGTGGCAGACTGGATCACACCTTTGGCATGTGGTGCCCACACAAGTGGGATGGGGGGATGTGAATTGATGTAGCTTGTGACTCTGCCCTCAGCCCTCAGCAAGGGACAACCAGAATGTGGCTAGACCTCTGCACCCCAGTCCCCACACTCCTGCCCTGCTCCACCTCCTCCAGATATTAATGACAACAACCACAGTGTCTCATAGACCTGTACCTAACCTGAGCACTTTTTCCACATGAAAGCATCTGACACACATGCACACATGGGACAAGGAGCTGTCCTGCCCACCTAGTCTACAGATGGGGAGACTGAGACCTACAAAGGGCAGAGGGCAAGGATGGAGCCCCAGGTCAGTGGGGTCGACTTGCCCACTGGCCCACCCTGGAGGGATCTTACCATTCTTATCTCACTCCTCTGAACCTCAGTGTCCTCATATGCAAAATGAGAGATTTGAGGAGGAAAGAGAGCAAGCCCATGAATTCCTATTTATTGAGCTCCTGCTGGTGTGCCACACCCCGTGCTGAGCCCACATCAGTAATAAGGAGAACGACTACAAAGACTCCTCTGACTTAAGTGGCAGTGGTTTCAGGAGATGGACTCTAGAGCCAGCTCATCCTCGTTCAGAGACTGCCCTAAACACTAACGGATTGGGTGACCTTGGGAGAGTTACCATCCCCTCTGGAATTTAGCTCCTCATCTGTAAAAATGGGGTAATAATATACCCCAATAAGCCACTCCATGCAGGGACTGGGGAGACTAAATGAGTTTTAACCCATGTTACATGATTTTAGCTTACTTGAATCTGAAATCTCAATAAATATTAAGTATCCTTATTTATTGAGTACCTACTGTATACAGGGGAGAGTACACAGCCCTTTCTAACCCTACAACTACTTATAGTACTAATGCTAATAATATGCTGACACCAAGAGTAATACCAATATTAATTGTAATATTAATACACTAAAACTAATTTTATTTCTTTAAATTTATGATTGACACATAATAGTTGTACATATATATGGGGTAAAACATGATGTTCTGACACATGTATACATTGTGTAGTGATCAAATCAAGGTAATTAGCATATTCATCGCCTTAAACATTCATCTTTTCTTTGTGATGAGAACGTTCAAAAACGCCTCTTTTAGCTATTTTGAAATGCACATTTATCGTTGACTCTAGTCATTGTACTATGCATTAGAACACCAGAACTTATGCCTTCTATCTAACTGTAGCTTTGTACCCATTGACAGCCTCTCCCCATCCCTCCCTGCCTCCTACCCTCCCATCTGCTGGTAACCACTATTCTACTCTCAACTTCTATGAGGACATACTAATTTTCATAGTAATACTCATCTAATGCTAATACTAATTTTAATCTAACAGTAATACTATTATTAATACTAATTCTAAAACTATTCTAATTCTAACAACAATAGTGATAATGATACATACTAAATCTTTTTGGAGGACAGTGTCTGACTATGTCACGCAGGCTGGAATGCAGTGATGATCTCAGCTCACCGCAGCCTCCACCTCCTGGGCTCAAGCGATCCTCCCACCTCAACCTCCTGAGTAGCTGGGACTTCAGGTGCATGCCACCACACCCAGCAAAAATTTTTTTTTTCAGTAGAGATGAGGTCTCACTATGCTTCCCAGGTTTGTTTAATTCTGATATTAATGCTAGCATTAATAGACTAATAATAACAGCAGCAGCATTATTTGCTGAGTGACCCCAGGCACTGTGCTAAGCTCACTCCACCCATAATTCTATCACATTCTTACCAGCTCCTTGTGGTGCAAGTGTGTATAATTGCCCTCACCTCCAGACTGGGTCTACATAGGTGTATGGAAATGAAGATGTTCCTCCAGGGCCCTGGGTTCTTGTCTCAACTCTGACACTGATTTGCTGTGTGATTCCTGGGCCAGACACCCTCTGAGGCTCAGTTTCTTCATCTGGAAAACGGGTACAGTCATAGCCCCCGACATGTATAGGAACCACTCAGCACAGGGCCTGCTGGCACACCATAAATGGTGTGCTCTGTAAATGGGAATTCTCATTATCATTATTATTATTAGAAGCAGTGGTCGCAACATAGGGAAATCTGTCCTCACAGGGAATGGCAGGCTGGAGGCATGTCTAAGAGCTAAGACAAGGATTAGGCTGCTGGACTCACCCCATTTCTTCATTTCTGGAGAGCACAAAGGGCTCAGGAAGAGAAACCAAGGGTGAGGAGTGGGGCACCCCAGAGCCCTGCCTCCAGCAAGAGCTGGAAACCCCAAGGCTGTGAGGCCAGGCCTCACCCCATTCCCTCCCCCATCCTCGTGGAGGGGGCGCGGGCTCAGAAGTCTGCGGCGACAGTTCAGCCGGCAAGGAGGCAGCTGGGAGTGGGCAGATAAGGGAATCGGCAGGGCCAGATCAGGCTTTGGGGGAGACGAGGGCGGGGGTGGGGGTGGGGTGTCCTGGCCGCGCATCTTCTCCGTCAGGCCTAAGTTTGAGACTCATCTTCAATGTCCTCTCTTCTCGGAAGCCTTCCCTGACTGGCTCACTCCCTCCTGGCATCTTTTGGGGTTCTAGGGCCCCTGCTTGGTCCAGGCCCCATGGCATTTGTACTGTTTGTGCCTCTTTGTACTGTGGAGCTCACCAGGGTGGGGACAGAGCCTGACAGACTGTGGTGTCAAAAGCACCAAGGCAAATGTCAACCAAAGCCTGGCTAAGGAGTCAAGCATTTGCCCTCAGAACCAAACTGTTGGTTGATTTTTTTTAAAAAACCGAAAGTATAAAGGGTGCTGTAACAAGCATCTGCTTTTGTCAAACATTAATATTTTGCCTTATTGACTTCAGATTGTTTTTAAAAGATATGTGATATTACAGATGCTCTTGTACTGATTCCATTTCCTTCCCTCCTTCTACTGCCTTGAGCTTGGTGTTTATCTTCCTCATGAGTATTTTTACTCCATCGCTCCATATGTTGGTACCCATAAACACCATATGATGCCCAGGGTTTTTGTTGGCCTGTTTTTGCACTTCATGGAAATGGAAGCACATCATACAGTATGTACTGCTTTTGCTCAGCATAATGTCTGTGACGTTCTGCCACGTTGTCGTGTGTATCAATAGTTCATTCCTTTTTTTCTTTTTCTGTTTATTGAGATGTAATTCACATACCATAAAATTCACTCTTAACTATAAAATTCACTCTTAAAATGTATAGTAAAGCGATTAGTATATTCACGAGGTTGTGTAACTATCCACTACCTAATTCAAGAACATTTTCGTCACCCCCAAAAGGAACTCTGTATCTATTAACATTCACCCTCCCATTCCATTTCCCTCTCCTCCCATCCCCGGGCCATCGCAAATCTCTTTGTCTCTATGAATTTGTCTGTTTTGGACATTTCATATAAATGTATTCATATAATATGTGGCCTTTTGTAACTGCCTTCTTTTACTTCACATAGATTTTTTAAGGTTCATTCATGTTGTAGCATGTATCAGTACTTCATTTTCATGACTGAATAATATTCCACTGTATGAAAATACCTACTACATTATAGCTAGGATATGGTGGCTCACGCCTGTAATCTCAGCACTTTGCGAGGTTGAGGTGGGTGGACTGCTTGAGCCCAGGAGTTCGAGACCAGCCTGGGCAGCATAGCCAGAACACGTGTCTACAAAAAAGATTAGCCGGGTGTGGTGATGCATGCCTATGGTCCCAGCTACTTGGGAGGCTCAGGTGGGAGGATCAGCAAGTTGAGGCTGCAGTGAGCCATGATTGCACCACTGCCCTCCAGCCTGGGCAACAGAGTGACACCCTGTCTCAAAAGGTAAAAGGGAAAAAAGAAATACCACATTATGCTTATCCATTCACCCATTGATGGACTCTTGGCTATCATGAATAATGCTGCTATAAACATTCATGTGAAAGTTTTTATGTGGACATATGTTTTTCGTTTTCTTGGGTATATAACTAGGAATGGAATTGCGGGGTGATGTGGTAATTCTATGTTTAACTTTCTGAGGAACTGCAAGTGTTCTCCACAGCTACTGTACGGGGGTTCAAATTTAAATTTAACCACATTCTCTCCAACACTTGTTTTTCTTTTCTTTTCTTTTCTTTTATCTTCTCTTCTCTTCTCTTTTCTTTTCTTTCTCTTTCTCTTTCTCTCTCTTTCTTTCTTTTTGGCAGGGTCTCACTCTGTTGCCCAGGCTGGAGTGTAGTGGCATGATCTCAGCTCACTGCAGCCTCAACCTCCTGGGTTCAAGTGATCCTCCCACCTCAGCCTCCTGAGTAGCCAGGACTACAGGTGCATGCCATCACACCCAGCTAAATTTTTGTAATTTTTTTGTAGAGGTGGAGTTTTCGCCATGTTGCTTATGCTAGTCTCAAACTACTGGGCTCAAGCAATCTTTCCGCCTTGGCCTTGCAAAGTGCTGGAATTACAGGTTACCACACCTGGCCTCCAACACTTTTTATTGTCCCTCTTTTGATTCTAGCCATCCTACTGGGTGTGAAGTGGTATCTCGTTATGGTTTTGATTTGCATTTCCCTGTGATCACTGATATTGAGCATCTTTTCATAAACTTGTTGGTCATTTATCTTCTTCTTCTTCTTTTTTTTTTTTTTTTTTTTTGAGATGTGGTCTTGCTCTGTCACCCAGGCTGGAGTGCAGTGGCATGATGTTGGCTCACTGCAGCCTCCACCTCCCAGGTTCAAGCGATTATCCTGCCTCAGTCTCCTGAGTAGCTGGGATTACAGGCGCCCGCCACCATGCTTGGCTAATTTTTGTATTATTAGGAGAGATGGGGTTTCACTATATTGGCCAGGCCGGTCTTGAACTCCTGACTACAAGTGATCCATCTGCTTCAGCCTCCCAAAATGCTGGGATTACAGGCATGAGCCACTGTGCCCGGCTCATTTATCTTCTTTGGAGAAGTGTTTATTTAAATCCTTTGCCCACTTTGAATTGGGTTATTTGTCCTTTCATTGTTGAGTAGTAAGAGTTCTTTATGTTCTCTGGATACTAGACTCTTTTTAGATATGTGATTTTCAAATATTGTCTTCTATAGGTTGTCTTTTCACTTTTTTTTTTTTTTTTTTTTTTTGAAACAGAGTCTCACTTTGTCGCCCAGGCTGGAGTACAGTGGGGGTGAACGTGGCTCACTGAGGCCTTGACCTCCCAGGCTCAAGTGATCCTCCTGCCTCAGTCCCCCAAGTAACTGGGACTACAGGTGCATGCCACCATTCCTGGCTAATTTTTGTACTTTTTGCAGAGACAGGGTTTCACCTTGTTGCCCTGGCTGGTCTTGAACACCTGAGTTCAAGCAGTCCACTCACTTCAGCCTCACAAAGTGGTGAGATTACAGGCGTGAGCCACTGCGTCCGGCCAGAAAGCTTATAGTTTTGATGAACTCCAATGTATCTATTTTTTCGTTGGCTGCTTATGCTTTACATGTCATGTCTAAAAACCATTGCCTAATCCAAGGTCACAAAGACTTATGCCTGTTTTCTTCTAAAGTAGCAGTCCCTAACCTTTTTTGGCACCAGGGACTGGTTTCGTGGAAGACAGTTTTTTCCCACAGAAGTGGGGATGTTTTCAGGATGATTCAAGCGCATTATATTAGAGTCTCATAAGGAGCGCACAACTAGATCCCTCGCATGCACAGTTCACAATAGGGTTTCAGCTCCTAAGAGAATCCAACGCTGCAGCTGATTTGACAGGAGGCAGGGCTCAGCTTCATGAATGGCAGCAAGCTACAGCTCACCTCCTGCTGTGTGGCCCAGTTTCTAAGACACCACAGATGGGTCTGTGGCCCGGGAGTTGGGGACCCCCATTCTAAAAGTTTTATGGTTTTAGCTCTTATATTTAGGTATTTGATCTGTTTTGAGTTGTTTTTTGTATATGGTATGAGGAAGGGGTCCCACTTTATTCTTTTGCATGTGGATACTCAGCTGTCTCAGCACCATTTGTTGAAAGGAGCATTCTTTCCCCATTGAATGGTCTTGGTACACTTGTCAAAAATCAATTGCTGGCTGGACACAGTGGCTAACACCTGTAATCCCAGCATTTTGGGAGGCTAAGGTGGGAGGATCACTTGAACCCAGGAGTTCAGTCTGTCCAACACAGTGAGACTCTGTCTCTACAAAAAGTTTTTAAAAAATTAGCTGAGCATGATGGTGCATGCTTGTAGTCCCAGCTACTTGGGAGGCTGAGGTGGGAGGATCACTTAGCCCAGGAGTTTGAGGCTGCAGTGAGCTGTGTTTGTGACTGGGCAACAGAGCAAGTCCCTGTCTCAAAAAAATCAGTTGCCTATAATGTATGAATTTATTTCTGGACTTTCAATTCTATTTCATTAATTTATATGTATGTTTTAATGCCAGTAGCACATGGTCTTGATTACTGTAGCTATATAGTAAGTTTTTAAACTGGGAGGTGCAAGTCCTCCAACTTTGTTTTTCTTTTTCAATATTGTTGTATTTTGGGCCCCTAGCACTCCCATGTGAATCAGCTTGTCAGTTCTGCAAAGAAGCAAGCTGGGATTCTGATAGGGATTGCATCAAGCCTATAGATCAATTGGGGGAGTATTGCCATCTTAACACTATAAAGTCTTCCAGTCCACGAACATGTGATGTCTTTCCATTTATTTAGGTCTTCTTTAAGTTCTTTCAATAATATTTTATAGTTTTCAGTGTGTAAATCTTGCCCTTCTTTCATTCATTTTATTACTAAGTATTTTATTCATTTTGAAGCTATTGTAAATGGAATAGTTTCTTAATTTCACTTTTGGATTGTTAATTGCTAGCATATATGGTTAAGCTTTGTATGATCTTGAATCATACAAAATCTCATATCCTGCAACCTTGCTCTAATGGTTATGCACTAATGGTGCTCTAATGGTTTTGTTGTGGATTCTTTTATATTTTCTATCTATAAAATCATGTCATCTGCATAGAGGGATAGTTTTACTTCTTCCTTTCCAATATGGATACCTTTTATTTCTTTTTGTTGCCTAATTGCCCCAGCTAGAGCATCCAGTACAATGTTGAAAAGATGTGGTGAGAAGGGGAATCCTTGTGTTGTTACTTTCCAACTTTCAGCATTAAGTATGATGTTAGCTGTGGGTTTTTTGTGGGTGTCCTTTATCAGGTTGAGGAAGTTCTCTTCTATTCCTAGTTTGTTGAGTGTTTTTATCATGAAGGAGTGTTGAATTTTGTCAAACGTTTTTTCTGCATCTCCTGAAAAGATCATGTGGTGTTTGTTCTTTATTATATTAATATAATGCATTATATTGATTGATTTCCATTAGTTGACCAAACTTTGCATTCTTAGGATAAATCCCACTTGGCTGTGGTGTATAATCCTTTTATATGTTGCTGGATTCTACTTACTTGTATTTTATTGAGGATTTTTGCATCTATACTTATAAGAGATATTGGTCTGTAGTTTTCTTGTGATGTCTTTGTCTAGTTTTCTCATCAGAGTAATGCTGGCCTCATAAGTTCGTTCCCTTTTATTGAAAGTAATATTCCATGGAACGGATATACCACATTTTGTTTAACCATTCATCTGTTGATGAACATTTGCATTGTTTCTAGTTTCTTTCCCTATTATAACAAATCTGCAATTTATAAACTCATATTCCTCTCTCTCTGCACAACTGTGAAGGAGTTTCTCAGGGGAGGAGGGAGGAAATATCAGAGCATCTACCCATTTATTCATCTACCTACCCATTCACCCATCCACCCGTCTGTTCCTTCCTTCCTTCCTCTATTCCTTCATTTTCTCTTTCCTTTCATCCATAAATCATCCATCTCCGGGCATATAATGTCTGGGTTCATGGCAAATTGTCTTTTAGAATGAGGCAGAAAACCTGGCTGGGCTTGGTGGCTCATGCCTGTAATCCCAGCACTTTGGGAGGCTGAGGTGGGAGGATCCCTTGACCCCAGGAGTTTGAAGCCAGCCCGGGCAACATAGCGAGACCCTGTTTCTACAAAAAATTTAAAAATTTGCCGGGGCCGGGCACAGTGGCTCATGCCTGTAATCCCAGCACTTTGGGAGGCCGAGGTAGGCAGATCACAAGCTCAGGAGATCAAGACCATCCTGGCTAACATGGTGAAACCCCGTCTCTACTGAAAATACAAAAAATTAGCCGGGCGTGGTGGCACACACCTGTAGTTCCACCTACTCGGGAGGCTGAGGCAGGAGAATGGCGTGAACAGGAGGCGGAGCTTGCAGTGAGCCGAGATTGTTCCACTGCACTCCAGCCTGGGTGACAGAGAGAGACACCGTCTCAAAAAAAAAAAAAAAAAAAAAAATCCTCTTGCCTCAACCTCCCAAACTGCTGGGACTACAGGCGTGAGCCACTGCACCCAGCCAGGAGATGATTTTTTTTTTTTTTTTTGATACAGAGTCTCGCTCTGTTGCTCAGGCTGGAGTGCAGTGGCCAGATCAGCCAGGAGATGATTTTTTTTAATGGTGAGATTCTGGAGATATTTTGAAGATAGGGACTGGATGAGTTCCCGAAAAAGAGGATGTCAGCTAGAGAAGAGGCCTGAGGACATTTCGGATTCTAAAACAAGAGAAGCGACAGGCAGATGAGTCAGGCAAGTGGGAAGGAAAGTGTGCGGATTCCTGAGTGAAGGAGTGATGGATAAAGGAGCATGTGTGAGAGTCTCTTGAAGTAAAGGAGCCCCTGGTCTTCTGGACTCTGGTCGCTAAATAGTCTTCAGAGGGTAGTTCAGCCAGACCCTGTGAATGAACCGCCAAGGAGCCCCAAAAGTGCTGCGAAGAGAGGGAGTATAAGGATATGAGTTGTAGTATGTAAAAGGTTTTCCTAAAACCTGTAGCATTTTCCGGCAGTGGAAAAAAGAAGGAAATGAAAGGAAAGGAAAGGGAAGGGAAGGAAGGAAGGGGAAGGGGAAGGGAGGGAAGGGAAAGGAAAGGAGGAAAGGAAGGAAAGAAAGGGAGGGATGGGGGAGGGAAAGAAGGAAGGAAGGAAGGAAGGAAGGAAGGAAAGAGAGAAAGAAGAAACAAAAACTGTAGCAGGTTTTCTGGGTTTTTTTTGTTTTTTTTTTTGACAGGTCTGGCTCTGTCACCCAGGCTGTTAGCCAAGATAGTCTTGATCTCCTGACCTCGTAATCTGCCCGCCTTAGCCTCCCAAAGTGCTGGGATTATAGATGTGAGCTACCGCACCCGGCAGGAGGATCTCTTGAGGCCAGGAGTTCGACACCAGCCTGAGCAACATAGTGAGACCCCGACTCTACCAAAAAAAAAAAAAGAAAAACCCCAAACAAATAAAAATCACTTCCCGTGTCCCACCATCACACTTGCGTGGACCACTGCAGTGGCCTCCCCTTCACTGATCGCCTGTTTCCACCCTCGCTCTGACAGTATATTTTCCATGCAGTGGCCAGAGGGAGCCTGTTAAATCCTAAATCAGATCACATCCCTCCTCTGTCCACAACCTTCCTTCAGCTGCCTGTCACTCAGAGTAAAAGACAAAGCCCTTGCCCTGGCCTGCCAGACCCCACCCATCTATACCGCTTGCTTCCCCCACTGACTTCCTTGCTGTTCCTCACACACACCAGGCACATTCATGCATTAGGGCCTTTGCACTGGCCGATGCCTCTGCCTGGTGTGCCCTTCCTCCACTGGCTAGCTGTGTGGCTTACTCATCTCTTCAGATCTGTGCTCAAGACCCTTCTCAGTCACACTTTCCGGGACCACCTCATTAGACATCAGAAGCTGCCCCAGCAATTTCTTTTTTTTCAAGTCAGAGTCTCGCTCTGTCACCCAGGAAGGAGTGCAGTGGCGCGATCTCGGCTCATGCAACCTCTGCCTTTGGGTTTAAGCAATTCTGGTGCCTCAGCCTCCCGAGTAGCTGGGACTACAGACATAGGCCACCACGCCCGGCTAATTTTTGTATTTTTAGTAGACACGGGGTTTTGCCATGTTGGTCAGGCTGGTCTCGAACGCCTGACCTCAGTGATCCGCCTGCCTTGGCCCCACGAAGTGCTGGGATTACAGGGATGGGCCACTGTGTCCAACCTGCCCCAACAGTTTTTATCTGCATTCCCTCTTTTCCGTGTTTTCTTTTTCTCCAAACCATTTATCAACCTGTAACATACTTAATATTTTACCTATTTAGTTTTATTTATTTTCTATCTCTCCCACTAGAATGGCAATTCCACAAACAGAGGTATGCTTATCTCTTTTGCTCAATGCTGTCTCTCCAGTGCCTGGAACAGTGCCTGGCACACAGTAGGTGCTTAACATACATTTTTAGTTGACTGAATGATGGAGGGGCACAGAAACAGGAAATTTGACCTTGTCCCGCCTACCCTGCCATGAGCTATGCTTCAATTGAGATGATTTGGTTTATTTATTTATTTATTTATTTTGTGGAGGGGAGGGTTTCACTATGTTGCCCAGGCTGGTCTTGAACTCTTCGATCTACTAGATCCAAAGGTAGAAAGTGCTAAATACCCTGAGAGTGAGACTAGAGAAGGCTCTCCGGGAAGAGGTAGTATCGCCTGATGCTGGTCCTGGAAGGTCTGATGGGAATGAGAGATCCTGGGATTCTGCGAGGCCCAGGAATGGAGGAAACAGCAGGCAGCAACTGGAGGAGTGAGGCGAGTTAGGAAAGGATGAAGATGATGGCGTCACTGACAAGGAGAAATCTGTCAGGAGCCTTGAATCCCAAGGGGATGATCCTAGATTCCGTGCTCAGAGGTGTCATACCCTGTTATAGGCCTCCGACCGAATAGCTCAGAGATCTCACACCTTACATAAACACCCATGCATGGTTCCAATACAATAATGAAGATCCCGTATTCGTAGAGAGGTTATGCATTTATTAGGCCAGCTTGGATGACATACAGACATGTAGGTTTGGTCCCAAACCTGTCTTGGGTCCCCCCTGAGCAGGATGTGTGAAGTGCTTAAGTCCTTAGTCCTCAGAGGTCTCTGGGCCTGGGTGGGGGTTTGCAGGAAGGAAAGGAGAGGGCGACATCGAGGGGGACAGAATGGAGGAGGAGGACAGAATGTGCCTCCATCACGAGGAGATGTAGTTTGACACCTCAATCAGATTTCTGTCGGGGTCTCGGAAGTAGATGGACATAATAGGCCCTTTTGCCCCTGTTCTGGGGACTGGCCCCTCCTCAATAGGGACATCACAAGCCTGAGGTGGGAAGAAAAGACAAAAGTCATTCATCAAAGTGTGTGAGACCAAAATTTAATTTTTTTTTTTTTTTTTTTTTTTTTTGAGACAGAGTCTCACTCTGTTGCCCAGGCTGGAGTGCAGTGGTGAGATCTCAGCTCACTGCAACCTCTGCTGCCTCCCGGGCTTAAGCAATTCTCCCACCTCAGCCTCCTGAGTAGCTGCGGTTACAGGCGCATGCCTCCATGCCCAGCTATTTTTCATAGAGATGAGGTCTTGCTATGCTGCCCAGGCTGGTCGCGAACTCCTGACCTCAAGTGATCTGCCCGCCTAAAGTGCTGGAATTACAGGCATGAGCCATTGCACCCAGTCTGTAAAATTCAATTCCTTATAGTGGCCCAGAAGACCTTAGAACACCACTGTATCTTTCTGACCTCATCTCCTATCATCCTCCCCCCATCACTCTGTTCCAGCCACTTATCAGCTAGATGGCCTTGGGCACAGTACCTAACTACCCTGTACCTTGGTCTCCTCATCTGTAAAATGGGAAGGATAATAGTGCCTAGTATTATCTAGTAAGTGGCAGAACCAGAATTCGAACCCAGGCAGTCTGGGTCAACGACCATACTCTGAACCCCTATGCTTCACCCATTTTCCTTCCAAACCAGTCTTTTTCACTGACACTTCCCAAAGAAGGCGTGTAGGTTATTTGCACAGAATATATATAAGACCTCAATCTGTGTTCTGCAAAAGGGAAACTAATATCCCTTTATTTATTGTAGAGGCGGGGCCTTGCTCTGTCACCCTGACTAGTATGCAGTGGTGCAATCACAGCTCACTACAGCCTCCACCCGGGCTCAAACAATCCTCCTACCTTTTAGCCACCCAAGTAGCTGAGACTATAGGCACACACTGCCACGTCCGGCTAATTTTTTTTGTATTTTATGTAGACACAGGGTCTTACCATGTTACCCAGGCTGGTCTCAAATTCCTGGGTTCAAGTGATCCTCCCTCCTTGGCCTCCTAAAGCACTGGGATTACAGGCACGAGCCACTGTGCTCCTGGCCTTATTTTAATTTTTTAGAGACAGGGTCTTGCTGTATCACCCAGGCTGGAGTGCAGTGGCGTGATCATAGCTCACTGCAGCCTCAACTTCCTGGGCTCAAGTGATCCTCCCACTTCACCCTCTTAAGTAGCTAGGATTACGGGCATGCATTACCACACCTGGCTAATTTTTTTATTTTTTGTGGAGATGGGATCTCACTATGTTGCCCAGGTTGGTCTGGAACTCCTGGCCCAAATGATCCTCCCACCTCAGCCTCCCAAAGTGCTGGGATTACAGGCGTGAGTGACCATGCCCAGCCAATGCCTCTTCTAGATGGCATCATTTTAAGTATTACAGAGACACTGGATTAAATAACAGCAAATCAGAAATTATTCCCTCTTCAATCTTCTTTCAGTCCTTCTTGTTATACAAAGAAGGTGGATGCTAACAAGTTCTTAGTATCTCTTTAACCACCTGCTATATCTCCCTTTGTAATGTCAGGGCCAGGGAGTACAGGGAATGGAAGTGGCTAGAATCTAATGACATTGTTATGCTTTTATAGCTGTTGGTTTTTACAGTTACTTTTCCTTTATGCCAAGACATAATGGGTTTTTGATGTACTTAGATGAACATTTTCTTTTTATATAAATGTATTTAGGGCTGGGCACGTGGCTGATGCCTGTAATGCCAGCACTTTGGGAGGCCAAGGTGGGTGGAGCACTTGAGGTCAGGAGTTTGAGACCATCCTGGCCAACATGGTGAAACCCCGTCTCTACTAAAACTACAAAAATTAGCCAGGTGTGGTGGCACGCGCCTGTAGTACCAGCGACTTGGGAGGCTAAGACAGGAGAATCACTTTGAACCTGGGAGGTACAGGTTGCAGTGACCCTGAGATCACGCCACTGCACTCCAGCCTGGGCGACAGAGCAAGACAATCTAAAAAAAAAAAAAAAAGGATTTAAGTGTATAAATGTAGGTTTTTTTGTTTCTTGGTGGTTTGTTTTACAATGGGGATGCTTAGTTTCCTTTTTAAATACATTTATTTACATGAAAAAATTATATCAGTCAAAATAGTGAGTACATAACTGTGTGCAGACATTATCTGGTTGTGGTAAAACTCGTTACCTCTCTGGGTCATGCTTCTGTTTTCACTGTGTTTGCAGCAGCTTTTGCAAAAAGAAGAGAAGTCCCACTCACCTTGAGGTGCTGGATCATTTCCTCCAAAGGCACCTCTGTTATCAGACATATGTCCAGGGAGCCAGGAACCGGGTGAGCGGCTTTGGGTTCAAATTCCTTTCCCACCTCGTGGAGGTTAAATTTCTGGTCTCCAAAACACAGTGCTTTCCGGTCTTCCTACTTGGCGGGGAAGGGCAGAGACAACAGCCTAGAATTAAACCTCCAAGGTGAGTGTGAGATGAAGCCTTTCCACCCATCCCAACAAGGTTTTAAAAAAATAAAAACTAGAATGGGGCTACTACACAACAACCTTTTGCCCCACCCAAGTCTCATTCCCTAGAGGCAAGTGTACGAGTTCATTTCTCCCTGAAATTATTTCCGTATCTCCAAATAGTGCTTATACCACCCAAGGCAGAGATAGCAATTTGCCTACCGAGTATACATTTCCCCTTTATTTCTTATAAACAACAGAAATTTCAGTGGGGTCAACTGTGTGCCCAACTTAAAAAACCTACATTTCCCAGCACGTCCGGAGGCCACGTTAGCTGGACTGGGTAATGAGATGCGGGCAGAGGTGTGGGTGGGGCTTCCGGGAACCTCCCTACCCCACTGTGCTGGCTCTTATTGCCCATTCACTTCCTCTTGCTTCCCAGCCACTGCCCATGACCTGACTACCTCTGGACTGATTGTTCAGTGAGAGGAAAAGAAAACTCTGTCTTGTTTAACCCACAGTTAGTTAGTTGAGTTTTCTCCTATGTGCCTCCAAAGTCCCTAACGGATGCACCACTGTTTATTTATTTATTTATTATTATTTTTTGAGACAGAGTCTTGTTCTGTTGCCCAGGCTGGAGTGCAGTGGCACAATTTTGGCTCACCGCAACCTCCACATTCCTGGTTCAGGTGATTCTTGTGCCTCAGCCTTCGGAGTAGTTGGGACTACAGACGCACGCCACCATGTCCAGCTAATTATTATATTTTTAGTAGAGATGGGGTTTTCTATGTTGGCCAGGCTGGTCTCGAACTCCTGACCTTAGGTGATCTGCCCACCTCGGCCTCCCAAAGTACTGAGATTACAGGCGTGAGCCACTGTGGCTGGTCTTTTTTTTTTTTTTGAGACAGGATCTTGCTCTGTTGCCCAGGCTTCAGGGCAGTGATCATGGCTCACTGCAGCCTCAACCTCCCAGGCTCAAGTAATCCTGCAGCCTCAGCCTCTGAGTAGCAGGGACCACAGGCACACCCCACCATGCCTGGCTAATTTTTTTATTTTTTGTAGAGACCGGGTCTCCCCATGTTGCCCAGGCTGGTCTCGAACTCCTGGCTCAAGTGATCCCCACCTCAACCTCCCAAAGTGCTGGCATTACAGGTGTGAGCCAGTGTGCCCAGCCGCATCACTATTTCTTGATTTAGCAACTTGAGATATTTCCTATCATCTCCCTGCTATGATAAATGAGAATTTAGCTCATTCACATTACTACCTCTTCCAACACAATTTGATTATCATTTTTAGTTTCTCTTTTAGCTCCTTTACAATCTTTAAACAACCCACTTGCATGTTTATTTTATTTATTTAATTTTTTTAAGAGACAGAGTCTCGTTCTGTCACCCAGGCTGGAATGCAATGGTGCAATCATGGCTCACTGCAGCCTTGACTTCCTGGCCTCAAGCAATCCTGCCTCAGCCTCCTGAGTAGCTGGGATTACAGGTGCGCACCACCATGCCTGGCTAATTATAAAACTTTTTTTTTTTTTTTTTTTTTTTTTGTGGAGACAATAGTCTCAGTATGTTGCCCAGGCTGGACTCCAACTCCTGAGCTCAAGCGATCCTCCTGCCTCATCCTCTCAAAGTGTTGGGATTGCAGGCATGAGCCACCACGCCTGGCTGCAAGTTTATTTTTGTAGATCAACTACAGACTAACTCACAGCCCTGCCATGTTCTTCATGGCTCCTCCCTCTCCTGGACCTCTCAACATGTGCCATTTTTTTTTCTTTTTCTATCTCTTTTATATCACTATGAATGATACCACATCCATTCAATCAGAAAATGACTTTATTTCACTTTTCTTTTTTTTTTTTTTTTTTGAGACAGAGTCTCGCTCTGTTACCCTGGCTGGAGTGCAATGGTGAGATCTTGGCTCACTGCAACCTCTGCCTCCTGAGTTCAAGCGATTCTCCTGCCTCAGCCTCCCGAGTAGCTGGGACTACAGGCGCAAGCCACCATGCTTGGGTAATTTTTGTAGTTTTAGTAGAGATAGGGTTTCAGCATGTTGTCCAGGCTGGTCTTGAACTCCTGACTTCAAGTGATCCACCCATCTCAGCCTCTCAAAGTGTTGGGATTACAGGTGTGAGCCACCACGTCTGGCCGATTTTATTTCACTTTTGGACTTGAAGATAGTTTGGCTCAGTGTACAATTGTAGGTTGCAGCTTATTTTCCCATAGCCTTTTAAATATGTTGCTTCATTGTCTTCCCCAAATATGGTGTTGCTGTTAAGAAGTCTGATGTTCATCTGCATTTTCTATTATTTGGTTGGTGATACATCCATCTTCCACTACTGCAGCTTTAGGATTTTTCTTAATCCTAATGTTCTGAAATTTCACTCCATTGTGTCCAAGTACAGAGGTTGAGGCATCATATACCTCATTGTCACCATTGGCCCACGCAAGGACTATGTCTTGTTTTATTTATCTTTTTCTCTTCATTCTCCATTCCCATCTCTACCTTAAGCAACCATTATAATGTGTTTGATGTGTATCCTTGGGTTTTCATAAATTGCTGTAAAAAGTGTGTTACTGTTTTATGTGTGTGTATTGTAAAGGGTAGCATGCTGTAGACCTGATTGTTTCTTCATTTTTCACTCAGCACGTTCTTTTCAAGACCCATTCATGTTGCTGTGTACACATCGAGTCTGATGTTGCATAATACTACATTTCTGCATAAGGTTCCATGTTAGATTTAACATTTTTACCCAAATAGAAAAAATTGGCCAGATGTGGTGGCACGTGCCTACAGTCTTAGCTACTCAGGAGGGTGAGGCAAGAGAAGCACCTGAGTCCAGGAGGTTCAGGCTGTGGTGAGCCATGATCGCAACACTGCAGTCCAGCCTGGGCAACAGAGCGAGACCATGTCTAAAAAAATTTTTCTTCTCCTGTTTGTGATTCCTCGAGCCCTTTCTATTTAAGTTATATGTGTGTGTGTGTCGGTGGGGGGAGGTGTTCATGTGTACTTAATTGTTTTAGAGCGGTTTTAGGTCCACAGCAAAAGTGAACAGAAGGTATAGGGATATATACACCTTGCCCCCACATATGCACAGCCTCCCCCACTTCTTTTACTTAGTAATAGGCGCTTAAGTTTCCTCCATGTCTTTTCATGGATTGATAGTCCATTTATTTTATTTAATTAATTTATCTATTTGAGACAGAGTTTTGCTCTGTCACCCAGGCTGGAGTGCAATGGCGCAATCTTGGCTCACTGCAACCTCCGCCTCCTGGGTTCAAGTGATTCTCCTGCCTCAGCCTCCTGAGTAGCTGGGATTACAGGCACCCGCCACCATGCCTGGCTAATTTTTGTATTTTTAGTGGAGATGGGGTTTCACCATGTTGGCCAGGCTGGTCTCAAACTCCTGACTCAGGTGGTCCACCCGCCTCAGCCTCCCAAAGTATTGGGATTACAGGCGTGAGCCACCGCACCTGGCAGATAATCCATTTATTTTTATCACTGAATAATATTTCATTGTCTGGATGTGCCACAGTTGATACAGCCATTCACTTACTGAAGCACATCTTAGGCATTTTTTGCTTTCTTTGCATTTGCCTTTTTTGAAGTTGTTCCAAATTCTCAAGGATAGTTCAATCTCTGGAAACCTCTTTTTTCCCTTGGATCTGTCTTTCCTGGGGTCTTTCTTACACCTGTACCAAACTGGACTGATTGTTCTCTAAGTGCCTTTCTGGGATCCTCCTCTTGGGATCTGTTGTGGCCTGACTTCCATATTCTGAGATTAGTCATCTTTTTTTTTTGAAATGGAGTCTTGCTTTGTCACCCAGGCTGGAGTGCAGTGGTGCAATCTCGGCTCACTGCAACCTCTGCCTCCCAGAATGCTGGGATTACAGGCGTGAGCCACCGTGCCCGACCAGTCCCCCATTTTGATATAGCATACCCTTAAGTAATTTTCAAAGCGAGTGGGAAATTTTCTAAGACTTCGCATGACTAAAAATGCTTTTATTCTACATTTACCTTTTTGTTTGTTTGTTTGTTTTTGATACAGTCTTGCTCTGTCACTCAGACTAGATAGTGCTGTGGTGCAATCTCGGCTCACTGCAACCTCTGCCTCCCAGGCTCAAGCAATTCTCATGCCTCAGCCTCCCAAGTAGCTGGGATTACAGGCGTGCACCAGCATGCATGGCAAATTTTTGTATTTTTAGTAGAGACGAGGTTTTGCTATGTTGGTCAGGCTGGTCTCAAACTCCTGACCTGAAGTGATCCACCCACCTCGGCCTCCCAATGTGCTGGGATTACTGGCCCCTACATTTACCTTTGGTTAATAGTTTGGTTGGACATAGAATTCTAGGTGGAAAATTTTCCCCTCAGAGTCTTGAAGGTGTCCTTTTATCTTTTGGTCTCTGGTCTCTTGGAAAATCTGATATTTGTTTGTTTTTTTTTTCCTTTGTAGATAATCTACTTTTTAATCTCTATGAAAGCTCTTAGCATCTACTTTTTCAGTTTGATGTTCTATAATTTCATAAGGATCCATTTAAGTGTCAACATGCTGGATACTTGGTTAACCTTTTTCATGTGGCGACTGCAGAGTTCTCTTGTATTGTTTCTATGATAATTTCCTCCTCTCCTTTTTCTCCATTGTCTCTCTGGAAGCCCATATATTCAATCTGGAATCTCCTCTATTGATCTCTTTGTATTTTCTCTCAGATTTCCCGTGGTTTTCCTTTTAGAGTTAAGTTATATGTTAAAGTGTTATCAACAAATTTTAGCCCACCTGAATTTTGGCATTTGGGAAAGTGGTTACCTTAAAAGTCACGACCTCCATGCCCAGGATCTTGGAATAAAACTTGGTGGTGTCTTTGATGCTCTTCACCGTCATCACGATGTGGTCAAGTCTACGGATAAGACATGGGGGAGGGGTCTGACTGCTGTCCCTCCACGACTAAAAAAAGAAAAAAAAGTCAGAGGAGACCACATTGCCACTTGTCATGCCCGTGTTTTCTTCTCCTTACCTCCCCCTACCTCCCCAATTACTCTGCTTCCTCCTCACCCTCTTTCAAGGGGAAAGGCCTGAGAGAATACTTATTGGTAGAGTCTTACTGCCCATGTGTGGATTCACGAGAGCCCACCTGTCTGCCATGACCACTCTCCACTGTTTTCTTGTTCCCTTTCTTTTCTTTTTTTCCTTTTTTTTTTTTTTTTTTTTGAGACAGAGTCTCACTCTGTTGCCCAGGCTGGAGTGCAGTGGCACAATCTCAGCTCACTGCAACCTCCGCCTCCTGGCTTCAAGCGATTCTCCTGCCTCAGCCTCCTGAGTAGCTGGGACTACAGGTGTGCGCCACCATGCCCAGCTAATTTTTGTATTTTTAGTAGAGACAGGGTTTCACCATTTTGATCAGGCTGGTCTCAAACTCCTGACCTGAAGTGATCTGCCTGCCTTGGCCTCCCAGAGTGCTGGGATTACAGGGGTGAGCCACTGCACCTGGCCTTCTTGTTCCCTTTCTCCTCTTCCAGAAGTGAAGATTAGTGGAGTGGAGACCAAGACAATGCCCTCCCTGTTTTCCCCTAAATAGAATTCATCTCTTTTCCAAGAAGTGACAAGACACAGAGGAGGCCCAGTTCTGTGAATTGGCCAATTTTACCCAGCCCCCTGCTTTCTCATTCTGCAGCTTCAGTCACAGAGAACAGGACAAGAAGGGGGCATCTCAGAAGAAATGAAGGTTTCTGGGCATGCGTGTTTACAGATCCACCTTGACACCCAGAGGGAGGACTACTACCACCCCTTCCACTTTCCCGCTGTCAGCACACTTCCCATCAGATCTTTCTCTTGACTTGAATTATTTAGTAATTTGTGTATTTACAGTATCTCTGCTACAGGATTATAAAGCACCTGTGGTCTGGCACTATAAGCAATGGAGTATAATGCTTAAAAGAATAGATTCTGGCGGTGGCGCCTGGAATCTCAGCACTTTGGGAGGCTGAGGCAGGCAGATCCCTAGAACCCAGGAGTTTGAGATCAGCCTGGGCAACACAGTGAGACCCTGTATCTACAAAAAAATACAAAAATTAGCTAGGTTGGGGGACGCTCACGTGTAGTTCCGGTTACTTGGGGGCCTGAGGTGGGAGAATCACTTGAGCCTGGGACCAGAGATTGCAATGATCTATGATCACGCAACCAGACTCCTGGGTGACAGAGCAAGACCATGTCTCAAAAAATAAATAAATAAATAAATAAAAATAAAAGATTCTGGAGCCAGACTGACATTTAAATAATTTCTCTAATTTCTCTGTGCCTTGGTTTCCCCTTCTATAAAATGAGCATGATTTTATACATATAGGAGTATTGTGAGAGTTTTTAAAAAGTACTGTTTTTAAGGGCATAGAATAATGCCCGATACATATCAAGTGCTATAAAAGGATTGATGATGATGATGTGTAGTTATCTTCTTAAAATCTAGACTCAGTTACAATGACCCCCTATCTCTACAGTCTCATCCATTGCTCTTGAACTCCAATCTACACTGTCCTTTTTCCTGTTCCTCATAAGGACCACCCTTGTACCTTTCATTTCAGGGCCTTTGCAGATGGTAATGCCTGTCTCCCTGACTAGAATGTAAGCTTCATAAGAGCAGGGGCTTCTGTTTGTTTTGTTCCCCACTCTTTCCCAAACAACTGGTTCAATCATATTTGTTCAATAAATAAATATCTACTGGAACAACTAGGGACAGTGCTTGGCACAAAGTCTGACTAATTTCTATTCTGTTCTATTCGATTCAATTGGATTCCATTCTACCCTTTGCTATTTTATTATTTTCTATTCCACTGCGTTTAGTTCCATTGAAACCAGCCCATTTTAAACAATTGATTTCACTGAGCTCCAGCTAAAAAAAAATCCTGTACCATTCTATTTTCCTGAGCGGAGGAGGCATTAGCGAAGTTGCTGAGTTCTGCTCTCCCAGTGGATACAAAAGATCCACATGGACATAGGAACTGTAGAAAGAGAAAATGACCAACATTTTGGCTCCATTGAAAATAAAGTCATATGTTGAAAAAAATTTTATTAACTTTCTTTTTTAATTCCCTTTTTGAGACAGGGTCTTGCTTTGTTGCCCAGCCTGGAGTACAGTGGCATGATCACAGCTCACTGCAGCCTCAACCTCCTGGACTCAAGCAATCCTCCTACTTCAGCCTCCCTAGTAGCTGGGATTACAGGTGTGGGCCACCATGCCCAACTATTTTTTGTTTTCTTTTTTCATTTTTTTGTAGAGGTGAGGGCTCACTGTGTTTCTGAGGCTGGTCTTGAACTCTTGGGCTCAAGCGATCCTCCCTCCTCAGCCTCCCAGAGTGTTGGGATTACAGGCATGAGCCACTGCACCCAGCCCTTATTAACCTTCTAACATCTATAGAATCTGTCACAATACCCTATTTACTTTCCTGATAATTGGCAATCTATATATTTTCTCTTAATTTCTCAAGATAAAATAGACATTGCTAATATTTTATTATTCTGTTCAAAGAATCAACTTTTGACATTGTTGGCTTTATTGTATGTTTGTTTTCTATTTCACCAGTTTCTGCTGTTATAATTTCTTTCCTTCTACTGTCTTAGGTTCCATTTGCCATTCTTTTCCCAGTTTCTTGATAGGGAAGCTCAGGTCATTGATTTTCAACTTTTCTACTTTTCTGATCTATGCATTTAGAACTATAGATTTTCCCTAAGCACTGCTTTGGCCACATCCGTATCATTTTGATAGTCTATTGGAAATAAACTCCACCTATTCCTCCCATTATTCAGTTCCCTGCCAGCTCAGATTCACTCCCCAGATCCTGCTTTGTGGACTCGGAGCTCCATCCTTGCAAATTCAAGGATGAGCAGGGATGGCTCTCTTCAAGAACAGGAAGGCCAGCGTGGCTCAGAACCCAAGAGTGAGTAAGAGATGAGTGGGAGGACAAGGCAGGGTCTGGATCCTGCGGGGTCTTGGAGGTGAAGTTACAAAGCCTGCTTTATAAAATGATGATCAAGACATAGTCATCACAGAAAGGACTGAGTGCAGTGGCTCACACCTGTAATCCTAGCACTTTGGGAGGCTGAGGTGGGTGGATTACATGAGGTCAGGAGTTTGAGCCTGGCCTACATGGTGAAATCCTGTCTCTCTTAAAAATACAAAAATTAGGTGGGCATGGTGGTGTGCGCCTGTAATCCCCTATTAGGGAGGCTGAGGCAGAAGAATCGCTCGAACCTGGGAGGCAGAGGTTGCAGTGACCTGAGATCACACTGCTGCACTCCACCCTGGGCAGCAAGAGCAAACCTCGGTCTCAAAAAAAAAAAAAAAAAAAAAAAAAAAAAGCATAGTAATCACACAAGGCTTACTGTGTGCCAAGCCCTGTTTTACACACTCTACAAAAATGTAATCCATTTCATTTCTCACCACAACCTATAAAATCCCTATAGTCAGAGTACCCGGAACACCATGTCCTTCCTCCTTTGGCCTCCTCCACAGGGAATGGTTCTGTCTTCCTACAGGGTCCTCTTCAAGCCCTGTTTTACACACTCTACAAAAATGTAATCCATTTCATTTCTCACCACAACCTATAAAATCCCTATAGTCAGAGTACCCGGAACACCATGTCCTTCCTCCTTTGGCCTCCTCCACAGGGAATGGTTCTGTCTTCCTACAGGGTCCTCTTCAAGGTCCCCTTCAGGTTGCCAGGGGCCTCTGAATTCCTCTCCTAAAGCTCAAGGTCAGCGCTGTGTTTCTTAGCCTCTCTCCACATAGCCTTAATCATGACAGCTTCAGGGACACCCTGCGTGAGTCACCTTTGTATCTCTCCACCTGTCCCTGGTAAACTGGGGGAGGAGCCAGCCCTCAGCCCTGGCCCAGCCCTGCACACCTGAGCACAGGGCCCTCCGTGGCTTAGAGCCGGGCCTTTCCATGGGCCTCTGCTGCCCTCTGCTTGTCTCTGAAAGAGAAAGGGAGAGAGGAGGACAGGAAATGGAAGCCGGCAGAGAAGGGAAACAGGTTACTAGACTAGCTTCAGTGTCAACACCCTTGCCCCAGAACCCCAGCGGCCACTTTGTTCACCTGTTTCTCCAAAATCCTGCCCCACATCTTGACTGGCAGCCTGGAGGGCAGATGGCGCAGCATGGCAGGGTAGGTGTCTTTGTCCGGGGGCCTCCCGACAACCCTCTGGCTCAGCACCTGGAGATCAAGGGGCAGGAATGGGAGGGCACAGGCTGAGGACTGTGGGAGGTGACACAGGTAGGTGGTGCAAATGGAAGGACTTTGACATTAAACTCAGGGCCTCGAAATTAAAAGCTTAAAGTGGATGTGTAAGGGATTACTTCTTGTTAACATTGAAGGCTGGGTGCAGTGGCTCACACCTGTAATCCCAGCACTTTGGGAGGCCAAAGCAGGTGGATCACCTGAGGTCAGGAGTTCAAGACCAGCCTGGACAACATGGTGAAACCCTATCTTTACTAAAAATACAAAACATTAGCCAGGCGTGGTGGCGGGCGCCTGTAATCCCAGCTACTTGGGAGGCTGAGGCAGGAGAATCGCTTGAATCCGGGAGGCGGAGGTTTAAGTGAGCCGAGATGGCACCATTGCACTCCAGCCTGGGCAACAGAGCGAGACTCCATCTCAATAATAATAATAATACTGAAAAACCACCAAGTATTAAGGGGATCTTTATTCTAGGGTGTGATGCCTCTGTTCTACTTAGGGGTATGTCTCCAAAGTGTGAGATCTGTGAGCTGTTTGAGAGTGTGTGTCAGGGGTGTGAAGTTGTGAGCTATCTGAGTTAGAGTATGACTGCTCTGACCTATTATGTGTCTGTTTCCAAGCCAAGATCCCTAAACTCTTAAGAGTTCTGAGCCCCTTAGCCAAGCACGGTGTCTGACGCCTGTAATCCCAGCACTTTGGGAGGCCAAGGTGGATGGATCACTTGAGGCCAGGAGTTTGAGACCAGCCTGGCCAACATGGTAAAGCTCCATCTCTACTAAAAATACAAAAATTAGCCGGGCATGATGGTGTGCACCTGTAGTCCCAGCTATTCAGGAGCCTGAGGCAGGAGAATAGTTTGAACCCGGGAGGCGGAGGTTGCAGTGAGCTGAGATTGTGCCCTTGCACTCCAGCCTGAGCGACAGAGTGAGACTCTGTTTAAAAAAGAAAAAAAAGTTCTGAGCCCCAGGGTGTGATGTTCCTGAATTATTTTGGGGGATGAGTTTTGGGTGATGAGATTTGCAGTCTTCCTCCTCCTCCCCACTCACCCTCACTTTCCACTGCTGAGAGTCAGAGAACATTCATCAGCCCGGTTGTTGTTCACTTTACCCTGAGCTGAGCTGCTGAGCTCCCCCATCTGTCTTACAAGTTACCTGTCTGGCCCCTGGAGCATGTGAGTTTGAGATTTTTGTTTCTAGTTACCCCCAACACAAACACTTTGTGTTGTGGATATTGTTTTGTTTTTGTTTTTTTGAGACAGGATCTCACTTTGTCACCCATGCTGGAGCCCACTGGTGCCATCATGGCTCAGTGCAGTCTCAAACTCCTGGGCTCAAGGGATCCTCCTGCCTCAGCCTCTTGGGTAGCTGGGACTACAGGTGTGCGTTACCACACCTGGCTAATTTTTGTATTTTTAGTAAGGATGAGGTCTTGCTATGTTGCCTACAATTGGCCTCCTTTGGCCTCCTGAAGTGTTGGGGTTACAGGCGTGAGCCACCACGCCCGGCCAGATATTGTTTTTAAGCATATGATTTTCCTTTAAAAAGAGTTACACAAATAATATGTGAATACAGGTTTGTATAAAAGATTTGAAAAACAGGCCGAGGGCAGTGACTCACACCTGTAATCCCAGCACTTTGGGAGGCTAAGGCAGGTGGATCAATTGAGGTCAGGAGTTCGAGACCAGCCTGGCCAATATGGTGAAACCCATCTCTACTAAAAATACAAAAATTAGCTGGGCATGGTGGCACACACCTGTAATCCCAGCTACTCGGGAGGCTGAAGCACGAGAATCACTAGAACCCGGGAGGCAGAGGTTGCAGTGGGCTGAGATTGTGCCACTGTACTCCAGCCTGGACGACAGAAGGAGACTCTTTCTCTTAAAAAAAAAAAAAAAAAAAAAAAATTTTGAACAACACATCAGTACATGGACTCTAGCAATCATCTCCACCCCCATTTCCCCAAAATGACCACTGGGGTCAAATTCTGGTGTTTCCTTCCAGATTCAGTTCTCTGTGTTTACATAGTGTGTGTGTGTGCACACTACACAGATGCACTAGGTCACTGTAACTGACTCCCCCTTGCTTTTCCCTGCCTGTAGCACATCCTGTAGAAGGTAACCCCCACCCCCACAGGTACACACAAGTCTCATCCATTCTGTGTCATGTCCAGTGGGCACTCTGTGCTGTAACATGAACCCCCTATTATTCGTTTCACTCTGTAACAGTCCTTGGCTATCAGTGAACATTTATAAGATTTTCCTGGTTGTTTACTCCTACCAGCCTTGTTCTGACAGCTCTGTGCACATGTCCGAGTACTAGAATTAGAAGTGGAATTGCTGGGTGTATTAGTCAGAGTTCTCTGGAGAAACAGAACCAGTAGGAGAAACAGAACCAATATGTAATATATTATAAGGAATTGGCTCATGTGATTTTGGAAGCTGAGAAGTTCCACAATCTGCTATCAGCAAGCTGGAGACCCAGGAGAGCCAGTGGTGTAGTTCCAAGGACCAAAAGGCTGATGGTGTTGGCTGGGCATGGTGGCTCACGCCTGCAATCCTAGCACTTTGGGAGGCCAAGGCGGGCGGATCACTTGAGGTCAGGGGTTCAAGACCAGCTTGACTAACATGGCAAAAGCCCATCTCTACTAAAAATACAAAAATTATCCGGGCCTGGTGGTGCATGCCTCTAGTCCTAGCTACTTGGGAGGCTGAGGCAGGAGAATCGCTTGAACCCGGGAGGTGGAGGTTGCAGTGAGCCAAGATTGTGCCACTGCATTTCAGCCTGGGTGACAGAGCGAGACTCCATCTCTAAAAAACAAAACAAAACAAAAAAACAAAGGGCTGATGGTGTAAGTACCAGCCAAGGACAAAGGAGTGGTGTTCCACCTCAAGCAGTCACAGAGCAAATTCCACCTTCCTCCATCTTTTTGTTCTATTCCAACCTTCAGTGGACTGGGTGATGCCCATTTACACTGGGCAGAGCCATCTGCTTTACTCAGTCCAACAATTCATTTGCTAACCTCATCTGGAAACACCCTCACAGATCCCCCCAGAAATAACATTCAACAGGGCACCCTGTGTCCCTATCAAGTTGACACATAAAATTTACCATCACAAGTCCACCCCTTGTCAACTGTCCTTTTCCACTGTCCTTCAGAGATGTCTCAGAAAGGGGTCATAGTGTTTCAGTTGTCTGCTTTCAGAGCGTGCCTGCATAACATGCAGAACCATCTGTAAACCATGCCCAAGTCTTCTCTTTCTCTGTCAACTAATTGTAGGGAACTCACCATGAGGCCACAGGTTCAGGCTGGGAGAAACGAGGCAGGGTGGAAGGAGTGGGGACCATGGGCATTTAGGCCTCTTCCTCATGTAACTTACTTGTGTCTTCAGGGCCTGCTTAGGCCCCATCACATATTTCCCATTTCCATTCGACGATGGAGCGCTGCTGTGCACACCGACTCTTGGTTAGTTGGGTAACACCCAGTTCATGATGGGCAGGAATGTAACTTGGTGGCCCATGGTCAAGTATTTAGTTTCTACTAAGACCCAGTAGCAGATCAACAGCTGTTTCTCTCTCTCTCTGTCTTTTTTTTTTTTTTTTTTTTTTGAGACAGGGTCTCACTTTGTCACCCAGGCTGGACTGCAGTGGCACAATTACAGCTCACTACAGCCTCGACCTCCTGGGCTCAAGCAATCTTCCCACCTCAGCCTCCTGAGTAGATGGGACTACAGGCATGCACCACCCCACCCAGCTATTAATACTTTTTGTATTTTTTTGTAGAGATGGATTTTTATTTTTTATTTTTATTTTTTGAGACAGAATCTCGCTCTGTTGCCCAAGCTGGAGTGCAGTGGCGCTATCTCGGCTCACTGCAAGCTCCGCCTCCTGAGTTCACACCATTCTCCTGCCTCAGCCTCCCAAGTACTGGGACTACAGGCGCCTGTCATCACGCCCGGCTAATTTTTTGTATTTTTAGTAGAGACAGGGTTTCACCGTGTTAGCCAGGATGGTCTCGATCTCCTGACCTCGTGATCCGCCCACCTCGGCCTCCCAAAGTGCTGGAATTACAGACGTGAGACACTGCGCCTGGCCTAGAGATGGATTTTTGCCATGTTGCCCAGGGTGGTCTCAAACTCCTGTGCTCGAGAGAGATCTGCTGGTCTCAACCTTCCAAGGTGCTGGGATTAAAGGAGTGATCCACCACGCCCAGCCAAGAGCTGTTTCTTAAAAGGAGGGTAGTTATCTGCAGAGAATAGTAGGGCTTTGCTCCAAAATCCTAAAGGAGGCTCACCAAGTTTCATTTGGGAGGCTGAGAGGGGTGGATTGCCTGAGCCCAAGAGTTCGAGACCAGCCTCGGGAACATGGGGAAACCCTATCTCTACAAAAATTACAAAAGTTAGCCAGATGTGGTGGTGCACACCTGCAGTCAGTCCCAGCTACTAGGGAGGGTGAAGTGGGAGGATCACTTGAGCCTGAAAGGTCAAGGCTGCAGTGAGCTGTGATTGTGCCACTGCACTCCAGTCTGGGTAACAGAGCAAGACCCTGTCTCAAAAAATAAAGTAAAACAAAATCCTAAAGGGCTAGGCTGTGATTAACCTATAGGATATATATATATATATATATATATATAGCCAAGAGCTCCAAACAGTATCCCTATCTGCCACTGTCACTTCAAGCACCACTGGATCTGCTAGGTCCTATGGCCCAAGTGGCAAAGCAGCTTGCACAGCAGCCTGGACGTGTTGTAGAGCCTTCTCCTGTTCTGGGCCCCACATAAGACTTGCAGCTTTTCATGTCATTTGGTAAATGGGCCTGTGTAACACACCCAAATGAGGAATGTGTTGCCTCCAAAATCCAAATAGGCCTGCTAGGCATTGTGCCTCTTTTTTGGTTGTAGGAGGGGCCAGATGCAACTACTTATCCTTCACCTTAGAAGGAATATATTGACTGGGCACAGTGGCTCACGCCTGTAATCCCAGCACTTTGGGAGCCCGAGGCGGGCGGATCACGAGGTCAGGAGTTCGAGACCAGCCTGACCAATGTGGTGAAACCCTGTCTCTACTAAAAATACAAAAATAGCCGGGCTTGGTGGCACATGCCTGTAATCCCAGCTACTCAGGAGGCTGAGGCAGGAAAATCGCTTGAACGGGGAGGCGGAGGTTGCAGTGAGCCAAGATTGCATCATTGCACACCAGCCTGGGAGATAGAGTGAGACTCCATCTCAAAAAAAAAAAAAAAAAAAAGGAATATGTTGACAGACCCCACACCACTGGACTCCCAGAAATTTCACTGAAGTGGAAGGTTCCTGAATTTTTGTTGAATTTATTTCCTACTCTCTGACACAGAAATTTCTCACCAATAAGTCTAGAGTAGTTGCTACTTCTTGCTCACTATGTCCACTTAGCATAATGTCATCAATGTCATAGACCAGTGTGATACCTGTGGAGGGGAAAGGCAATCAAAGTCTTTGTGGACTAAATTGTGACATAGGACTGGAGAGTTGATTGATATACCACTGAGGCAGGATAGTGACAGAGTACAGCTGGCCTTGCCAGTTGAAAGCAAAGTGCTTCTGGTAGCGTTATGGACAGGGATGGAGAAAAAAGGCATTTGCCAGATCAAATAACTGCACACCAGGTACCAAGGGATGTGTTAATTTGCGCAAGCAATGCAACCACCTCTGGTACAGCAGCTGCAGTTGGAATTACCACCTAGTTAAGCTTACGTTAAGTTGAAGTCATCACCTGGCTAATCCACCGTCGTTCTGCAAGATCCATCTGTCTTCTGCATAGGCCAAATAGGAGAGTTGAATGGGCATGTGGTAGGAATCACCACTCCTGCTTCCTTGAAGTCCTCTGCAATCCCTCCAGAAATGCAGCAGGTCCCCCTCATTCTGTATCACATCCTGCAGGTGCTCTGTGGAGCGACATGAACCTCCATCATTCATTTCACTCTGCAACAGTCATTCACTATAAATGGACATTTACAAGGTTTTTCTGATCTGCTCCCACCAGCCTTGTGCACACAGCTTTGTGCACATGTGTGAGTGTTAGAGTTAGAAGTGGAATTGCTCAGGCCAGGCGCAGTGGCTCACGCCTGTGATTCTAGCACTTTGGGAGGCCGAGGCAGGTGGATCACCTGAGGTCAAGAGTTTGAGACCAGCCTGGCCAACATGATGAAACCTCGTCTCTACTGAAAATACAAAAATAAGCCAGGCGTGGTGGTGGGCACCTGTAATCCCAGCTACTCAGGAGGCTGAGACAAGAGAATTGCTTGAACCCAGGAGGTGGAGGTTGCAGTGAGCCAAGATCGCACCATTGTACGCCAGCCAAAAGTGGAATTGCTTGATCAAGTTTCATTCATTCAACAAACACCTAATGCGTGTGTACTGTGTGCCCAGCACTGTTCTATATGCTGACCAGACAACAGAAAATAAGGCAGAGAAATGTCCCTGCCAACATGGAGCTGGGGGGAGTGGGGAGAGAGTCCAATATTGATTTCTCTGTAGATGCTTCACAAGGTCCTAGAAGGTTTTACTCTCGTCAGGAATGCATTTCCTGACTTCCTCCCCACTACTCTCTATGGGGTGGGGCCTGCAGCAGGGGGTTGGCTTCCTTGATCTTTGCTCTCTACAAGCTGTGCAGGGTCTGATGCTGGGACGGTCCATTTGGGGATGTGCATGTGCATATATGTGTATGCAGGTGGGCACCTGTGTGTGTACATGTGGTTGGGAAGTGGGGGATGGAAATTGAATGGTCCACTGGAGAGACTGAGGGGCAATAGGAATAGAAGAGACCACTTAATGGTGTTGGAGGGAGCTTGGGACAAAATGATCCATTGAATTGAGGCATGAACAGCCCCTCACAGGTCGCACCACAGAGGTGTGCGAGAGTGGCGGTGATGAGGAACTTAGTACTGTCTTGGAACCTGCTGTTGTGCAATTGTTGTGTGGATACTCCTGGGATCACACGACTGTTGTGTAGACAACCTTGCAGTCATAAAGACAGGGGTGTGGGTAATCCTGGAGTCACAGAGTGGGGTGTGAGCACTCCTGGGGTCACACAGATAGAAGTGTGAATGCCACCTGAGGCAGCACACACTGGCATGTGGACAACATGTGGACAGATGGGGTTCTGGACATTCCAGGAGTCCACACACACTGCAGAGCGGACACTCTAGAAATCACACACACTGGATAATGCACACTTTTGGGGTCACACAGAGGGGGATGCAGGCACTTCTGGGGTCAGATTGACTAGGGTTTCAACACTCTTGTTGTCAAACAAACTGAGGGGTGGGCAGTCTTGGGGTCCCAATGATTGGAGTGTGGACATTCCCAGGGTCACATAGATTTGTATGTGGACACTTCCCACGTAGACTGGGGAGCGGACACTCCTGAGTCATCCGGACTGGCTAGTGGACATCCTTAGGGTCCCATACACCAGGATGTGGACATCCTAAAGGTCAGATAGTCTGGGGTGTGCATGTCCCTGGGTTCACACAGATTGGAATGTAGAGCCTCTTGGGGCCTCTCAGACTGGAATGTGGCCACTCCTGGGCTCATACAGCCTGAGATGTGGACAACAGTGAGGTCACCTAGAGTACTGGCCGTTCACAAAGATGGAGGTTTTGACACCCCTAGAGTCACTCAGACTGGACTGTGGACAGACTTGGGGTCATATAGACAGAGGTGTGAACACTCCAAGGGCCACCCATATTGGAGAGTAGACATTTCCAGGGTCACACGGGGGTTTGGGACACTCCTAATGTTAAACACACTGGGCAGTGGGCACCTCTGAAATCACACATTGTGGACCAGACACTCCTAGTGTTACACAGACTGGGGTGTGGATACTCCTGGGGCCACAGTGACTAAGGGGGGGACAGTCTTGTGGTCACATAGGCTATGTTGTGAACATTCCTGCAATCTCAGTTTTAGGGAAGTGGATATTCCTGTGGTCCAAAAAAATGATGAATTGGCACCCCTGGGGTCACAGACTGAGGTGTGGATGCTGCCATGGTCGCCCAGGATAGTCATGGACACTCCTCGGTATGCAGATTTGGGAGTAGATACTGCTGACGTCACAGCAGTTGCAGCGTGGATGGCCCTCGGGTTACATAGACTGGAATGTGAATTACCCTGGGGTCACACAGATCAGGTGTGAACATCGCTGGGTCTCATAAATGGAGTAACCCCCTGGACAGTGTGCCTCCTGGGATCACATAGGAAGGGCAGCAGGCTGTCATGGGGTACTACACATGGGGGGTCAGCACTCCCGTGGGTCACTCACATGGGGGCTTGAACACTCACACACAGTGAGTTGTAGACATTCTTGGGGTCACACAGACTGGCTGGATGCTGCTGGTGTCACACAACTTTGGAGTTAGGCACTTCTGGGGTCACACATACTGGCATGTGGACACAACTGTAGTCACACAGATAGGGGTTTGGACACTCCTAGAGTCACACACCCTGTGGTAGGGACATCTCTGTCATCACAAGAGTGTGAACACTCGTGTCATACAGACTGGTAAGTGGACGCTCTTGGGGTCAGACAGACTGTGGGGTGGACAGCTGTGCTGTCACACAGAATGAGGAGGGGGTGCCCCTGAGGTCACACACACTGGGGAGGGAATGATGCTGGAGGTCCACATTCAGGAGTCACCGACAAAAGGGGGGAAAGTTTGAATATCACCTAAGCAGTGCACATGACAGACGGGTTCTAGAATGTGGGCTTCACTTTTCATCACCGTGGAAGACCCACAGCCGGCCTCTTTTCATGGACATTGAGGATACCGGAGGAAGAGAAACATCTGGAATCTATTGCTGGGAAGGTCTGTAGTGCCTGGGACCTTGGGCTTTTCACTGCTCTTCAGAACTGATTATACTCAGTTGCTTTTTTTTTTTTTTTAATCTGTTAAATGGGGATCACTGGCTTCCTGCTTCCCTCACCAGGACATTTTGAAGATGAGGTGAAGTTCTCAGGTTAAAACTGCTTTATAAAGTAAAGCACCCTCTGGATGAGGAGGCCTGAGACTCTTCCTAAAATTCAAAGCAGTGAGCTGGCTGATCAAGGTGGCGTCAGGCCAGGAGCTGGAAGAGTGGACACCTAGTTTGTGATCATGATAACAAATCTAGCTAAGTGACCTGGAGTGAGTCTGTTGCCTGCACTGAGCGTCAGGTTCCTGATCAGTAATATGGGGATGATACCCATCTGACAGGGTGTCACAGTGATGTTTGGCTGTTCCCAAAAGTCACACATGTTGTGCTGTTGCAAAATAGCTGTCCAGCCAGAAATTCCACTTCCCACTGTCTCTTCTTGCCCCTGGGTGGGGCCATGTGACCAATTCTCCCAAATGGAACTTGAGCTAAAATGGTGCGTGTCCTTAAGAAGCAGTAGTGCTTTCCCCATTGCTCTTTGTCTATGTTTTGGAGGTCCTGAGCCCGAGTGGAGGGTGGTGAGGCCACAGTGTCCAAGGAGGCTGGGATCTTTAGCCCCCACATGGAAGTCCGCTCGTTAACCAGGAACACCCACGGCAGTCTGTGATGAGAGCAAGAAATAAACTTTTATTAGCCTGTGAAGCCATGGCATTGTCAGATTGGTTTGTTACTGCAGGAGAAGGAATTCCTCAATACAGTGGATCAAATTCTGTGTGGAGAAGCTCTCTGCACACTGGAAAACTCAGGGACAGGGGAGCATTCTTCCAGAAGGACCTCCTGGCTTCCAGGAGATGACTGCTTCCTCTACTGCAGGAAGAGCTCTGTCCAGGGTGAAGAGAACCAGGCCAGAGCAGAGGTGGTAATCAGGAGAGCATCTGCACCTCCAACCTGGACACTGGCTGCACTGTGGGAGGCTCCTGGACGTGGGACCCTGTTCTCCAGAGGTGAATGAGGTGCTGCTTGGTGTTCTGATGCTTGGCTTGGCTTTGGTAACAGGCTTCAGGGTATGTCTGGGAGAACTCGGCCACTCCTTTCCATAAACGGATCGAAGATACCTTTGGTTTCACTAAATGTTTCCAGCAGACGATTTCTTGTCTCCTTAGAATGGAAGCACTTTTCGTTGAGTAACAGAGACCTACCATGCTTCTTCCCCATCCACTGCTGGCCTCAGCACATCTCCCAGGACAAAGCCCAGAGAACCAGTGAGGCAGCAGTCAGGGCTTCCCAAACCATGGCCACCTTCAGGGCCAGTTGGTATTCCTGCAAACACAGGCCTACCAGCGTGCTGGGACTCCGCTTGTTTAGCAGATGCATTTCTTTCTCCTCTTCCCCATTTAAAACATTGTGGTGAAATACATATGACAAAATGTATCACTATAATCATCGTAAGTGTACCATTCAGTGGTATTAAATACACTCATAATATTGTGCAAACATCACCACCATCCATCTCCAGAACTCTTCTTCTCTTGTAAAATTGAAACTCTGTACCCAACAACTCCCTATTCTTTCCTCCCAAAAGCCCCTGGCAACCACCCTTCTACTTTCCGTTTCTACGATTTTTTTTTTCTTTTTGAGACACAATCTCACTCTGTCACCCAGCACAGAGTGCAGTGGCACAATCACAGCTCACTGCAGCCTCGAACTCCTGGGCCCAAGCAATCCTCCTGCCTCAGCCTCCTGAGCAGCCGGGCCCACACGTGTATGGCTGGCTAATTTTTTTTTTTTGAGATGGAGTCTCCCTCTGTTGCCTAGGCTGGAGTGCAGTGGCATGATCTCGGCTCACCGCAACCTCCGCCTCCCAGGTTCAAGCAATTCTCCTGCCTCAGCCTCCTGAGTAGCTGGGACTATAGGCACGTGCCACCATGCCCGGCTAATTTTTGTATTTTTGGTAGAGACGAAATTTCACAATGTTGGCCAGGCTGGTCTTGAACTCCTGACCTCTTGATCCACCCACCTCGGCCTCCCAAAGTGCTGGGATTGCAGGCGTGAGCCACCACACCCGGCCTAATTTTTTTTTTGGGGGGGTGGAGGACGGAGTCTCGCTCTGTCGCCCAGGCTGGAGTGCAGTGGTGCGATCTCACCTCACTGCAAGCTCCGCCTCCCGGGTTCGCGCCATTCTCCTGCCTCAGCCTCCCGAGTAGCTGGGACTAGAGGCACCCACCACCACACCCAGCTAATTTTTTGTATTTTTCGGTAGACACGGGGTTTCACTGTTAACCAGGATGGTTTCAATCTCCTGACCTCGTGATCTGCCCACCTCGGCCTGCCAAAGTGCTGGGATTACAGGCGTGAGCCACCACATCCGGCCTACCCGGCCTAATTTTTAACTTTTTTGGTAGAGACAGGGTCTCACTATGTTGTTTAGGCTGGTCTTGAAGTCCTAGGCTTAAGTGATCCTCCTGCCTCAGCCTCCCAAAGTGCTGGGATTACAGGTGTGAGCCACTACGCCTGGCCCATCTCTGTGACTTTGACTACACTATGTTTCTCATATAAGTGGAATCATACAGTATTTGTCTTTCTGTGACTGGTTTATTTCGCCTAGCATAGTGTCCTCAAGGTTCATCCATGTTGTAGGATGTGTGAGAAGCCGAAATTTCCTTCCTTTTTGAGGCTGAATAGTATTCCATTGTATGGATAATCCACATTTGCTTAGCCATTCACCTGTCTGTGGACACTTGGGTTGCTTCCATGGTTTAGCTATCGTGAATAATGCTGCTATGGGCATGGTTGTACAAATATCTCTTCAAGACCCTGTTTTCAGTTCTTTTGGATATATACCCAGAAGTGGAATTGCTGAATCATATGGTCATTCTATTTTTTTTATTTTTATTTTTTTTTTGAGACAGGGTCTCGCTCTGTCACCCAGGCTGAAGAGCGTGGTATAATCTCACCTCACTGCAACCTCCACCTCCCAGGTTCAAGTGATCCTCCTGCCTCAGCTTCCCAAGTAGCTGGGACTACAGGTGCATGCCACCATACCTAGCTAATTTTTACATTTGTTGTAGAGATGAGGTTTTGCTATGTTGGCCAGGCTAGTTTCGAACTCCTGAGCTCAAGCAGCCCTCCCACCTTGGCCTCCCAAAGTGCTGGGATTACAGGCGTGAGCCACTGCACTCGGCCTATTTTTAACTTTTTAAGAAACTGTCATTTTGTTTTCCACTGTGGCAGTTCCATTTTATGTTCCCAATAAGAGTACACAAGGGTTTCAGTTTCTCCACATCCTCGCCAACACTTGTTATTTCCTTTTTTTTTTTTTATAGTAGCCATCCTAATGGATGTGAGGTGGTATCTCATTCTAGTTTTGATTCGCATTTCCCTAATAATTAGTGATCTGAACATCTTTTCATGTTCTTATTAGCTATTTGTATGTCTTCTTTGGAGAAATGTCTATTCAAGTCCTTTACCCATTTTTGAATTGGGTTGTTTGTCTTTTCATTGTTGAGTTTTGGGGGTTCTCTATACATTCTGAATCTTAATCGCTTGTCAGGTATATGCTTTACAAATATTTTCTCCTGTTCTGTGAGTTGCCTTTTTATTAGAAAGTGTATTTCTACTTCAAAGAAAATGTCTGCCTTTCTCTCAAATCTGGAGTTTGTGAGGACTTGAGGACAAACACTGAAATCACATAGGCTCGGTAGCTCAGTTTCCCTGTCCATAAAATGGGCATGCTAGAACCTAGCCTGGCCATCCTAAAGGGTAGTTAAGAGATTATGTGTAAAGAGACTTTGGCAGTTAGGCATTCTTCCCCTTTAACTAATAGAAAGCCCTACTAAAGGCCAGGCGCGGTGGTTCACGCCTATAATCCCAACACCTTGGGAGACTGAGGCAGGTGGATCACCTGAGGTCAAGAGTTCAGGACCAGCCTGGCCAACATGGTGAAACCCCATCTCTACTAATAATACAAAAAAAAAAAAAAAAAAAAAAATAGCCAGGAGTGGTGGTGTGCGCCTGTAATCCCAGCTACTCAGGAGGCTGAAGCAGGAGAATCATTTGAACCCAGGAGGCGTAGACTGCAGTGAGCCAAGATTGCGACACTGCACTCCAGCCTGGGTGACAGAGAGTGATACTCCGTCTCAAAAAAAAAAGAAAAAAAAAAAAGTTGGAGGGGGGATAGATCTCTGCCCTCCAATCTGAAGAGAGTAGGGGTGGGGTAGTGCAAAAGAAGGGGATAGAGATGAAGATTGTAGGGAAAGCAGTGGAAAGCATATTTCATAGAACCACAGACTTGGAGGCAAGGTGAACTGAGTTCTAGGCCTAGTTCTGCATTGGCGCTGCTGTGTGGCTTGGATTCTGTCCCTTGCCTTCTCTGCACCTTGTTTTCCTTTTCTGTATCAGGAAGAGGTGAGCTTAGTGATCTCAAAGGGCACTCCGTGCATTGGTGACCCTGTGGCTTTGACTTGGCCCTGGGGACTGGGCTGTGGAGTCTACCTCAGAGAAGGCCCACTGAGTCTTTAAGATACAGGGTCTCACTCTGTCACCCAGGCTGGAGTGGCGTGCCACAGTCAGCTCACTCCTTGGGCTCAAGCAATCCTCTCACCTGGGCCTCCCAAAGTTCTGGGATTACAGGCATCAGCCACTGTGCCTGGCTGCCCACTGAGTATTTATTTATTTATTTATTTTTTGAGACGGAATTTTGCTCTTGTTGTCCAGGCTGGAGTGCAATGGCGTGAGGTTGGCTTACTGCAACCTCCACCTCTCAGGTTCAAGTGATTCTCCTGCCTCACCCTCCCGAGTAGCTGGGATTACAGGCATGCGCCACCACACCTGGCTAATTTTTGCATTTTTAGTAGAGACAGGGTTTCACCATGTTGGCCAGGCTGGTCTCAAACTCCTGACCTCAGGTTGTCTGCCAGCTTCCACCTCCCAAAGTGCTGGGATTACAGGTATGAGCCACCGCACCCGGCCCCTACTGAGTCTTGAATAGAGAAGGTGTAGAGACTGCCACCTAGTAGGGGTGAGGATTTCTCTTCCCCTGGGATTAAGGTCATTTTTGGTTGTCCTTGAAGAGGTCACTCTGAGGGTATATAAAGGACTCCTGGGACAGAGCCAGGGGCCCATTTCCCTGTTTATTCAGTGAGGGGGTTAGACAAGATGGTTTCTGCTGGACTTTATAACCCTAAACTGCTGAGGCTGATTGGGTTTAAGGGAGATGGAAGAGAAAGGTGAAGTCTGCATTCCTGGGAATGTGCGAGGCCCTTGGAGGCAGGAAGTGGGGCAGGGGCAGGGGGAGTGGCATGGAGTCAGGGGCTGTCAGAGAAAGACGGAGAGCTCCCCTGTCACAGGGGAGCTGGAGCTGCTTTCAGAGCTAACAACCTGATTTCAGCTGAGGCCTTGACACTGCCTTCACTCAGAGCCCCTAACCCAGCATCGGAGTCCCTGGGGAAGAGTGGATATTCTGGTGGCCTTTTAGCTTCCTTCTGTCGGCTGTTTCACTGCCACCTGCAAAGGCAGCTCAGAGTCAACCCTGCTCCCCCAGTCTTGGGGGCCGTGGTGTTTCCACGCCTTTCCTCCAAGAAAAACCCAAACTTTTGTGGATGACCACCTCCCTGTACGCTCCCTGCCTTCCTCCTGTGTAGGTAGAACAATACCTGCACCCTGGAACCTGGGGATAGTCTATGTTACATGGTAAAAAGGAACTAAGGCCAGGCATGGTGGCTCACAACTGTAATCCTAGCACTTTGGGAGGCCAAGGTGGGTGGATCACTTGAGGTCAGGAGTTTGAGACCAGCCTGGCCAACATAGTGAAATCCCGTCTCTATAAAAAATACAAAAATTAGCCAGGCGTGGTAGCACACGCCTATGGTCCCAGCTACTTGGGAGGCTGAGGCAGGAGAATCATTTGAACTTGGGAGGTGGAGGTTGCAGTGAGCTGAGATCGCACCATTGCACTCCAGCCTGGGCAACAGAGAGACCCTGTCTCAAAAAAAAAAAAAAAAAAAAAAATGGAGATAAGGTTGCAGGTGGAATTAAGGTTTCTAACCATTTGATTTTAAGATAGAGAAATTATCCTGGATTATCCGGTAGACCCAAGGTCATCACAAAAGTCCTTAAAAGTAGAAGGAGGCAGAAGTGATGTGACTTGAGAAGACACAACCACAGTTGCTGGCTTTGAAGATGCAAGAAGAAGGTCATGAGTAAAGGAATGTGGGTGACCTCTCGAAGCTGGAAAAAGCAGAAAAACAGTTTCTCCCCTAGAGCCTCTAAAAGGCAACAGAGCCCTGCTGACACCTTGCTTTTAGCCCATTGAGACCCATAGTAGACTTCGGACCTCCAGAACTGTATGATAGGGCATGGTGGCTCACACCTGTAATCCCGGTACTTTGGGAGACCAAGGCAGGAGCATCGCTTGAGCCCAGGAGTTTGAGAAGAGCCCGGGCAACATGACGAAATCCCATCTCTACAAAAAATTTAAAAATTAGCTGGGCATGGTGGTGGCACAACTGTGGCCCCAGCTATTCAGGTGACTGAGGCGGGAGGATAGCTTCAGCCTGGGAGGCAGAGGCTCCAGTGAGCCGAGATCACACCACTGCACTCCAGTCTGGGTGACAGAGTGAGACCCTGTCTCTAGAAAGAAAAAAGAAAAAAAAAAAAAGGAACTGTATGAGAGGAAATTCGTGTTGATTTGACCCACTAAGTGTGTGGTAACTTGTTACGGCAGCATTAAGAATTAAGAAACTAGCACAGTGTCCATTTGGTTTTCTTCTGTTGATTCAATTGCAGAAAAGTATAACACCTTTTACTTAAACTAACACTCACAGTACACATCCATTTGTAAAAATTGCTTTTGTTTCTTTCTGTCTCTCCACCCAGTGTTCTTGCCTTCTTTTATTTTTGGCTCCAGTTTTTTTTTTTTTCCCCCCAGTGTTCTTGCCTTCTATCTGTGTATGTGGAGAGAGCATGGTGTGAACCTTGATTATTTGTTAGTAGTGGGATTTGGAGTGTTTTTTTGAGTTTATATCTTTGTGGCTGGGCACAGTGGCTCATGCCTGTAATCTCAGCCCTTTGGGAGGTCAAGGTGGAGTGGATAACCTGAGGTCAGGAGTTTGAGACCAGCCTGGCCAACATTGTGAAACCCCATCTCTACGAAAAGTACAAAAATTAGGCTGGGCGTGGTCGCTCATGCCTGTAATCCAAGCACTCTGGGAGGCTGATGAGGGTGGATCACCTGGGGTCAGGAGTTCGAGACCAGCCTGACCAATACAGTAAAACCTGGTCTCTACTAAAAAAATACAAAAAAAACTAGCCAGGCATGGTGGCGTGTACCTCTAATCCCAGCTACTCAGGAGGCTGAGGCAGGAGAATTGCTTGAACCCGGGAGACAGAGGTTGCAATGAGCCAAGATTGCACCACTGCACTCCAGCCTGGGTGACAGAGCGAGATTCTGTCTGAAAAAAAAAAAAAAAATTAGCCAAGCGTGGTGGCAGGCACCTGTAATCCCAGCTACTAGGGAGGCTGAAGCAGGAGAATTGCTTGTGGGAGGCGGAGGTTGCAGTGAGTAGAGATCACGCCACTTCACTCCAGCAGCCTAAGTGACAGAGTGAGACTCCATCTCAACAACAACAACAACAAATTGTTTTTTGTTTTTTGTGGTTTTTTTGCCAAAACAGTGAGGTCATGATTATGTATTTTCATTGACAAAGGCTGTTTTGCTACCCACGGCCACCACTGAGTGAGCAACCTGCCCATACCTGATGAGCTCTTCCCAAAGCAAACCACCCCAGCCCAAATGCAGCCAGCTGCCTTCTACTCTTTCCCCATTTCACGCAAATAGATAACATTCATCTCTGGCTGTTATAGACTGAATTTTGTCCCCCTCCAATTCATATGTTAAAGCCCCTAGTAGCTCAGAATGTGAGTGTATTTGGAGATAGGGCCTTTAAAGATGTGATTACATTAAAATGAGGTTGGCAGGGTGGGCTGCAATTCAATCTGTCTTGTGGCCCTTATAAGGAGAGGAGATCAGAACACAAACATGGGTGCACAAGAAGGAAGGACCATGTGGAGACATGGGGAAGAGGTGGCCGTCTACAAACCAAGGAGACGGGCTTCAGAAGAAACCAACCCTGCTGACACCTTGATCTTTGATTTCTAGCCTCCAGACTGTGAGAAAATAAACTTCTGTTGTTGAAACCACCCAGTCTGGTATTCTGTTATGGAAATCTTAGCAAGCGAATATGCTGGCATTATCACCTCTTTTGCTCCAAAGAAACAACTTTTGGCCACGTGCAGTGGCTTACGCTAGTAATCCCAGCGCTTTGGGAGGCAGATGTGGGAGGATCTCTTGAGGCCAGGAGTTCGAGACCAGCCTGGCCAACATGGTGAAACCCCGTCTTTACCAAAAATACAAAAAAATTAGCCGGGCATGGTGGCACACACTTGTAAAAAATAAATAAATAAAAGCATTAAAATGTGTACTATTCTGAGAGCTAATTTAATTAGTCAAAGATACTTCATTTTCACTGTCTTGTAAACTCCCGACAAACCTGTAACCCTGTGACAAGTCAGAATGGCACTTATGATTCCCCACTGGGCAGAAGGAAAACTGAGTCCCACGGGGGACACATGACTTGGTCAAAGCTACATAGCCAGAATTCAGATTTTCAGACTCCAACCCTGAAGCCTTGAGATCAGGATGATGTGGAAAGAGAGCCAGGAATTTGGTCATCTCATCTCTGACAGTCCGTCAAATCACAGTCTTCTGGAAGAATCACATGGGTGTTTGGTCCAGATCTCTAAGATGGCCCCATCCTATCCTTCAGAGAGCCTTTTATAAGTAATGAAAAGCATACAAAACATTTGTTTAAAAGTTGCTAATGGCCAGGTGTGGTGGCTCACGCCTGTAATCCCAGCACTTTGGGAGGCCAAGGCAGGCGGATCTTGAGGTTAGGAGTTCGTGACCAGTGTGGCCAACATGTTCTCTATTAAAAAATACAAAAAATAATTAGCCGGACATGGTGGTACACGCTTGTAATCCCAGCTACTCAGGAGGCTGAGGCAGGGGAATTGCTTGAACCAGGGTGGTGGAGGTTGCAGTGAGCTGATATCGTGCCACTGCCCTCCAGCCTAGGCGACAGAGCGAGACTGTCTTAAAAAAAGAAAAAAAAAAAAAGTTGCTAATATTAATTTTATATATTTTTGCCCTCCTCCCCTTTTTTTTAGAGACAAGGTCTTGCTCTGTCACCCAGGCTGGAGTGCAGCAGTGAAATCATAGCTCACTATAGACTTGAACCCCTGGGTTCAAGTAACAAAAACCATAGAAGACATTTGTTTAACAGTTCCTAATTTTAATTTTACAGATACAAAACCAAACCAGACCCTTCCTGGCTCTTTCCATTAACTCAAGGTTAACACATGTGTTATTTAGACATCCCTATTAATGGGAATATGGATCAATTTTAATTTTTTAATTTTTAAACATTTTTGTGGAGACAGGGTCTTGCTATGTTGCCCAGGCTGGTCTCAAACTCCTCGGTTCAAGAGATCCTCCTGCTTCAGGCTCCCAAAGTGCTGGGATTACAGGTGTCAGCCACTGTGCCTGGCCTCAGTTCTTATTTTTATTTTTTATTTTTATTTTTTTGATACAGAGTCTCAGTCTGTCACCCAGGCTGGAGTGCAGTGGCGCGATCATGGCTCACTGTAACCTCTGCCTCCCAGGTTCAAGCAATTCTCCTGCCTCAGCCTCCTGAATAGCTGGGACTACAGGCACATGCCACCACACCCGGCTAATTTTTGTGCTTTTAGTAGAGATGGGATTTCACCATGTTGACCAGGCTGGTCTTGAACTCCTGGCCTCAGGAGATCCACCCCTCAGCCTACCAAAGTGCTGGGATTACAGGTGTGAGACCAGCCTGGCCAACATGGTGAAACCCCACCTCTACAAAAGATACAAAAATTAGCCTGGTGGCACACGCCTGTAGTACCAGTTACTTAAGAGGTTGAGGCAGGAGAATCGCTTGAACCTAGGAGGCAGAGGTTGCAGTTAGCTGAGATCATACCACTGCACTCCAGCCTGGGCAAGTGAGACTGTCAAAAAAAAAAAAAAAAAAAAAAAAAAAAAAAGAAAGAGAAAATATTCACCAATCACATCTGGGCTGTACAGGCAGGTGAGAGGTCAGGGGCCGCACAGGGCCCTGGGGCGTCAGGGGAGGTATAAGTGGTTGGAATGGGGGCAGGCCATGTGGAGAAAGGATCAGGACTTGACTGTGAGCCACTGCTCATGTAGGGCATGAAGAATGTGGGAGCTTACTCGGGAGTCTAAGGTGGGAGGATTGCTTGAGCCCGGGAAGTCAAGGATGCAGTGAGCTGGTACCGCACCACTGCACTCTAGCCTGAGCGACTAGCCTGAGCGACAAGCCTGAGCGACAGCAAGACTGTCTCTGAAAAAAAAGTGGGAACTAGAGTCAACTCCTGAGCTGGCATGTGAGTAACACTCACCCCCATCTCTCCCTGACCTTTCTAGGTTTGCAGAGAGCACAGTTGGCAGGGGAAGGTAAAGAAAGAGGTGGAGATGGAATTGGGGGGGTGTGCTGCTACAGCATATGGTGTTGTGATCTCTGCTCACTGCGAACTCCGCCTCCCAGGTTCCAGTGATTCTCCTGCCTCTCAGCCTGCCAAATAGCTGGGATTACAGGCGTGCGCTACCACGCCCGGCTAATTTTTGTTTTTTAGTAGAGACGGGGTTTCACCGTGTTGGCTAGGCTGGTCTGGGACACCTGACCTCAAGCAATCCTTCCACCTCAGCCTACCAAACTGCTGGGATTACAGGTATGAGCCACCGCACTCGGCCCCATTTGAAATTATTTAGGAAAATTTAAAGATATGCATCCCTGATGACCCAGAAATTCCATCCCTCCAAGTACACTAAGAGAAGGGAGCAAGCAAATCAGGAAATATACTCAATCATCACTAGGTGATACACACTCAGTCCTGAAACTCAGCCAATTAGCAACGGCCCCCGTGAAAGTCAGCCAAAGTCAGCCAATCAGTGACAGCCCCACCCTTCTAGACAACAGCCAGTCAGCGAGCAATCCTTCCTGTCGCCGCCATTTTAAAGTCGCGCCTTGGTAGCAGCCTTATTGCAGTGAGTAGAGGAACATGCTAGAAAGCCCCGTGGCCTGCCTCTCAATGCTCCCGCTTCCCGAAGTGTGCCCATCACTGAAGACCTGGCTTCCCAAAACTTTCCCAAAGGTCTGGCTTTGTTCTGGAATATATCGTCTGACAAGTACAGCTTTCCCTCACAAGTAAGCACAAAATTGGCTTTATTTGCATTGAATATCCAGTACAATCTGTGGTAAATTCACGAGTTCTTAGGATTTGTTTATGCATAACGACGTGTAACAGAGCACTGTGAGATGCTTAAATTCAATCTTTTAAGTTCTTGGGGTTGCTAAGAATCTCTTTTTTGTGTTTATTTAACTCTCAAGCTGCTAAAATGTAGGTATAAATTTCGTGATAGATTTTCTGAACAGTAGACATTTATGAACGAGAAAAAAGTCCTTTTGAAGCTCTTTGAGTACTATCCAATGGTTCATTCAATATCAAAAATAGTAGAAAGTCAGATACAAACCAGTATAGTCTAGCTAAGTATACAGGACATAAGATTTCCTCAACTCACGCCAAAGAAACTGATAAATAAATTTTTGGCCAGGCGCGGTGGCTCACACCTGTAGTCCCAGCACTCTGGGAGGCCGAGGTGGGATCAGGAGCTCAGGAATTCCAGACCAGCCTGGTTACCATAGTGAAACCCTGTCTCTCCAAAAATACAAAAAATTAGCCAGGTGTGGTGGTGTGCACCTGTATTCCCAGCTACTTGGGAGGCTGAGGTGGGAGAATTACTTGAGTCCAGGAGGTCGATGCTGCAGTGAGCCATGATCACCCCGTTGCACTCCAGCCTGGGCGACAGAGCAAGATCCTGTCTCTAAATAAATAAATAAATAAGAATTTTTTTTTGAAAAGAAAAAGACCTGTTAATTAGGCTGTTTTGAGTAAAATCCCTTTCAGTTGAGATTTCAGAAAGAATAGAAATTTTTTGCAGAGACTTTTATTGAATTTGGATCTTAGGAGAAAAATGTGCTGCTTTTGGTGCTAGAGACTTTGAATTTTATTGTTTTTTTTCCAAGAACTGGCATTTGGTTCCATTAATTTTCCCTTCCCCTTTCCCCTTTCGAGTCTCACTCTGTTGCCCAGGCTGGAGTGCAGTGGCACTGTGTTGGCTCACTGCAACCTCCGTCTCCTACGTTCAAGCAGTTCTCCTGCCTCAGCCTCCTGAGTAGCTGGGACTACAGGCGCCCACCACCACACCTAGCTAATTTTTATATTTTTAGTACAGATAGGGTTTCACCATGTTGGCCAGGCTGGTCTCGAACTCCTGACCTCAGGTGATCTGCCCACCTCGGTGTCCCAAAGTGCTGGGATTACAGGCGTGAGCCACCGTGCCCGGCCTCCATTGATTTTCTCTATTGTTTTTGCTTTCAATTTCATTGATTTCTGCTCTTACATTTTTATTTTTTATTGATTTTGAGACAGGGTCTGACTCTGCCACCCAGGCTGGTGTGCAGTGACATGATCTTGGTTCACTGCAACCTCTGCCTCCCAGGTTCAAGTGATTCCCCCCTGCTCAGCCTCCCAGGTAGCTAGGCTACAGGCACATGCCACCACACCTGGTTGATTTTTTTTTTTTAATTTCTTTTTTTTTTTTTTTTTTGAGACGAAGTCTCACTCTGCCTCCCAGGCTGGAGTGCAGTGGCCCAATCTTAGCTCACTGCAACCTCTGCCTCCCAGGCTCAAGCAATTCTCGCGCCTCAGCCTCTCGAGTAGCTGGGACTACAGGCATGTGCCACCATACCCGGCTTTTTTCTCTGAGGTGGAGTCTCATTGTTGTCGCCCGGGCTGGAGTGCAATGGCGTGATCTCAGCTCACTGCAACCTTTGCCTCCCTGGTTCCAGCAATTCTCCTGCCTCAGCCTCCTAAGTAGCTGAGATTATAGGTGTCAATTTTTTGTGTTTTTAGTAGAGATGGGGTTTCACCATGTTGGCCAGGCTGGTCTCCAACGTCTGATTCGCCCACACTGGCCTCCCAAAGTGCTGGGATTACAGGTGTGCGCCACGGCGCCCGGCCTGGCCGCCCTTATCTTTATTATTTCATTCCTTCAGGTGTAATTTTTAGACTTTCCTAAATTGGAAATTCAGATAATTGATTTGAGACCTTTCTTTTCTCATGTAAGCATTTTAATGCCATCAGTTTTCTTCTGATCACTACTCTAGCTGTATCTCATAAATTTTGATTTGTTGTATTTTCATTTTTTTCAATTCACAATAGTTCTTTAATTTCCCTTGTGATTTTCTCTTTGGCTCATGGGTTAAAGTGTTTTGTGGCTGGGCGGGGTGGCTCATGCCTGTAATCCTAGCACTTTGGGAGGCCGAGGTGGGTGGATCACCTGAAGTCAAGAATTCGAGACCAGCCTGGCCAATATGGTGAAACCTCACCTCTACTAAAAATACAAAAACTAGGCAGACGTGGTGGCAGGCGCCTGTAATTCCAGCTACTGGGGAGGCTGAGGCAGGAGAATTGCTTGAACCCAGGAGGCGGAGGTTGCAGTGAGCCAAGATCATGCCACTGCACTCCAGCCTGGGCAACAGAGCAAAAACTCTGTCTCAAAAAAAGAAAAAAAAAAGTGTTTTGTTTAATTTACAAGTATTTCGGGATTTTTCAGATATATTTCTGTTATTGATTTCTAGTTTAATTCCATTATGGTAAAATAATATATTTTCTGTGATTTCTGAGCTGTTTGGGTGTAAGATCTCAGAACACTTTTCAGGGCTGGTTCTCAGGTTATGAGGCCGTTCTTTGAGCATTTTTTTCCCACTTGCTTTGCCTGCATTAACAGCATGTTCTTTAGGTGGTCTCTCCAGGCAGTACAAGTGTGTCACCTTCATTTTGTTTGTGTTCAGGCTTCTGAATTGTTTTGTTGTCTACATGGAGTTATGTGGTCTCATGGTGGGCACGGTGGCTCACGCCTGTAATCCCAGCACATTGGAAGGCCTAGGCCAGGGGATCACCTGAGCCTAGGATTCGAGGCTCCCATCTGGTGAAACCCCATCTCTAGAAAAAAATAGAAAAATTAGTTGGGTGTAGTGGCCTGCTCCAGTAGTCCCAGCTACTGGGGAGGCTGAGGTGGGAGGATTGCTTGAGCTGGGAAGGCAGAGGTTGCAGCGAGCTGTGATCACATCACTGCACCCCAGCCTGGGTGACAGAGTGAGACCCTGCAAAAAGAAGATGTGGTCTCTGTACAGATTTAATCTGTATCCCAGGTGGTGAGGTCTCCGAGCTGTTTTGGAGTCTGTGTCCAGGGTATGAGGTATGTAAGGTGTTTGGGATTTGTTTTCCCAGCGTGCAACGTCCCTGAGGTGTTTCGGCCTTTGTGTCCCAGGGTATGAGGTCTCTGAAATGTTTGTAGGATTTTGTGATGAGGATGAGATCTATGAAGTGACTGGGAATCTATTAAGATATGTTCCATTATTGAGTTCTCTAAATTTTGTTTTGTGGTCTGTGTTCAGTGTGAGTTCCCTGAACTGTTTTGGACTCTGTGTCCCATGGTGTGAGATCTCTGGGCTCTTTTGTGCTCTGTGTGCAATGGTGTGAAGTCCCTGAGCTATCTGGGCATTTCCAGTAATGAGGTCTCATTCTGTTTCACAGCCAGCTGGTACTGTATGGTATAATTGCCTTTATGCGTTTGCCGTTTTCCCCCTTAGTTGTTTGCTCCTCTCATTCTTGTCCACACAGGACTGTGCACGTATGTATGATTATTTCCTTAGAACACATCCTTAAAAGTGAAACTGCCAGGCCAAAGGAGTCATTTATTCAACAGATCCCCTTTTGAGCATCTACTGTGTGCAGGGCAGTTTCAGGCGGAGACTCTGGGGGTCTAGAAATATACATATCCCTCCCTACCTTCATGATGGTGACATTCCAGTAAGGAGGGGTGTCTGCTTTTTATTTTGATAAATGCTGCCACACAAAGGCACACTTCCATCAGTGGCCTCAGGGGAATGAATGCCCATTAATGGGCAGTGGCTCTGCAGCAAGGGTTTGGACGCCTGGGCCTTTGCTCTCAACCGGATCATCAGAGTATGGGGCAAGGACAGTGCTCTGGGGGACATGGGTTTGGGGAGACAGGGCTGGAACATGGGCAGGAGGAAGGCATGAAAGAGAGAGTCCATTTAGTAGTTTTGCGGTGAACTGAAGATTGATTCACTTGACATTGACATGAAAGAGTCCTTGTCGCACACACAAGGAGAGCGTGAGCGGTGGAAATGAAGGGTTAATGGCTAGACTGTGCAGCTCCAGGACCATACCACTACGGTGATGGGAGGTACCACAGGGGAGGGGTCGTGTATTCCGGAAGACACCATTGTACTAGTGGAGACACGAACGGTCTCCTCATCCCGCGAGTGGATCGGCCTCCACCCTAGACCGAGGAGAGAATGGCTCTGCCTGGACCGACCCCCGCGCCGGGCGGACCGGATCTTCGGCCTAAAGCGTCCACCTGTCTGGAAGCCGCCACCACCAAGCTTTTATTAATATATCCGTTCCCGCCGGGTTGGCTATACAGATGCGAATCAACTCCGGGGGTGGGGTGAGGAGCAAGGCCGCGGAGCGGTGATTGCTTCCTGGACGAGTTGCGTAGGGCGGGACAAAGTCCTGCCCTGAGCTCTGATTGGTCACCGCGAGACTGCCTACCTAAGCTCTTCCAGGGTACCGAGGTTTTCCGGGATCACTAAGAGGCTACAAACCGGGTCCTTCGGCTCCGCGCTCCCATTGGCTGCTGTTTCGGCGCAAGCGCTTTGGCTCCTGGGTTGGCGTTCAGGGTTGCCGAGGCAGGGCTTTGGCTACTGGAGACCGTAGGTTCGAATCCCGTCTGGGAACTTCAACTTGTGCATCTGTAAAAGAAGCTGGCATTATTGGCTTGTACTCAAGGGCTGGCACAGAGTGTGTCGGGTAATCTTTTCCATTTTCTTTTACCTATTCTTTCTTTTCTTAAACAATACCTATTGCATCCCATTATATTGATTTCAGGACCCACTCACCGTTCACAACAGTACTGAGAAAAACTCTTCTCCAGGTCCCTGGCATTTGTTTTTCAGGCTACCTGTAGGTCTGAGTCCCCCAGATAAGATTCAAGGTGATCTCATGATCTTCCTCCAGGCCAGCTCCCATCTCCCAGAAGAGGGTGACTTGGAGGCTTCTCTCAGGACCAGGCCTGACTAGGAGTGTGATGGGGTGGGCCATAAGTGACTAAAGAGAGATGCATGGTTTCATGCTCTGGGATGCTGAAGAGCTTGTGGCAATTACAAGGAGAATTTTGGAGCGAGGGCAAGACTTAAAAGAGTACACTTTTAAATGATGGGATGTTAAACATTGGACAGGGGAGGTGTTTGGCTGGTGAGAGGGGTAGGTAGTAGGAATAAAGTGGTTCTCAAGTCAAGTCAGCTCATCATAAGGTAGTTATTACACTCTGCAGTTTGGAGGACTGTGTGCAGGATGTGAAGTCTGATTTGTTTTGGAATCTCAGTTCAGAGTATGACTTATAAAAAGACTGTAAAGGCTCTTTGCTGTTTGAAAATCTGTGTCTCAGAGGTTTAGGTGTTTGAGATGTTTGTGGGTCTCTGTCCCAGGGTTGGTTTCTTTTTGTTTGTTTGTTTGTTTTTCTTTTCTGTTTTTCTGTTTACATTGGTCCAGAATGTCCGAAGGTTTCTAACCTGTTTATGGATCTTTGTCCCCGGATGTGCAGGATTTTTTTTTCTTTTTTTTTGTGTGTGTGTCTTTACTTTTATTTATTTATTTTTGAGACAGGATCTTGCTCTGTCACCCAGGCTGGAGTGCAGTTGTGTGATCTCAGCTCACTGCAGCCTTCACTTGCCAAGCTCAGGTGATTCTCCCACCTCAGCCTCCTGAGTAGCTGGGACTACAGACACATGCCACCACACCCGGCTAATTTTTTTTATTTTTTGTGGAGATGGGATTTTACTATGTTGCCCAGGCCTTTTTGTATGTTTTTAGAGGCCGGGTCTCTCTCTGTTGCCCAGGCTGGAGTGCAGTGGTGCAATCATGGCTCACTTCAGCCTTGACCTCTGGCTCAAACAATCCTCCCACCTTAGCCTCCTGAGTAGCTGGGACCACAGGCACATACCACCATGCCTGGCCCGGCTAATTTTTTATTTTATTTTTTTAATTAATTAATTAATTTTTTTTTTTGAGACGGAGTCTCGCTCTGTAGCCCAGGCTAGAGTGCAGTGGCCGGATCTCAGCTCACTGCAAGCTCCGCCTCCCGGGTTCACGCCATTCTCCGGCCTCAGCCTCCCGAGTAGCTGGGACTACAGGCGCCTGCCACCTCGCCCGGCTAGTTTTTTGTATTTCTTAGTAGAGACGGGGTTTCACCGTGTTAGCCAGGATGGTCTCGATCTCCTGACCTCGTGATCCACCCGTCTCGGCCTCCCAAAGTGCTGGGATTACAGGCTTGAGCCACCGCGCCCGGCCTAATTTTTTTTTTTTTTCTTGTACGCTGGGCACGGTGGCTCACACCTGTAATCCCAGCACTTTGGGAGGCCAAAGTGGGTGGATCACTTGAGCCCAGGAGTTTGAGACCAGCCTGGCCAAGTTGGTGAAACCCTATCTCTACCAACAAACAAACAAACAAACAAACACACACAAATGTAGCCGGGTATGGTGGTACGTGCCTGTCGTCCCAGCTACTCAGGAGGTCAAGGCTGCAGTGAACGGTGATTGCACCACAGCACTCCAGCCTGAGCAACAGAGCAAGACCCTGTCTCAAAATAATTTTTTTTTGTGGCAACAGGGTCTCCCTCTGTTTCCTAGGCTGGTCTCAAACTCCTGGGCTCAAATGATACTCCTGACTCAGCCTCTCAAAGTGTTGGGATTACAGATGTGAGCCACCGCACTTGGCCTTTTTTTTTTTCTTAAAATTGATTTTCATTTTTCTTTTATTGGCATTTCTGTGACTGCTAGAGGAGCTTAACATTGTTTTCTGTGCTTGTTGGCAAGATGTATTTAAGTTTTGTTTTGTTTTGTTTTGTTTTGAGACAGGGTCTCACTGTGTTGCCCAGGCTGAGTACAGTGGCATGCACATGGCTCACTGCAGCCTTGACCTCCTGGGCTTAAGCAGTCCTCCCACCTCAGCCTCCTGATCCTAAGTAACTGAGACCACAGCCATGTGCCACCACACCCCACCAATTTTTTAAATTTTTTTGTGAAGACCACATCTCACCATGTTGCCCAGGCCGGTCACGAACTCCTGGGCTCAAGGGATCCTCCTGCCTTACCCTCCCAAAGTGCTGGGATTACAGGCATGAGCCACTGCACCTGGCCTTATTTAAGTTTTCTAAATTCCCTTTTATGTCCTGTGATCATTTTTGTTAAAATTTTTATTTTATTTTATTTTTTGGACACAGGGTCTTGCTTTGTCACCCAGGCTGGAGTGCACTGGTGTGATCATGGCTCACTGAAGCATCGACCGCCTGGGCTCAAGCAATCCTCCCACCTCAGCCTCCCAAGTAGCTGGGAATACAGGTGTGTACCACCACCTTTGGCTAATTTTTGTATTTTTTTAGGGAAGGAGTTTCACCATATCGCCCAGGCTGATCTCCAACTTCTGAGCTCAAGTGATCTACCCACCTCAGCCTCTGAAAGTGCTGGGATTACAGATGTGAGCCACTGTGTCCAGCCTTTAACGTTTTTTAAATTTTCAAAGCACTTTAGACTTAAAAAAATTATAAAAATAGTACAGAGAGTTCTTGTATACTCTTTTTCCCTTAATGTTAACTTATATAATCTTAGTACAATTTTTTAAACCAGGAAATGAATGACACTGTTATTTATGAGCTGTTGTTCACCTGTTTGTGTCCAGGGTGTGAAATATCTGAGCTCTTTGGACCCAGAGCTCTCTTGGGTCTCACTGTTTTGTGTCTCGTGATGTGTTGTCTCTGAACATTTGGTGTATGTTTTTAGATGCTAGCGCTTTCATCTTCTTGGTAGTCTTTGTCGCAGAGTATGATGTCTTTGACCTGTTAGTGGTCTCTTTAGGCTTGTCTTCTCTGGGCTGTATGGGCTTCCATGTTCAAGGTGTGAGGTTTCTGAGCACTTTGAAGGACTATATTCAAAGATGTGTGTACTATCAGCTGGTTTTTATTGTCTTCTATCAGAGATTATGAGGTCAGTAAATACTTTTAGGTTCTGTATCCAGGGCAGGGTTCCTCAGCCTTGGGACTATTGACATTTTGGACCAGAAATTTCTCTGTTATGGAGGGCTATTCTTTGCATTGTAGGATCTATTGTATTCGTTTACTAGGGCTGCTGTCATGACAAAGTACCACAATCTGGGTAGCTTAAATAGCAGAAATGTATTGTCCCACAATTCTGGAGGCTGGAAGTGTGAGATCAGGGTGTTGGCAGGGTTGGTTCCTTTGGGGGCTGTGAGGGGAATGTGTGCCCTGCATCTTTCCTAGCTTCGCATGCCTGCTGGTAATCTTTGCTGTTCCCTGGCTTCTGTTGCATCACCCCATCTCTGCTTTCATCTTTACCTGGCATTCTCCCTGTGTGTCTCTGTCCAAATTTCCCCTTTTTATAAAGACAACAGTGGCGCAGGATTAGGATTAGGCACTCTACTCCAGCATGATCTCTAACTTAACTAATTACATCTGCAACAACCCTATTTCCAAATAAGGTCACATTCTGAGGTACTGGGGTTTAGGACTTCAACGTAGGAATTTTGAGGGGATATAATTTCACCCGTAAGAGATGTTTAGCATGAGAGAGAAAGGGAGGAAAGAAGGGAGCAGCCCCTGATACCCAGAAGCAGGCCTGACCCCCATAGCTAGGCCATGTTATTCTCCTAACAGACATGAACAATCTCACAGAATACTAGCCCCAGGTAAGGTTAGTCTGAGACCATGATAAAATCGACAGAGCTTGGCTGGATGAGGTGGCTCACGTCTGTAATCCTAGCACTTTGGGAGGTCGAGGTGGGCAGATCGCTTGAGCTCAGGAGTTCGAGACCAGCCTGGACAACATGGTGAAACCCCGTCTCTACAAAAAATACAAAAATTAGTTGGGCATGGTGGCGGGTGCCTGTAATCCCAGCTACTTGAGGGACTGAGGCTGGAAGATTGCTTGAACCCAGAAATTTGAGGTTACAGTGAGCTGAGATCATACCACACTGCACTACAGCCTGGGGATAAAGTGAGATCTTGTCTCAAAAAAATAATAAAATAGGCCGGGCGTGGTGGCTTATGCCTGTAATCCCAGCACTTTGGGAGGCTGAGGCGGGCGGATCATGAGGTCAGGAGATTAAGACCATCCTGGCTAACACGGTGAAACCTCACCTCTACTAAAAATACAAAAAATTAGCCGGGCGTGGTAGTGGGCACCTGTAGTCCCAGCTACTCTGGAGGCTGAGGCAGGAGAATGGCATGAACCCGGGAGGTGGAGCTTGCAGTGAGCCAAGATCGCGCCACTGCACTCCAGCCTGGGAGACAGAGCGAGACTCCATCTCAAAAAAAAAAAAAATAGAGCACAGCCACTTTATAATGCTGTCTAAGCACAAACAAAAATAAGGATTCACTGTGTTGCCCATAAAATACCAAACATTCTCCTCTCTTGGTTAAAATGAGTGACTGCCACTTCCTTACCAATGACAGCGTTAGCCTCACTCTGTTCTGCCCTCCCTATAGATAAGATTTATTGAAATACCCAATTGTAAAATTGCCCTTGTTTTTTGACAGCATCTAATCTAGAGTGAGCCCCCACTTCCTTAGACCTTCCCCCAAATCACTCAAACCCCACCACCCCACACTTCCCCATGGAGTTTGTTCTCCCTCGCTGCAATGAGTAATCATCCCAACTTGTTCAACTACAAGTATGTTCCTGGGTGGGGTGGGGGTCTTTGGCTAAAGGACACTGGCAAGCAGTATCCCTGGCTTCAACTCACAGATGACAGTAGCACCCCCACAACACACACACACATTTGTGACAGCCAAAATGTCCTTAGATATTGCCAGATGTTCTTTGGGGTGCAGAATCGCCTCTGGTTGAGAACCACTGGTCTGGGGTATGAAGCATTTGAACAATTTGGGGGTCTTTGTCTGAGGTTTATAGTGTGAGGTCTGTGGTCTGTCTTACGGTTTCTGTTCCAAGGTTTGAAAGCTCTGAGCTCTTTCGGGGTGCTATATCAGGAATTAGTGACCTTATCACATACCGAATCCAGACATGTGGTATGTGTGACATCCCCCTTTCCCTCTGCCTGAACTATATGCCAGTTCAGAAAGGCAGTGAGGGTTGGGTATGGTGGCTCACGCCTATAATCCCAGCATTTGAGAGGCCAAGGTCGGTGGATCACTTGAGGTCAGGAGTTTGAGACCAGCCTGGCCAACATGGCAAAACCCTGTCTCTACTAAAAATACAAAAATTAGCCAGGTATGGTGGTGCATGCCTGTAATCCGAACTACTTGGGAGGCTGAGGTTGCAGTGACCCGAGATCGCACCACTGCACTCCTGGGCAACAGAGCAAGACTCTGTCTCCAAAATAAAGAAAAAGAAAAAGAAAGGTGGTGAGAAGTAGGAACCCCACAGTTGGTTGTGAACTCCTCCACTCCACATTAGGATCGGGATTCACAGCAATCCCAGCCTCTTTGTCTAGACCAGCAGGCTTCCCTGGGCCACATTGGAAGAATAATTGTCTTGGGCCACACATAAAATACACTAACACTAACAATAGCTGATGAGCTAAAAAAAAAATTGCCAAAATATCTCATAATGTTTTGAGAAAATTTACGAATTTGTGTTGGGCTGCATTCAAAGCCGTCTTGGGCTGCATGTGACTCGTTGGCCTTGGGTTGGACAAGCTTGGCCTAGACCATAAAGTATAAATGACCAACTTCCTTCAGAACCTATCTCGCCCTCTGTTCTGGAGGGCACAGTCTCCATTGACACTGTTTGTGGAGATTGTTGTTGTAGGGAGATGTTTGTTCTGTGTCTCCTGACATCAGCGACTGAGTGGGGACCCCCATCTCTCAGGATGGACGTTGCTCAGATGGATGTTGGAGTCCATCTTCCCTTAGGCTTTGATCACGCTGGTGATAACCCAGAACACATGGACTTTGGAGTCTGATAGACCCTCTTTTAAAACCTGGAACCCCCAAGTCCTGGTTGGATGGTAGGAGAGTCTAGCGTTTTGGATCATCTCTCTAAACCTTGATCTGCTGAGGTTTTTACAAGACTGGTAAGAAGCGGTAGGACAATGCACAGTTACATGCTCTCCTGATTTCAGTCCCTTCTCCCTAATCCCACACCCCTTCTGAAAGCAGAATTCAGGGCTGGGGGAAGGGAAGCAGGCAATCCATATAAATGCCAGGGGCCAGTGTGGGCCTGGGACTATCTCAGTTGGAACTTAGGAATCATGTGCACATGTTGTTTAATGTAAATGCATGTTGAGTTTAAGAAAGAGTAAACAGAATTATGTCTTCATCTCTAGTAAATCCACAATTTTACTTCGGTGGTTCTCTTGAGAACATGCATAATAGATTGTGCACCATGAGGCAAGGATGCACAGTGAGAAAAAAACTTTGTTCCTCTTCCAAAAACTGTGGTTGTGAGACAGGTTTATACATTTATGTGAGAGGCAGGGTATGAACTCCAGAGAAAGACTTTAGGGGAGGATGCAGGGCCCCAGTGGCTCCAAGTAGTCTCAAGAGAAATAAAAAATAGTTTGGACTAAATGAAAATCCAAATAAAACTTACCAAATTTGTGGGATGCAGCAAAGCAGTACTTACCTAGAGGGAAATTTAAAAGGCACTATGGCTTCTGCTGTGCTTTTTCTTGGATCACTGACTCTAGTAGAAGCCAGCCATCATTCGAGGATGCTCAAGCAGCCAAAAGCTGGTTGTTTTTTATGTGGCAATAGATAACTCATAAGAGGTGTTTCTGAGCTCTTTGATGGTCTGTCTGGAGTTCGAGACTTTGGAGCTTTTTCGGGGTCTGTATCCATGCCATGATGTCTGGGTCTTTTGGGCATTCTGTGTTTCGCATTTTTAAGTGACCTTTTGGGGTTTTCTCTCTAGGTTTTTATATCTCTGAATTATTTGGGGAGCTATGTTCCAAAGCATGGGGATTCTGGGCTTTTTTTTTTTTTCTGTTCATATCCAGAATGTGATCAAGTCCAGAATTTGAATTATCTGAGCTCTCTGGCAGTCTGTTCTGGGTATGAGGTCACTGAGGTGTTTGGCAGTCAGTGTCCCGGGTTTCGCATCCATGAACTCTTTGGAGGACTGTGTATTGTTTCTGTGTATTCTTTGAGGTATATGGATTTCTAAGTCCCAGGAAGAGACATCACCAAGGTGACTGCAGTCTGCATCCAGAACACTAGGTGTCAGCTGTTTGGGCCACTGAGTCCCTGGAATGAAGTCTCTAATGTGTTTGAGAGCCTGTGTCCCGACTTTGATATTTCTGAGTTTGAGGGGAGAGGGAATCGGTGCTCTGCACTCTTTGTATGTCTCAGGATGTAAGGCTCATAAACAACTCAGAGCTGTTTATGTGTATCCCTGACATGTATGTCACAGTATATGAGATCTCTGTTCATGGGTGTATATACCAGGGTGCAAGGTATCTGAGCTCTTTGATCGTGTGTGTCCAAAGTTATGGGGTCTCTAATCTGTTTGAATCTATATTTCCTAGAATAAGGTATTTCTGATTTTTTGGGGGGTATATATTCCAAGATGTGAGTTCTGTGATCCATTTGGAAGTATATTTGAGGTTTCCGTTCTGTTTGTGGGTATATGTCCAATGGTGTAAGGTTTCTGACCTGCTTGTGAGTATTCATCCCAGGGTATGAGGCCTCTGATCTGCTTGTCATTGTACATCCCAGCTGTGAGGTCTCTGTTCATGAGTGCATGTCAAGGGTGTGAGGTCTCTGATCTGTTTTTGGTTTTATGTCTCTGAATGTTAGATCTCTGATCTCTTTGTGGGTGTATGTGCCAAGGTGTGAGTCTCAGCTCCTTGTGGCTATATTTCCCTAGATGTTATATTTCTGAGCTTTTCTGGTTGTATTTTTTTAGGGATGTCAGTACTCTAATCTGTTTATTTGGTGTGTGTTGGAGAATATGAGGACTAGTCTGTCTGAGGGTGTATGGTCCTAGGACATGAGGTCTCTGCTGTGGCTGTGGGTGTACATCTCTGGGTGTGAGGTCTCTAACATGTTTGTGGGTATATTTCCCAGGATGTGAGTTCCCTGAGCTCTTAGTGGGTGCGTGTAAGATCTCAGATTTGTTTATCCCTGTATATGTCCCTGTATATGTGAAGTGACAAGGGTACGAGGTCTCTGATATTTTTGTGGCTATACGTTCCAGGATACGAAGTTTCTAATCTGTTTGGGGGTGGATTGCTCAGAGTGAGTTCTCAAGTATGTTTGTGGTTATATGAGCTAGGATTTAAGTATCTGATCTTTTTGGGTGTGTAGGTCCCATGGTGTGAAGTCTCTGAGCTCTTTGATGGTATATGTGCAGAGGTGTGAGGTGTCTGATTTGTTTGGTGGTGTATTTCCCAGGATGTGAGGTCTCTGATCCATTTGTTGCCATATATTAGTATGTGATTTTCATTGGTGTATGTCAAAGTCAGTTTGTTGGTATATTTCTCAGGATATGAGGTCTCTGGTCTGTTTCTGGATGTATGTTCCCAAGTAAGAAGTTTCTGATCCATGTGCCCATATATGTCTCTGTGTGTAAGGTCTCTTATCTGTTCATGGATATACTCAGTTTGAGATCTTTCATCTGGTTGCAGGACAGGCAAGCCCCAAAGTTGAGGCTTAGTCCTGGAGGGTTCTTGGCTTTGCCTAGGAAGGAATTGAAGGGTGAGCTGGTGGTGTTAAACAGCAGCTTTTATTGAAGAGGTAGTGTATAGCAGCAGCAGAGGTGCTGTTCCTTGCAGAGCAGGGCTACCCATAGGCAGTGTGCCCAGAGTAGCAGCTCAGAGGCAGTCCTGCAGTCATATTTATGCCCACTTTTAGTTACATGCAAATTAAGGGATGATTTATGCAGAAATTTTAGGTATCTGGGCTATTTCTGCAAGTATGTCCCAGGATGTGAGGTTGAGGTCTCTGATGTTTGTAGATGTATTTACTAGAATAGAAGATCTCTGACATGTTTGTGGATGTATGTCCCAGTGTGTGAGGTCACTGATCTGATCTGTGTTTGTGCGTGTATGTCCCAGGATTTTAGGTCTGCGATGTGTTTGTCATTGTAATTACCAGTATGTGAGGCATCTTTCATGGGTATATGCTAAGAATAGAAGTTCTCTGATATGGTTGTGATTGTATCAACCTAAGTGTGAGATCTCTTATCTGTTTGTGAGTGTGTCCCACAGTGAGAGGTTCCTGAGCTGGTTGGGGGTTTATTTACTAGGATATAAGGCTTATGACCTTTTTCTTGTTGTGTGTCTCAGGATGTGAGGTCCGTGGCTATCATTGTATCATTGTGTATCCTGGTATGTGAGATCTTTTTCATGGGTGCATGTAAAAAATGTAAGGTCTCTGATCTATTTGTGATTATGTGTCCCTGCATATTAGGTCTCTGATCAGTTTGTGGATTTAATTCCTAGAGTTTGGCATCATCAATCTGTTTGCAGGTGTATGTCCCATGATGTAATGTCTCTGATCTTTTCGAAGATGTGTGAGGTATTTCATCTATTCCTCAGTGTATTTCCAAACATGAGGTTTCTCAACTATGTGACGGTGTATGTTCTATGATTTGAGGCTCGTATTTTTTTTCTTTTTTTTTGCAGGTTTATTCCCAAGGATATGAACTCTCTTGTCTCTTTTGGATAGTATGTCACAATTTGAGAGGACTGATTCATTTCTGAGTTGATTTCCCAGTATGTGAAGTCTCTGATCTGTTTGTATTATATACTGCAGGATTTAATATTTATTTATTTATTTATTTATTTATTTATTTATTTATTTTTGTGAGACAGAGTCTCGCTCTGTCGCCCAGGCTGGAGTGCAGTGGCCGGATCTCAGCTCACTGCAAGCTCCACCTCCCGGGTTTACGCCATTCTCCTGCCTCAGCCTCCCGAGTAGCTGGGACTACAGGCGCCCGCCACCTCGCCCGGCTAGTTTTTTGTATCTTTTTAGTAGAGACGGGGTTTCACCGCGTTAGCCAGGATGGTCTCGATCTCCTGACCTCGTGATCCGCCCGTCTCGGCCTCCCAAAGTGCTGGGATTACAGGCTTGGGCCACCGCGCCCGGCCTATTTGTTTATTTTTTTTAAGATGGAGTCTCGCTCTGTCGCCCAGGCTGGAGTGCAGTGGTGCGATCTCGACTCACTGCAGTCTCTGCCTCCCGGGTTCAAGCGATTCTCCTGCCTCAGCCTCCTGAGTAGCTGGGATTACAAGCATGCACCACCATGCCTGGCCAATTTTTGTATTGTTAGTAAGACGGGCATGTTTGTGCATGTTGACCAGGCTGGTCTTGAGCTCCTGATCTCAAGTAATCTTCCTGCGTCAGCCTCCCTTTTAAAATGCTGGGATTACAGGTGTGAGCCACCGCACCCAACCTTAGTTCTTTATGCATATACATACCAAACTTTGAGGACTCTCACATGTTTCTATATATGTTCTGGATGTACCTAATATAATCTGTTTAGTTGTGAATGTCCAGGGTGTGGGGTTTCAAAGAGCCCATAGTGAGTGTATATCTTTTGGTCTGAATCCTCTGATCTCTTTGTGGGTACATGTGGGTACCTGTTCCTGGATATGAGCCGTATGATCTCTTTGTGGGTGTATGTCACAGGATATGAGATCTATGATCTATTTCTGACTTTTTTTTTCATAGCATGTCTGGTTTCTGACGTGCTTGTAAGTGTATGTTGCAGAATTTAGGATCCCTGATCATATATAGTCTCTGATGTGTTTTGGAGTATATCCCATAATGAGCTCCCTTATCTGTTTGTTGGTGTATATCTCAGAGTGTGAGGTCTCTGATATCTTTTTTTTTTGGAGACAGAGTCTCGATCTGTCGCCCAGGCTGGAGTGCAGTGGTGCTATCTCAGCTCACTGCAACCTCCACCTCCCGGGTTCTAGTGATTCTCCTGCCTCAGCCTCCCAAGTAGCTGGGACTACAGGTGCCCACCACCATGCCTGGCTAATTTTTGCGTTTTTTTTTTTGAGACAGAGTCTCGCTCTGACACCAGGGCTGGAGTGCAGTGGCGCTATCTCGGCTCACTGCAAGCTGCGCCTCCCGGGTTCACACCATTCTCCTGCCTCAGCCTCCCGAGAAGCTGGGACTACAGGTGCCCACCACCACATCCAGCTAATTTTTTTGTATTTTTAGTAGAGATGCGGTTTCACCGTGTTAGCTAGGATGGTCTCGATCTCCTGACCTTGTGATTCACCCACCTCGGCCTTAATTTTTGCATTTTTAGTAGAGGTGAGGTTTCACCATGTTGGCCAGGCTGATCTTCAACTCCTGACCTCAAATGATCCACCCACCTTGGCCTCCCAAAGTGCTGGGATTACAGGCATGAGCCATACCATGCCCGGCCATCTCTGGTATCTTTATGGGTATATGTTGCCGGGTTTGAGGCCTGTGGTCTCTGTGTGGTTACATGTCTAAGTTATGAGGTCTCTAATCTGTTTGCTGATGTATATCCCAGCATGAGAACTCCCTGATCTTTTTTTTTTGTAGGTATATGCCTAATGGTGTGAAGATTCTGATCTGTTTTCTGGTAAATGAACTGGGTTGAGATAAGTCAGACATCCTTGAGGGAGTTTTTTCAGGATGCGAGTTCCGTAATGTTTCCGAATACATATCCTAGGATGTGATGTCTCAGGGCTATTTGTGGATATATATCCCAGATGTGAGTTTTCTCAGCCATTCATGGATGTACATCCCAGGTTGGTAGATATCTTAGGCTTTTGGCATTATTTCCAAGCCTATGAGATTTATGATGTGTATGCTCATATACATAACAGGCTGCAAGTTGTATTATTTTTTAAAGTGTATACATCCAGGGTATGAGGTTTCTGAGCTCTTTGTTGGTATGTCTCAGGGTCGAGGCCTTTGATCTGTTTGCAGGTGTATGTCCCAGGATTGTAGCTCTCTCATCTCTGTGGGTGTGTACCCCGAGATGTCAAGTATCTTTAATTATTCTGGGTGTATTTGCCAGGATGTGAGATAGCTAACATGTTGTGGGTTCTTGTTGCAGGATTTTAGACCTGATCCATTTTGGTTATATTTCTCAGATGAAGTCTCTGATCTGTTTTTGTGTGTATATTACAGTATGAGAGTTTTTAAAAAATATCTTGGCTGGGCATGGTGGCTCACACCTATAATCTGAGCACTTTGGGAGGCTAAGGTGGAAGGATCACTTGAGCCCAGGAGTTTGAGACCAGCCTGGGCAACATAGTGAGACCCTGTCTGTACAAAAAATAAACAATTAGCCAGACTTGGTGGCGTACCTGTAGTCCCAGCTACTGAGGAGGCTAAGGTAAGAGGATCTGCCTGAGCCTGGGAGTTCGAGGCTGCAGTGAGTCTTTATCGCACCACTGCACTCCAGCCTGGGTAACAGAGTGAGATCCTGTCTCAAAAAAACAAACAAACAAACAAACAAAAAAAACCTCTTTTACTTGCTTATCAAGGGTATGAGGTCTGTTCTGTTTGTGGGTGTATGTCCCAATTTGTGAGATCCCAGACCTGTTTGCGGGTGTATGTCCCAGAACACGTGTGTGTCTGCTCTCTTTAGATGTATGTCTCAAGGTAGGAGGTCTGTGGTCACTTTTTAGATGTATAACTCAGGATGAGGTATGTGAGCTGTTTGTGGTGTATGTCCCAGCATTTCAGGTCTCTGAGCTTTCTGGAAGAGTGTGAAGTCTCCCATTGTTTGTGCATGTATGTTTTTGTTGTGTTGACTTAAGGCCTCCGAAGATGCCTATGTCCTAATCTTTGGAAACTGTGATGTGACCTTACATGCTAAAAGGTACCTTGCAAACAACATGGATGGAGCTGGAGGCCATTATCCTAAGTAAAATGACTCAAACAGAAAGTCAAAAACTGCATGTTCTCACTTATAAGTGGGAACTAAACAATGGGTACACATGGACATACAGAGTAGAATAATAGACACGGGGGACTCCAAAAGATGTGAGAGTGGGAGAGAGGTGAGGGATGAAATACTACCTATTGTATACAGAGTACATTATTCAGGTGGTAGGTACACTAAAAGCCCAGTCTTCACCACTACACAAGATATCCATGTAACGTAACTGTACTTGTACACCTAAATCTATAAAAATGTATATCTAAATTAATATATAAAAATTTAAGTGCTTGCTTCAGCAGCACATATACTACAACTAGAATGATACACAGAAGATTAGTATGGCCCCTGTGCAAGGATGACATGCAAATTCGTGAAGCGTTCCAGAAAATTTTTTTAAAATTAAATTATTTTAAAAATGTTTATTAAAAACATTTTTTAAAGGCCAGGTGCAGTGGCTCATGCCTGTAATCCCAGCACTTTGGGAGGCTGAGGTGGGCGGATCACTTGAGGTCAGGAGTTTGAGACCAGCCTGGCCAACATGGTGAAACCCTGTTTCTACCAAAAATAGAAAAATTAGATGGGTGTGGTGGTGCACGCCTGTAATCCCAGGCACTCGGGAGACTGAAGCAGGAGAGAGAATCGCTTGAGCCTGGGAAGTGGAGGTTGCAGTGGGCAGAGATGGTGCCACTGCACTCCAACCTGGGTGACAGAGTAAGACTCCATCTCAAAAAAAAAAAAATTTTTTTTAAAGGGTACCTTGCAGATGTGATTAAATTAAGCATCTTGAGATGGGGATGTTTTCTTGGATTTTCACTGAATGTAATGACACAGACTGAGTCAGAGACAGCGATATGATGACACAAGTGTTTGTGGATGTGGGTCCCAGCTCACGAAGTCCTTGCACTGTCCGTGGGAGTATATCCCAGGAGGTGAAATCTCTAATTGTTTGTGCACACCTGTCTGTGGTTGGCTGAATAAAGCATCCCTCAAAGATGTCCAGTGAAAGAGATATGACCAGGGAGCCCTAAATGATGGAAGGGAATGTGACGGTGGAAGCACAGTCACAGAAGGAGATGCCATGACAGAGGCAGACATCAGAGAGCAATTTGAAGATGAACTGCTGTCAGCTGTGAAGATGGAGAAAGGGGAAAGGGGAAAGGGGATGAGGGACTATAGGCAGCTCTAGAACCCAGAAAACGCAAAGAAACGTGCTCTTCCTTAAGAGTCTCCAGAAAGAAGACAGCTCTGTTGACACCTGACTTTAGTACCCTAAGGCCCATTCTTGGGTTTCTACCCTACACAGATGTAATATAATAAATAAATTTGTGGCCGGGCGCGGTGGCTCAAGCCTGTAATCCCAGCACTTTGGGAGGCCGAGACGGGCGGATCACGAGGTCAGGAGATCGAGACCATCCTGGCTAACACAGTGAAACCCCGTCTCTACTAAAAATACAAAAACTTAGCCGGGCGAGGTGGCAGCGCCTGTAGTCCCAGCTACTCGGGAGGCTGAGGCAGGAGAATGGCGTGAACCCGGGAGGCGGAGCTTGCAGTGAGCTGAGATCCGGCCACTGCACTCCAGCCTGGGTGACAGAGCGAGACTCCGTCTCAAAAAAAAAAAAAAAATAAAAAAAAAAAAAAATAAATAAATAAATAAATAAATTTGTGTTTTTCACAGCACTAAGATTGTGGTGATTTGTTACAACAGTAAGAAATGAGCACCTTGTCCAAGGTGCATGATGTCTCTGTCCGGTTGTTAGTGAACATCCCAAGATGTGAACCCCCAATCTGTTTGTGAGTGTGTTTGTTTATTTATTTATTTATTTATTTATTTATTTATTTTTGAGATGGAGTCTTGCTCTGTCGTCCAGGCTGGAGTGCAGTGGCACGATCTTGGCTCACTGCAACCTCCGCCTCCTGGGTTCAAGCGATTCTTCTGCCTCGGCTTCCCCAATAGCTAGGATTACAGGCATGTGCCACCACACCTGGCTAATATTTGTATTTTTAGTAGAGACAGCATTTCACCATGTTGGTCAGGCTGGTCTCGAACTCCTGACCTCAGGTGATCCACCCGCCTCAGCATCCCAAAGTGCTAGGATTACAGGTGTGAGGCACCATGCCCAGCCGAGTGCGTGTCTTATGTGGTGGGTCTTTCATCTGTGTGTGGGTGTATGAACCAGGGAGGAGGTCTCTGACCTGTTTGAGAGTGTCTATCCCTCAATTTGTGTTCTCTGAGGTTTCTGTGAGTATACGTCTCAGGATATGAGGTCTCTGACCTGTTTGTGGGTGAATGTCCTAGGATGTGAGGTCTCTTGGCTGATTTGGGGTGTATGTTCCAGTATGTGAGGTATCTGAGGTATTTGTGGGGGGGTTGTGTTTGGGTTTTGGGTCTCTGATGTTTTGTAGGTATTTCTGAAATATGAGATCTCGGATTCATTTGAAAATCTTTATGCAGGTTGAGCCTCACAAATCTGAAAATCTAAACTCTGAAATGCTTCAAAATCCAAAACTTGGCCGGGCATGGTGGCTCATGCCTGTCATTCCAACACTTTGGGAGGCCGAGGTGGGAAGATGGCGTGAGCCCAGGATTTCAAGACTAGCCTGGCCAACATGTTGAAACCCCGTCTCTACTAAAAATACAAAAATTAGCTGGGTGTGGTGGTGCGCACCTGTAATTCCAGCTACTCAGGAGGCTGAGGCAGGAGAATCACTTGAACCTGGGAGGTGGAGGTTGCAGTGAGCCGTGATCCCACCACTGCACTCCAGCCTGGGCAACAGAGACTCTCTCTCAAAAAAAAAAAAAAAAAATTCCGAAAATTTTTGAGCACTGACATGATGCTCAAAGGAAACGCTCATTGGAGCATTTTAGATTTCAGGTGTGGGATGCTCAACTGGAATGCACATATTCCAAAAATTGAAAAAAATCCAAACTACAAAACACTTCTGGTCCCAAGCATTTTGGATAAGGGATATCCAACCTGTACCAGGATGAGATGCCTCTGATCTGTTTAGATGTGTATCTCCAAGTGTGAGGTGTGAAATATCAGAGACCTCAAGCCTTACATAATATATTCACAATAATTATTATTTTTCATTTTTGTGAATTATATATTAATCTAATATAATCATAATTTTGTTATATTAATCTAATGTATTATAATTATATATTTTATATTTATCTAATATAATTATAATATATTATATTAACATATAATGTAATATATTATAACATAATTATAATTCACAATTATAAATATTGTGAACACATATACACTATATAATATATAATATAGTTATATATTATATAACGTAATATATATGTTCTCAATATTTATAATTGTGAATTATAATTATTGTATGATTATATTATATCCTAATATATCAATATATTAACATATAAGCATATGTTAAGTATATATTATATATACATAATAGTATATATAATATGTTAACATATTAACATGAACAGATGACGGTATAGTATATATTATATTTATATATATATACCATAATATATATTGTATTATATAGTAATATAATATATATTATATTATGGTATATAATATAGTCACAATGCTTATTGTGACTATATTATGCATGGCTTGAGGTCTCTGATATTTTTGTGGGTTTATATTCCAGGGATATGAACTCTGAATTCTCTGTGGGTGTATTCTGAAGATGTTAGGTGTATACTCAGTCTCTGGCTGTTTGTTCTAGAATGTGAGATCTCTTCTTTGATTGTGGGTGTATGTTACAGGTTGAGATCTCTGTTCTGTTTGTGGATGTCTTGGGGTGTGAGGTCTCTGATCTGTTTGTGAGTAATGTATTGCAGGAATTGTGGTCTCTCATCTCTTTGTGGGTGTATTTCTCAGATGAGGCCTCCATTCTACTTTTGCCTTTATATTGCAGTATTTAAGTTTCTAATCTCATGTGTGTTTCTCAAGGGTGTGAAGTATCTTCTGTTTGTGATTATATGTCCCAGTGTGTGAAGTCCCCACCCTCTTTGTGGGTATATGACACAGAACATGTGCTTCACTTCTTTTTTGGATGCATGTCCAAGGGTGGGAGGTCCCTGATCCCTTTGGAATTATACAACATAGGATGTGGAGTCTTTGAGTTGCTTATGTGTGGTGGATACCTCAGCAAATGATGTTTTTCATTGCTTGTAGATGTATATCTTGGTCGGTGGAGTGAAGGTTCCCGAAATATGTCCACATCCTTATATCATTAGAACGTGTGAATGTGACTTTACATGTTAAAAGGTCCTTGCAAATGTGATTAAGTAATCATCTTGAGATGTGGGGGTGGTTCTGGATTTCCCAGGTGAGCCCAGTGTAATCACAAGGGTCCTTAGAGGTGAGAGGCTGGAAAGTCCAAGTCAGAGAAGCAGATGTGATGCCAGAAGCAGATATCAGAGAGATAGAGATTTGAAGATGAAATGCTCCTGGCTTCGAAGGTGGAGGAAGGGGCCACAAGCCAAGGAATGCAAGCAGCTCTAGAAACTGGAAAAGGCAAGGATACAGATTCTCCCCTAGAACCTCCAGGAGTAGTGCAGCTCTGCTGACACTGTGATTTTAGCCCTTTGAAACCCATTTTTTTCTTCTGACCTGCAGAAAAGTAAGATAATAAATATGTGTTGTTTTATGACGTTATGATTATGATTTGTTACAGCATTGATCTCTGTTTATTGGTACACATCCCAGGATGTGAACTCCATGATCTGTTTGTGAGTGTATGTCTGATGGTGGAAGTCTCTGATCTGTGTGCAGGTGTATGAACCACATTGAGAGGTCTCTGAATGTTGAGGGTGTGTGTCCCAGAATCTGTGGTCTCTGAGCTGTTTGTGTGTGCATGTCCTAGGATGTGACATCTCTGAGCTGATTTTTGGGAGTATATTCCAGTAGGTGAAGTCTTTGAGATATTTAAGGATTCTGTTCCAGGTTGTTAGGTCTGTCATCTGTTTGGGGGTGTTTCCTGTGACATGAGGTTTCTGATTTGTTTGGTTACATATGTACCAGGATGTTAGGTTGTTAGGTGTCTGGTCTGTTTAGGTTTATATGTCTAGGGTGTGAGGTTTCTGAGCTCTTTGTGGGTGTATGTCTCAGGATTGAGGCCTCTGATCTGCTTGCTGGTAAAGAAATGTCCCAGCACATGAGCTCTCTGATCTGCTCATGGTTCTGTGTTACGAGATGTCAGGTCTATTTCTGGTGTTTTCCTAACCTGTGAGGTCTCTGACTTCATTGGAGTTGTACATTGCAAGATTTGAGATCTCTGTTTGTGGGTGTGTGTCTCAGGAGTGTATGGTCTCTGCATTGCTTGTGGAGTATATCCCAGGACGTGAACTTTCTGATCAGTTCGTTATATATGACTCAGGGCCTGAGGTTTCTGATCTGTTTGTGGATTGTGTTGCGGAGTTTGATGTCTGTGGTCTCTTTATGGGTTCATGTGCAGGTTGTAAGGCCTCTACTCTGTTTGTGGGTGCATATCCCAGGATTTCAGTTCCCTGACCTGTTTGATGCTGTATGGCACATAATCTGAGGGCTCTGCACTATTTTTGGTATTTGAGGTCTCTGATCTGTTTGTGGTTACACGTCCATGTTGTGAGGTCTGTTATCTATTTGTCAGTATATGTGCCAGGATGTGAACTCCCTGATACACATGTAGGGGTGTATCTGATGTGAATTCTGTGATCTATTTGCAGGAGAATGAACCAGGGTGGAAGGTCTTTAACCTCTTTGAGGATATGTGTCCCAGAATATGAATTCTCTGGTCTGTTTCTGGATTCATGTCCTAGGATGAGTGATCTCTGATCTAGTTGGGTATGTGTGTCCAGGAAAGAAAGTTTGTGAACCCTTTGTGGTTTCAGGTCCCGTAGCCGCTGATGTTTTTGGATACATGTCCAGTTTGTGATGTCTCTGATCTGTTGGTGTATGTCTCAGGATGTGAATTCCCTGATCTGTTTGTGGGTGGTGTCTGATGGTGTGAAATGTCTAATGTGTTCACTGGTGAATGAACCACTGTGTGAAGTCTTTGACCTTTGTTGAGGGTTTTATCATAGGATCTGAGTTTTCTGATCCGTTTGTAAAAGCATGCCCTAGGAGATGTTTGATCTTTGAGCTCTTTATGGATGTACATCCCAGGATGTGAGTTCTCTGAGCTGTTGGGGCATACATGTTCTAATGTTCTAGGTTATCAGATCTCTGAAGGTTTTTTTAGGTTTATTTTCAAGCATATGTGATTTATATGCTGGCATATATATTCATATATATATGTAACAATATAGCTGTCCCTCAATATCTGTGGGTTGGGGGAATTGGTTCCAGGAGCCCTGTGTATACCAAAATCCATGAACGATCAAGTACCTTATATAAAATGATATGGTATTTGCATGTAATCTATGTAAATTCTTCTGTATAGATAATCTCAAGATTTCTTATAATACCTGACACAATGCTACGTAAGTAGTTGTTATACTACATTGTTTTTATTTGTATTATTTTTACTATGTTTTTAAATTATCTTTTCCCTCAATGTTTTTGATCCAGAGTTGGTTGAATCCGAGGGCCGATAGTAGATATAATATATATATTGTATGTGTGTGTGTGTGTATAATATATATATTTGTTGAGGTGTGTATGTGTCCAAGCTGTGAAGTTATTGAGCTATTTGTGGGTTATTTCCCTTGGTTTGAAAACCTCTGACCTGTTTGGAAGTATGTCTCAGAATATAAGCTCTCTGATCTCTTTATGGGTGTATGTTGCAAAATTTCAGGTCTGTGACCTATTTGTGGTTCTTTTTTCTGGCATGTGAGGTCTCTGGCTTGATTATGGGTGCTTATTGCAGGATTGAGACCTCTGATTTGTTTATGGGTATCTATCTCAGGTTGCAAGGTCTCTGATCTGTTTGTGGCTATATCTCAAGATGTCAGGTCTGTATACCTATTCTGCATATATACCCTGCAGGTAAGGTCTCTAGGCTGTTTGTAGTTTCATGTTGCAGGATTCAAGGTCTCTGATCTCTTTTTGGTTGTGTTTCTTACATGAGGTCTGTGATCTGTTTGCTAGTGAATATCACAGTATGTGAGTGTCTCTTTTGTGTGTATTTGTCAAGGGTGTGAGGTCTAATTCAACATGTCCCGGATTGTAAGGTACCTAACCTGTTAGTGGGTTTATGCCTGAGAATGTTTCTTTCTGCAGTGTGCGTGTGTATGTCCCAGGTTTGGAGATTTGATCTGTTGGGGGTGTATTTTGCAGTGTGTGGCACCCCTGATATCTTCGTGGGTATACATCCTATTATGTCAGGTCCATGTTCTCTTTGAGTGTGTATGTCCCAGATGGTGAGTTCTCTTATGTGTTTGTGAGTTTAATTCCAAGTGATTGAAGACTCTGAGTATTTTTTGGTATATGTCCCAGAATGTGTCTCTGCTCTTTTTGGATGTCTGTTAGAGAGTGGGAGGCGTCTGATCTATTTGGAAATGTATGACTCAGGATGTAAAGTCTGTGAATTGTTTGTGTGTGTATGTAGGTCTCTGGTAGCTAATGGTACCCCAAAGATGTCCACTTCCTAATCTCTGAAACCTACAATTATGCTAATTTACATGGAAAGGAGGACTTTGCAGAGGTGATTGTGAGGGACTTTGCAGAGGTGACTTTGTAGAAGTTAAGCATCCTGAGATGGGGATGCTTATCCTAGATTAACGGGGCAGGCCCAGTGTAATCACAGGTGTCCTCATATGAGGGAGGTGTGAAGGCAAGAGTCAGAGAGGGCTATATAGTGATGGAAGTAGAGAAAAGATGATGGACAACATATACAGAGATCAAAGAGAGCTAGAGATAGACGGATACAAGGAGAGACAGAGATGAGGAGAAGGAAGAAAGGGGGGTGGGGGGAGAGAGAGAGAGAGAGAAAGAAAGATTGAAGGTGAAACAGACCTCTGGCTTTGAAGATGGAGGAAGGGGCCATGAGCTCAGGAATGTAGGCAGCCTACAGAAATTGGAATTCTCTGGCCAGGCATGATGGCCCAAGCCTGTAATCCCAGTACTTTAGGAGGCCGAGGTGGGCAGATCACAAGGTCAGGAGATGGAGACCATCCTGGCCAACCTGTTGAAAACCCATCTCTACTAAAAATACAAAAATTAGCTGGGCATGGTGGCGTGCCTGTAATCCCAGCTACTCAGGAGGCTGAGGCAGGAGAATCGCTTGAACCAGGGAGTCAGAGGTTACAGTGAGCCGAGATCGCGCCACTGCACTCCAGCCTGGCAACAGAGCGAGACTCTGTCTCAAAAAAAAAAGAAAAGAAAAAAAAAGAAAAAGAAAAAAGAAATTGGATTCTCCTCAAGGAACTCCAGAAAGAAGTCAGCTTTGCCAACACCTTGACTTTTACCCTGTAAGACTCTTTGTCGGAAATGTAAGATCATAAGTTTTTTTTGTTTTGTTTTGTTTTTGGTGACAAGAGTCTCACTCTGTCGCCCAGGTTGGAGTGCAGTGGTGCCATGTCGGCTCACTGCAACCTCTGCCTCCCAGGCCCAAGTGATTCTCGTACCTCAGCCTCCCGAGTAGCTGGAACTACAGGCGCCCGCCACCACTCCCGGCTTATTTTTGTATTTTTAGTAGAGACAAGAGAGGTTTTGCCATGTTGGCCAGGCTGGTCTCGAACTCCTGGGCTCAAGGGATCTGCCTACCTCAGCCTCCCAAAAGGCCAGGATTACAGGTATGAGCCACCCCCAGCTGAGATAATAAATTTGCATTGTTTTATGACAAAAAGCTTCTTTAGTGGTTTGTTTCAGCAGCAATAGAAAATGAATACAGTGTCTCAGGTTGTGCTGTCTCTATCTGGTTGTCAGGATGTGAACTCCATGATCTATTTGTGAGGGTGTGTGTCTGATAGTGGAGGTCGCTGATTTCTGTGCAGGTCTCTGATCTGATGATCTATTTGGTGGTGTGTGTCCCAGAATTTGTGCTCTCAGCTTTTGTGGAGGAGCATATGTTCTAGGATGAGACATTTCCAATCTGATTTTGTGTACATGTGCTAGCGTGTGAGTTTTCTGATCTGTTGAGGTGCGTACGTCTAGGGTGTAAGGATTCCAAGCTCTTTGTGAGTATATTTCCTTTTGCTTGAAATTCTTGCCCTGTTTCTGGGTTTATATCCCAAGATGTGAGACTCCCTGATTTGTCTGTCTCTGTGTCATGGAGTGAAGCCTCTGGTATGTCTGCTGGTGAATGAAGCAGAGAGTGAAGTCTCTCACCTCTTTTTTTGTTTGTTTTTTTGAGATGGGGTCTCACTCTGTCGCCCAGGCTGGAGTGCAATGGTGCGATCTTGGCTTACTGCAACTGCCGCCTCGCAGGTTCAAGCAATTCTCCTGCCTCAGCCTCCCAAGTAGCTGGGACCACAGGCGCATGTCACCATGCCTGGCTAATTTTTGTATTTTTAGTAGAGACGGGGTTTCACCATGTTGACCAGGCTGGTCTCGAACTCCTGACCTCAGGTGATCCGCCCACCTTGGCCTCCCAAAGTGCTGGGATTATAGGCATGAGCTATGGCGCCTGGCCTCTCACCTCTTTGAAAGGGTTCTCTCAGGAAGTGAGTTCTCTGATCTGATTCTGAATGCTTGGCCTAGGATATGAGGTCTTTGATCTGTTTGTGGGTATATATCCCTGGCATGAATTTTCTGAGCTGTTTTGCCAATATTTGGGGGTACTTATGATAAGCATATAAAATTTCTGGTTTGTGTGCTGGTATTTATAGCAGAAGTCAGGTTTTGTTGTGATACATGTATCCATAATGTGAGGTTTTGGAGCACTCTGTGGGAGACCTCTGATCTCTTGGGTCTATACCCAAAGACAGCAGGTCTCTGTACTTCTTCAGGAGTATTTTCTGCATGTGAGGCCTGTGACCTGGTGGTTCGTGTCGTGGTATTAGAGGTCTCTGGTGTGGTTTCTGGTTGTTTCTCAGATAGGTCTCTGATCCATTTGTGTGTGTGTGTCATAGTATGTGAGTGTGTCATCTCCTCAGGGTGTTTGTAGAGGGTGTGAGTCCCATTCTCTTTGTGGTTTTATGTCTAATTTGTGAGGTTCCTGGCCTGTCTGTGGGTGTCTGTCAGTGAATATGTTTTTTTGTGTTCTTTGTGTCTGTGTGTCAAAGTCAGAAGTCTAGTCTGTTCGAGGGTGTTTGTCCCAGGATGTGGGGTCCCTGATCTCTTCGCTAGTGTCTATCCCGCATGTCAGGTTCTGGTTCTCTTTGAGAATGTACTTGGCAGAGTGTGATTCTCTTATGTCTTTGTGGGTTTAATCCCCAGGGTGTGAGGACTATGAGCATCATTTGGCATATGCCCCAGAGTGTGTGGCTCTCTGATCTTTTTGGATTGATGTCCAGGAGTGGGAGTTCTCCGATCCCTTTGGAGGTCTATGACTCCGGCTGTGAGATATGTGAGCAGTTCATGGGTGAAAGTCCCAGGATGTGAGGGTTCTCTTTGTGCATGTATGTTCTGTTTCGTCAGATGATAAATCCCCAAATATGTCCTCACCTCATTCCTGGAGCTTGTTAATATGTTGTCTTATCTGGAAAGGGGACTTTGCAAATACATATTAGGTAAGCATCCTGAGATGGGGGCAGTTATCCTGGACAATCCAGGTGGGCCCACTGTCATCACAAGAGTCTTTATATGAGGAAGGTAGGACCTTCAGGGTCTGAGAAGACTGTGTGTGTTACATCAGAGAGGACCATGTGATGACGGAAGTAGAGTCACAGAAGGTGATGCAATGACAGAAGCAGAGGTCAGAGAGAAATTTGAAGCCAAAACTCTTGAATCATCTGATCTCTTGGGAGTTATGCTGTAAGATGTCATGTCTACCATCTGTTTATGGGTGTGTTTTTCAGCACATGAAGTGTGACTGGATTATGGTTGTATACTGCAGGATTTGAAGTCTCTGATCTGTTTGTTTTTGTATGCTCCAGGATGTGAGATCTCTGAGCCATTTGTCCATGTACGTTGCTGGAGTGGAGGTCTCTGATCTGTGTGGGTGCATGTCCACGTTGTAAGGTCTCTAATCTTTTTGTCAGTGTATATCCCATGATGTGAGCCCTCTGATCTGTTTGCAACTATATTCCCAAGATGTCAGTTATCTATATGTATCTGGGTATGCGTGTGTCTCGGGGTCTGTTATCTGTATTGTCTTTATGGGTGTGACCTCCCCTAGATGTGAGGTCTTTGATTTGTTTGTCGTTGTATGTTCCAAGATGCAAGATTTGTGAATGGTTTGTGGGTGTGTTTTGCAGGATTTTATGTCTGTGATCTGTTTGAGGTTGTGTGTCATAGGATGTGAGGTTTCTGATCTTTTTCTGGGCAAATTTCCTAGCATGCGAGGTCTGTGAACATTTTGTCAGTGTCCCAGGCTATGTTATCTCTGATCTCTTCACATGTATTGCCAAGCGTTTAATGTCTCTGATTTGTTTTTTGCTGTTTGTTCCAGGACGTGAAACCCCAAACTGTCTGTGGATATGTGTCCCAGGGTACATGATCTCTGATCTGTTTGTGGGTTTGTATACCCCAGTGTTTGTTTACTATCTGTGGATTCATTTCCCAGGATTTTTTTAGTGTATTTCCTAGGTTGTGCATTTATCTGGTCTTTCTCAATATATATCCCAGGGTGGACAGTATCTGTTCCTTTGTGGGTGTATATTCCTTAGTTTATGATCTCTGATCCTTTGTGGGTTTATATTTTAGGATGTGAAGTCTCTGTTGTGACTGTGAGTGTGTGTCCTAAGACGTAAATTCTCTGGCCTCTTTTTGGGTTTATGTTCCAGGATGACAGGTCGTCCATCTAGTTCTATGTGTATTTCTAGCCTGCAAGGTCTGTTACCTATTTGTGGGTGTAAGTCCAAGGGTATGAATTCTCTGATCTCTTTGAGGATCAGTGTCCCAGAATGTCAAGTCTCTGGTTTGGTTATGGGTGTATGTCAAGATGTGTGCTCTTTGATCTCCTTGTGGTTGTATGTCTCAGGATGTGAAGGTTCTGATCTGTTCTTGTATGTTTGTCAGCAGTGTATAATCTCTTATCTGCTTGTGGCTCTGGGTCCCAGGTTGTGAGGTTCTGACTTGTCTTGATTTCTTTGTCCCAGCATGCGAGATCTCTGAGGTATTTGGGTTTATGTCCCAGGAATTGAGTCTCTGGTCTCTTTGTGAATGTGTGCCCCAATTAATATGTGAGGTCCCTGATACAGTCTTTGGTTTATTTCCCAAGGTGTGAGTGCTCTGATCTACTCATGGGTATATGTCCTGGCATGTGAAGTGTCTGGTATTTTTATGTGTATGTGTCCCAGGGACTGAGTTCGGTGATCTGTTTGTGGGTATAAGGCCCCAGATGTTAGTTCTCTGAAATATTTGTGGGTGTATGTCTCAGCTTGTGTGGTTTTTGATCTTTCTGTGAGTATGTCACAGGATGTGAGGTCCCCATTCTTTTTGGGTGTGTGTTTCCTAGAATTTGAATTTTGTGAGCTCTGTGTGTGTGTGTGTGTGTGCGTGCGTGTCACAGGGTTGAGGTCCCTGGTCTGTTTGCTGGTGTATGTCCAGGATGTGAGGTCTCTGATCTCTTTGGGTGTGTACGTCCCACAATTTGAGGCCTCTGAATTAGTTGATATTCTGCATCCAGCATATTAATTCTCTGAATTGTATTTTGGGATCTATACTCTTAAGTCTCAGAAGGATTCTGAATCCTGAATTCGAGGGTTCTGCGCTTTTTCTGGTCTACATTCCAGGGGGGTGAGTTCACTGGGCTGTTTTGCGGGTTGTGTTTACATTGTGAGGTCTCTGAGCTGTTTGTCCACTGGTGTCCTAGGATACATGGTCCCTGAGCTCTTTTGGGTTCAAAGTCCCTTGACCTGTTTGGAATATATTTTCAGGTATGAAGTCTCTGTTCCTTTTCAGAGGGCTCAGTCCCAGGGTTTGATATATCTGACACATTAGGGGTTTGTTCCAGGGTTAAGGTCTCTGAGCTTTTAATGGGTGTGTGTTCGCCAGTGAGTGAGTTTTCAAAGGTGTTTGAAGGTCTATAGGTGTGAAATTTCTTAACTCTCTGGTTGTCCCTGTGCAGAGTATGATGTCTCTGAAGTATTTAGCAGTCTCTCTTTTCAGGTGTGAGGTTTTGTACCCTTGTATGAGAACTCTGATGTATTTGAGTATCACCCCTGAACTGTTTTGAGCCAGTGTCCCAAACGAATGAGTTCTCTTTGATGCCGTGGGTTTTGTCCTAGGGTTGATTTTTCTGAGCAGTTTCAGGATTTGTTTCCAGAGTCTGATGTCTTTGTACTAATGTCTTTTTACTGTTTCAAGCCTCTGGAGTGCTTCACCCTCTGTGTCCCAAAGTGTCAGATCTCTGATCTCTGTATTCCTTGGTATTGAGGTCCCTCAACTGTTATGTTTCCAAGAGTGAGACAGTTCCTGTTGGGGGAGTCTCAGTCCCAGGGTATGAGGTCTGTGACTTATTAGGGGTCTGGTTCTAGGGTTTGGGGTCTCTGAGCAGTTTGGGGTTCTGTTATCAGTTTCTGACATCTCTCTAGTGTTTGGAGGTCTGTGCCCAAGTTGTATGTTACTGGGTCACTGGGCTATTTAGGGGTCTGTATCCTAGGGTGTAAAGTTTGTCAACTCTGAGCATTTTTGCATTGTCTGTCTGCTGTGTGAGGTCTCTGGCATGTTTGTGGGTTTACTTTTCAGGTTGTGAGGTTAACTCTTTGAGGGTTTGTGTCCCATAATGTGAGGTGCTTGAGCTGTGTGGGCATACGTAGCCAGGATGTGATGTCTCTGAACTGTTTTCATGTCTGTCTCCCAGGTTAGAAGTTCTGTGAGTCATTTGGGAGCCTGTGTCCACAATGTGAGGTCCTAAGCCGTTTTGGGTCTGTGTTCCAATTACGAAGTCTCTCCACTGTTTGTGGCCAACTTTGCACAAAGGTTTCAAAGCTGTTTGGTGATCCATGTCCATGACTGTCAGCCATCTGAAATCTTTCTGGATGAGGACAAAGGGCAAGTTCCATGAATGGTTTTGAGGACTGAGTCCAGGGTGTGATATTCCTGAAGCATTTAGAGGTCTGCGTTTAGAGTGGGAAGACTCCAAACTGTTTGGGGGTCTGAGCCTAGGATATGAGGTTTCTAAGCTATTTGGGGTCCGTGTCCAGGGGGTGTGATCTCAGTTCCTCAGGGATTTTGTCATAGGGTGTGAGGTCTTTAAGCTCTATAGAGGGTTTGTGTCCACATTTTCAGGTCTGTGAGGCCTCTGAGCTGTTTGGGGATCTGTCTCAGTGTATAAAGGCTGTGAGCTATTTCCGGGAGCTCTATGTCCAGTATATGACATCTCCGAACAGGAATCTGTGTCCAAGGTGTGAGCCTCTCAGTAGTTTTCAGGCCTGTGTTCCAGCGTATGTGATTTTAGGGCTCTCTAGTATTGTGTCTGTGGTGTGAGGTCTCTGGGCTGTCTGGTGGTCTGAGAAGAGGGTGTGAGGTCTCTGAACTGTTGGTCCATTTCTGTCCCAGTTTGTGAGTTCTCTGAGAAATTGGTGGATCTTTATCCCTGATTGTGAAGTCTCTGAGCTTCCCGGAGGTCTGTAATCAGATTTCTAGGTCTCTGAGCTCTTTGGGTGTGTGGGTTACAAAGCGTGAGGTCTCTGAAGTGTTTGGTATTGTCTGTTACCAACAGAATAGAAATATATTGATTCCTAGGCTGCCTTGGCTCTGAACTGTTGAGGGGTCTGTGTCAGAAGGCGTGAGGTCATGTTTGAGCTGTGAACAGATTTGTTTCCCAGGTATGAGTCCTGTGAGCATGGTCTGTTTCCAGGCTGTGAGATCTCTAAGCTCTTGGGGTCTGCGTCAAAGACTTGAGTCTCTGAGTTGTTTGTGGCACTATATTCACGTGTAAGGTCTCTGGGATGTTTACTTGTCTGTTTTCAAGGGTGTCTCTGAGCAATTTGTGGGTCTCTATCCAAGGTGAGGTTTCAGAACCATTTAAGGATCTGTTTTCAGAGGGCGAGGTATCTCGGGTGTTTGGGCAGTCTGTGTCCAGGGTATGCCAGTTGTTTAGGGGTCTGTCCCAGGATATTAAGTATCTGAGCGGTTTGGAAGTCAATGATCAGGGTGTGGAGCCTCCAAATAGTTTGGGTAGTGACATCTCAAGTTGTAAGGTCTTTGAGGTGGTTGTGCATCTCTGTCATCAAAGGAAAGTTATCTGATGTGTTTGAGGTCTGAATCCCAGTATATGAGGCAGTATGTGAGGTCTAAGAGCTGTTTAGGAGTCTGTAGCCCATAGTTTCAGTGAAACCTGTGTTACTTGCAGTGTGTCCAGTTATGAGAGCTCTGAGATATATGTAGGTGCGTATCCCAGGGTATGAGGTTTCTGAGAAGTTTGGGGTCAATATTCAGGGTATATGGTCTATGAGGCCTTATACCCTAGGTGCCCTGTATATGTCCTAGGTACCCTGTGTATGAGGTCTCTGGGCTCTTTGGGATCCTGTCACCTCTGTATGAGGTCTTTGAAATATTTGGGTATCTGTGTCATGGCATGTGAGGTCTCTGAGCAAAAACAAAGAGCACTGGCTCCCATTCGGGTTGAGAGATGATGAAAATGAGTAAGTATATCTGAAATGTGCTCTTCGTTCTCCACTTTATACCCTGGCACCATATAGATGCTCAATAAATATTTGCAGAAAAAGCTTCCCCAGCACACACAAACTTTTCATTTTGAATGCAGGAGGCAGATTTTGGGTTCAAAGCCTTTAAGAGCAGGGAAGGTCCAGCTAGAAGGTCTAGCTAGAATATTATCACATTTTAATATTTCCATTGATGTATTTCTCTGGTTATTTTTGTTTGCTTATGGCAAGTGATTATGGTTTTTCCATTTAGACAGCAGTGGATTTGGTTTTCTCTCTCTCCACTTTGCTCCACTCCTTTTATCCTCCCCCTACCCCCCCAGTGCTGTATATAGCACCTGAGGCCTGGGCACTTGGTCAGGCAGGAGGTGGCAGGGTCTAGCCAGACACTACCAGTCATGGCTGGTCACCACCAGTCATGGCCAGTCAAGACTGATCAAAGCTGGTTATGGCTAGTCTAAGCTGGTCAAAGCTGATCACGGCCAGTCAAGGCCAGAAACCACTGGTCATGGCTGGTCAGGATGGGTCAAAGCCAGTCATGGCCAGTCCAAACTAGTCAATTATAGTCACAGCCAGTCACAGCTGGTCCAGGTTAGTCACAGCAGGCCAAGACCAGTCAAGGCTGGTCAAAGCTGGTCAAAACCAGTCCATTTCAGTCCCTGCTGGTCCAGGCCAATCCAAGCCAGTTCAGGCTGATCACAGCCAGTTTAAGCAGTCAAAACTGGTCAATCTCAGTCCAAGCCAGTCCTGATTGGTCAAGACGAGTTGAGGCCAGTCACAGCTAGCTACCACCAGTCACAGTCAATCATGACGAGTCAAAGTCAGCCAACACAGGTCAAGATCAGTCAAGTCCAGTCAAAACTAGTTATGGCCAGTCTAAACCAGTCAATTTAATTGCATTGTTTTGAGACAGGGTCTGGCTCTTTTTTGGAGACAGGCTGGAGTACAGTGGTGAGATCTCAGCTCACTGCAACCTCCGCCTCCCAGGCTCAAGCAGTCTTCCCACTTCAGCCTCCTGAGTAGCTGGGACCACAGGCACATGCCACCACACCTGGCCAATTTTTGTATTTTTTGTAGAGACATGGTTTCACCACATTGCCCATGCTGGTCTCGAACTCCTGAGCTCAAACAGTCTGCCTGCCTTGGCCTCCCAAAGTGCTGGGATTAAAGATGTGAGCCACCACACCCAGCCTTAAGTGCATTTTAAAGTTTAAGTATAAAACAAACTTATTTTAGGTCAAGATGTTATATAGACGATGGTGTAAGTAATATGCTGTGGGGGCTGAAATTTTGAGGATTAGAGTCAAATGGCTGAGGTTTGAGGAACGTGTTACTGGGCAAACCCAGCTCCCAGACTCTATCCCCTCAACCCCCACCCACACAAGCACCTCACATCTTGGTTTGTTCAGTCGACAGTTCATTTTATTGATGCCCACTCCAGGCTGCGTAGAGTTGAGGGGTGTATAAGAGGAGAACCAGATTCAGTCCATGCCTGGAGGTTAGTCTGGGGGGCCGGCGGGATGGACACACAGACAGACACATAGATCTGGCATCTGATAGCAGGGCATACAGTCTCACGTAGGGGCACTCTGGGCACAGGTAGTCAGAAAGGACTTCCTAGAGAAGACCTCACAGGGGGTGGGGGAGCAAGGAGCAAGGCAGCCATCAGAACCTTCGCCTTTTGTACATTTGTAGGCAGGTGACTTTTGAGACCAGTGGACCCAGGATGAACGCAAAGGGCTGGGGTCTGGGAATGGCAGGCAGCAAGGGCTTCCCTCTCACCTCGTCATCCCATAGTGGGGAAGCCATCTACCCCACCCCCAATTCTTGGCCTGTACTTTGCCCTCTGCCACATGGGCCCTTTCCTGGGATCCACCTCCGTGGTTTTCAAGGCTTCCCTGAGACAATCCACGTGGACCAGGTGCTCTACCCAGTGCCTGGCACCTCATCACCACCCCATCAATGCACATTCTTGTCCTAAGTGCTATCTACGGACTATTGAGATCTTGGTTCCAGCTATGAGTGGTGTCAGCGGTCTTGACACCCCAGGTCAGGGCCCCCAGCAACCGTAGAGCTCCCAAGAGCCCTAGGTACCTTTTCTGCACTGTGAAGGCAGAGCTTGGTCCCAACCCACCTCCAGGGCTGGCCAGCTCTGTACTGCCTTCCTCTCACTGCTCAGTGAGCCATGGACACCCACTTCCCTTCCAGTGGCATGTGGGCATCCACTTCTCAGATATGCAGCCCTAAAGAAGAGACCCTACAGCTCTTTGGGCCAACACTAGCCAGCACTGTAAGCACGAGCAGAAACCAGCCTCAGCCCGTAGCCCAGGGACCCCCTTTCTTTCACTAGTACAAAGTTTCTGTGGCCGGGGAACCAGCTTCGTATCGGGCTGGGCACTCTGGCCTCTGATGTCTGCCTGCCCTGGGGTTGCTTCCCCATACCTTTAGGGTAGTAGGGAGGAGGCCTGCAGCAGACCCCTCAAGCTCCAGGCAGAAGCAGGTGCAAAAACAAATATATTCTGGGGCTGGGCTGGGACTCACCCCTTGGACCTCCTTAATAGGCCATGAATCCCAACGACAGAAAGTCTTGATGTTGAAAAACTATTTCTGAAGGTGGGTGGGGGTTTGTAAGTGCAACCCACAGATGGGGCTGGGACAGGGAAAGGGGACTCCTGGAGTCAGTCCTCACCACGGCCACAGCCCTGAACGTAGAGCAGGTAGGTGCAGGTGGGGGCAGGTGGAGGCAGGTGAGGCCCTGGCAGTCATTCTCGACAGGAGGGCAGCGGTGGGGGAGGTGCGTGTAGCTTCAGGCCCCCTCGGTCAGTCTGGCCTCAGACTTCTAAGGGCTAGAAGAGGTATTTGCGGCAGGACTCAGTCCCACACTTGCACTCAATACGGACCCGCTTCTTAGGGGAGCCAGGGAGCCCAGCCAGGCCAAAGTTGGAGTCCATGCGGGTGCTCTCCATGTCCACGGGGTCCACTGTGGAGTCACAGCCAGGGAGGAGAGGAGGGAAGGAGGCAGGGAGGGAGGGGGAGGAGGGAGGGAGGAAGGCAGGAAAGGAGGCAGGGGACTTGTTAGAAGGCCTGGATGAAGGGTCCCACTACCCTTTATACCACGAGACCAAGGATCTTGGGGGCTGGGAGCAACTCTGGAATTTGAGTTGGGAGGAGATCTTAGGGTTGGTGGTTTGGGGCTGGGGCGAGGGCTCAGCACTGGAGGTTGTTCAGGCCAGGGGTTGAGGAATGCTGGGGGAGGCAGGGAGCTGTCAGGGAACCAGGAGGGTCATTTTAGGGGGGGGGGGGGGCAGGGGCAGGAATAGAGGGCCACCTGGGCATCCAGAGGTACATCTGAACTCTCCTGCCAAAGACCTACCTTTGAGGGTCTCAGAGGTGGCTAGCTTATCAAGGAGGGGACTGGCTGGAGGCCACAAGGGTGTCCAGAGGCTTGGGATGAAGAAGGCCAAAGGGAGCTAGGAGTGGGGAGGGGCTGGGGGATGAGGGAAATTCAGTCAAGACTGGAGTCAGGAGTGTCTTAACTCTCCGGGAATCTTGGGAAAAGTTGGTATGAATGCCTCAGGGTTAGGGTTCAGGGGCTGGGAATGAGGAGACTCAAGGGGTAGGCAGGGGTCTAGTAGTCCGAATGGGGACTGGGAGTCAGGAAGAGCATCTTAAAGCCCCCGCTACAGAATTTTCCTTGGTTCTCTGAGTGACTGGTGTGCCTTCGGGAGGGGTCCTTGTGTCCTAAGTCACAGTGCGCCCCTGCCCCCAGTCCCGTGCCACCCCCACCTTGCATGTTGTAATCAAAGGTGAGCTCCTCGCCTGCCCGGATGGTTCTTGTGGCAAAGAAAGCGATGCGGGGCAGCCGCTCGTCAAGGTTGTCTATGAAGACGTTGTACACCTGCAGGTTGGGGTCACACTGGGCGAGAAAGAACAGTTGGGAGAGTGAGGAGGGGCCCCAGTCTGCCCCTCTTGACCCCCTGCCCGCCTGCTGGGGGTACCCACACTGTGGTTGACAAAGTGGGAGATGTTGCCATAGTAGGCGGCATCCACGGTGTACACGTCCTCCACGTAGTCCAGGTCAAAGAGGTAGGTGGCACCCTGGCGGTCGTAGATCTGGCCCCGCCGCTCCGCCTCCTCTGAGGTAATGATCTAGGGAAAGGGCCATGGGTGAGGGGAGATTGACTGCGAAGGCTCAGGAAAGCCGGCACTGCTCCTGACCTCCGAAGGACAGGGAGCAGGAGGCACCCCTGCCCATGGACACACGCAGGCAGTGACGCAGAGGGTCTGTTGGCCCTTTGTGGGGAGCTGGGCCTCAATTGGCAACCACCCGGCCCGCCTCAGGCCTCTGGCTAACAGGAGGAGTCCCTGGCGGTGAACGCAGGCTGGCCTGGCTGCAGGGCTCAACTGGGGCCATGTGAGCGCCTCCTGCCGCCACCCAGCAAGAGCTGCCCAAGAACCCCTGGAGCCTCCAGCACCCTGGGACGGAGCAGGAAGGTGATCAGGAGAGACCAAAGCAAGGGCAAGAAAGAAAGTGACCTGGGGTGCCACGGGGAGAGACACTGACTGATCCAGGCAAGGGAGCCTGAGCCCGTGTAGGACCCAGCAGGGAGGGCGTGGGGAGAGGGGAAGAAGAGATCCAGGCCATGGGGAAAAGGGGCAAGGGCCTCAGGCAAGAGAGGTGGAGGCAGAGGCAGAGGGAGGCCGAGGTCCAGAGAGCCAGAAAGAGGCTGAGGCCACACACTTCAGAGACAGCAGCAGAGAGGGAGGAAAGATGAAGGGAGAACAGGGTGAGAGGAGCTCTCCCTCGGCTCAGGGCTGCGTGGTGTCAACTGGTGCTTCAGACAGCAGTGGGTGCCTCCTCCCCAGCTGGGTCCCTGCCTGTCCTAGGAAACAGGAAGCTTTGCTGCCATCCTAGCCCCAGCCTGTCCTTGCCTCCCAATCCACCCCAACAAATCTCTCCTCTGCGGCCCCATGGCCCCTCTTCCCCGAGGCCAGCAATGGCAGCCTCCTGGCAATCCCCAAGCATAGCTGACCAGGCCCTTCCCTGGGTGGGGGTCCCACTGTACCTCAGCCAAGAACAGTGCACAGCACACAGGAGACACATGGGGACTGCTGTTTTTGATTCTGCTTGCTGGCTTAGCAGCCTGTCCTCTGTCCAAGTGGCGGCCCTCCAGGTAGCTCCAGCACTCCCCTGCCACACTTTTTCCTTCCCCTCCCTTCTCCAGAGACCCCTCTCAGGCCTCCTTCCTTGCTCACCCTCATGTGGGCCGGTGACCATGCCCTTCTGACTTGGGAATCCATCTCCTTAGCTAGGATGGCCACACTGGTGTTCTCCTGGCTGTCCCCTCAAGGCTGTGTTCCATGCCAACGGCTGACTAACAATGCCTTGAGGAAACCAAAATTTACCCCCACCCTCGGGCCACACTACCCACTGCCTCGTGCTCCAGTTCTGTTCGTTGAGGAACCTGGCTCCCCTGCACCCTGTTTTTGTTTGTTTACTCATCCATTCGGTGAGTTTTTATTGAGGCCTTCCTTGTGCCCAGTCCCAGCACCCAGGGCTCACGGTCTGATCAGGGAGACACAGGGACCAGGCCCAGTCACCATTCTCAGGGGTCACAGGTGGGTAGGGGATACACAGGAACCAGGATTGGTCCCTGCCCTCAAGGGGTCAAAGTCTGGTCACAGAGAAACAGATTCAGACACCCACAGTGTAAGATTGTGATCAGGAAACAATGCTTAGGGCTTGAGGGGGAATGGAGAAGAGAAGGATTCTCTAAAACAAGTTGCAGATCATAAAAGGGCTTTACCACCTGGTGGAAGAGGGGGGTCTCTCTCCTAAGGGGCACAGCATGAGGGTGGAATATGTCAAGATCAGTCTCCCTTCACCTCTGGAGAACACACAGTCTTCCTTGTGGCATCAGCTCAAACAGATGGGACCTCTCTGGGCAGCCTTCCAAGCTTCCCGTTCCTCCCCTACCTCAAAAGCTGGCCACTTGTCTGATAAAGCCCTGGGATCAAAGGGCAGCCTCTCCCAGGCTCACGGGCCTAGTGGGTGGGGTATGAGCCATCTTTTTCACTGTAGGCCCTCCTCGAGCCAGGGGGAGTGCCCACATCCTCCCTGGTCTCCATCTTCATGCCTATTCTGCCACTACCTGCTCTCCCAATCTCACCAGGAGTGAGTCATACTGCAGGCCCTCCAGGGCACAAACGCTTCCTGGTTCCTTCTCCTCTTCTTTTCAGTCCCATTCTCTAATGACTGGTCAACCCTGAAAGCTTGGGAACAGATCGGCCTGTCTCCGCTCCTTAACAGCTCTCCAGAATGAATGGAAAAGACAGGCTATAAGCTGGCAGTTCTGAGAGGGTGCTGACGTGATTGGGAACTAGAAGACTTGGAGTCAGCTGCTGCTCTGCCCCCCTCCTGGACATGGGATCCAGAATGTTCTCTCTGCCTGTTTCCTCAGCTAAAAAAAAAAAAAAAGCTACAGCCTGGCAGGGCACCAGTTTTAGACATTATTTGGGCCTTTATTTTTTTTATCCATTATACTACTTTTGTGATTTTAATGAAGTTATTCCACCTCTGGGCCTCAGTTTTCTCATCTGCAGAATGGGAATGACAGTGACAAAATCCCAACCTGACAGGGACTGTTGTAAAGATCCATACAAGATCATGGATGTGAAAGGTGTTCCTGTTTCTGATAGGAGAGTGAGCAATGTTAGGAGTGGTTATAAGGACCACTTATAAATGTAAGGCACACCCTTATTTTATGTGCCCTTTACCAAGAAAGGAAAAACTGCTGTTAATTATAAATGATACACCATGATTTAATTAAGACATTTTCATTTCAGAGATGTTAAAATAGGAAGAAAATGCATGTTTTAGAATGGGTAAAATAGGCTGGCATTGTCTCTTGGGTGAGGATGGGAATGTTCTGCAGGAACGTGAAAGTTCTGACCCAACGTGGGAGGCTGCAAAGGAGGGAAGGGCAGACTCTTGGTACAGACTGTCAGTACATGTCCCAGCTGAAGGAGGACAGTAGATAGCATGGTGTGCAGATAGGCCCTTGATTCTGTAACACCCTGGCAGCGTCTGGGATGGCACTACAGAATCAAGTAAATTAGAACTGCTGCAACGAAATTTATGACTATTACCCCAAGTAGGATAAATAAAGACTACAAATAGGACCCTATCCAGTCAGGCTGGGTCCTGTAGCCAGATGAGTTACAAAAAAACTTGGTCTTCTGGACATTTTGGATTTGCTGAAGTTTGGACTGTGCTGATAATGTTTGTATCAAACTTACTGTGTACTGAACACTGTTCAAGTGCTTTTTCCAAGTGCTTGATACATAGTAACTCATTTAATAATTTTTGTAACAAGTGTGTGAGTTGAGTGCTATTATCGTTCCCATTTTGCAGATTAGTAAATGCAGGCACAGAGGTTAGTGACTGCTGATGAGTAGTGGAGCTGGGTTTCGGCCTCAGGCAGTCAGGATCCAGAGTCCACTCTCCTAACCATTTGCTATACTGTCTCTTCAGAGGGGGATGCGGGAAGATGAGTTTGGCTCTTTCCGGAGGCCTGTGGCACCATCAGGAGGACCCACAGATCTGAGAGTGCTGGAGGGCGACCAGGAAATAGTGCAGCAAGAATGTGTGGAGAGCAGGAAGGGTGAGGACAGGGCTGAGAGGATCCCTGGAAACCTTGATGTTTCCAGGGTAGAGGATTAAAGACACTAAGGAAGAGCAGCCAGAAAACTCTCAGGCCCAGGAGGGTCCGAGGCGGCCCTTGGGGTATAGAGTCTTCCTCCTCGACTGTCAGGACCCTGTGTGGTGGACAGTGTTTCCTCCAGATGCCAGTACAGTGAGGCTGAGATACTTCTTGCTCTGTGCAGCTCCTAGGACGGTGGACTGTCGGGGTCCTGTGGGGTCTGGACATGTCCTCCTCCAGAGAGTTTGGGTTCCTTCAACCTCTGGACACTTCCTCCAGAGTGTCAGGACACTGAGGGCATGGACACTTACCCCGATACTGTCAGGGTGCCCTTGGGTATAGACTAGATCTCCAGGCTGTCTGGATCCCTCTGGGGTGAGGACACTTCTTTTTCCTGACTGTCATGACAGCATGGGTGTGGACACTTCCTAAATCAGACCAGGTCCTCTAGAGTGTGGAGAGCACAAGCTCTTCCTCCAGGTCACTGGGGTCACTGTGAGACATGGACTTCCTACAGATTATCAGGACTCCCTCCCGCTCCCACTGTCAGGAGCCCTCAGGGTGGGGACACCTCCCCACTCCTCCTTCTAGATGGCCAGGTCCTGTGGCATGTGGATATCTCCTCCAGCAGGCCAGCAGGGTTATCTGGACAGGGTGTGGCTGTCTCCTTGCCCAGACTGTCAGGGTCCTCTGTGGTATAGATTGTTCTGCCCAAGATTGTCTCTGTCCCTGTGGGGTGTGACCCTCTCTACTTTACAGTTTCTCAGAGCAGGAGCCTCTCCTTGTCATCAGTATCAGTGCTACAGTGTGGACACCCTCATGTGAGTGTTCCTCAGGCCAGTTTCTGTCACTTTCCAACCATATCACACCCCTAAGGGACCTATGGAAATATATACAGGTATCTGGGGTTGTCACTATGACAGGGCACACTCATGGATTTAAATGGTAAAGGTCCAGGAATGCTAAATGTCCCCCAATGCATGAGACAGTTCTACATAACAAAAATTCATCTCATCCCAAATGCTAACTGCATCCCATCTTAGAATGTGACATTTTTCTGTTGTAGATACTTGTTATCTACTTGCTAGTTATGGCTGTGCTTTAGCCTTGTGCAGCTGGGCACATGGCTAAAGCACATCCCGTTGCCTCCCTTGCACGGAGGTAAGGCCAGTGACTCAGTTCCAGCCAGTGGAGCATGAGCAGAAGTGATGGGTGCTGCATCTAGGCCTGGCCCACTAGGATGGGCCCCTTCTATCCCCGACTTGGCCCGCCTGCTAGGCAATGCTGATGATCTAGTGGTGACTCCAAGGCTTCAAGACACAGCAAAGGCACAGGAGGGAAAGAGCCTCGGTATCCCAGTCGCTGTGTGAAAGGATACCCACCCAAACCCCCACAGTGGACTGTTCCATAAGCAAGCAAACTTGTAATGTGCAAAGTCACTAAGATGAGGGAGTTGTTTTTACAATGGCTGGCTTGCCTAGTACACTCAGCTTTCCCCAGTGTCCTGAAAGTCTAAAGGAGTTAGCCAACCTTTGTCCAAAGCATGTCTCATCCTACTCCAGACTGCGTTCCTTCTGTGCAGACTGGTAAAACAATGCTTCTCAGGCAGATACTGCTTGGTGATAAGATGGGCCCTTGTGAAATGAGAAGAGGAAGTGCCTTTCCAGCTGATGCAGCCCTATGCCAGACCACATGGCCTGATACAAGGAATGCTAAGGCTGCCTGGATCTCAGCTCCCACTTTTCTTCTTTGCTAAGTACCCTGATAAAGTCAACCCAGTGCAGAAGTATTTCGGTGTTTCTGTAACCACCAGCATGGAATACTTGTCCCTGCCCGATGTCCCTATGACACTCTTAGATCAGTGTACCAGGCCTTTCCCACAGGGAAAGCAGGGAGTTGCAGACACACAGTGAGGAGAGCTGGGTGCACACTGTGAACACAGGGTGGGAAGAGCTGCACACACACACTGGTCCCATCTCCCTACCTCTCCCACGTACTCCATGACGAAGCTGTTCTTGCGAATCTTCTCCAGGGTGCGGACGCCCCAGCCACGCCCATCATCCGTGCGGAAGATGCAGAGGTCATATCGGATGCCTTTCTGTACCACGCGATTCGGGCAGTCATAGCCACAGCGGCAGCGGGAGTTGCACTCGTAGATGGGCAGCCCGGCTCGAAGCCGCACCTGGCCCTGGTCATTGTAGGCAAACTTGTGCAGTGATGCCCCCGGGCAGCAGCCTCCAGTGGGTGCCCACAGACAGTCCTGGCACTCGCAGCCCACAGCCACCTGGTTGAGGGTGATGCCCTCACCAACACGGTACTCATTGATGTACACGAAGGCCCGCGGGGGGCCGTCCAGGTCCACCTCATTCTCTACAGTGATGCGTCCCAGATGGCTGCGCTTGGCATTGAGCTCCTGCTCCCAGCGACGGAGCGCCCGCCTCTGCTTGGCCTTCTGCACCAGGTAGTTGGCCAAGCTTGGGTCCAGGTGCCGGGGGGTCTTTGACCGGTGGTGCCGCCGGAGCAGCTCCCTCTCTAAGTCCTTGTGGAACTGCTTGAGAATACGCACACACTTGAGATTCTGCCGTGGCTCCCAGGTGCTCTCTGAGTCTGGATATCCGCGCCATTTCACCAGGTAATATTCCTGTTCCTGTTGGGGGTGGGTAGGGGAACGGTGGTACCATAAGTGGTGAGATCTTTGGGCCAGCCTTCATGGGGCTTCCATGCCAAAGCTGATGGATAACACCTAACCCACCCCACCCCTTTTCTGGAATGACTTCATGCGGTGGTTAAAAAGCATGGGCTCTAGCGTGAGGATTACCAGGTTCAAATCCTGCTCTCCCCCTTACTGTCTGTCCAAACTGTTCCAACTTTTAATTAATCTCCCAAACCCACTCCCCTCCTTGGTCTTCCCCATCATCAGCTCCCTCCTTCTAGCTGTTCAGACCGGAACTCCTGGAGTCATCCTTGAATCCTCTTTTGTTCACACTTCCGACATCCACCCTCCGCACATCCCGTTAGCCCCACCTTCAAAATACATCCAGTGACAAACCATCATCACTGCCACCACTATGGCTCACCTGGACCCTGACAAGTCCTTGCCTGTTTTAGGCAGCTTACATGTATTATTAACTAACTTAATCCTCACAACCCGACATGAGGTGGATGCTCCTAGTCATCCCCCTTTTATGACAAAGGAAATGAAGTACTGAGGGTTTGGGTAGGTAAACACAACCAGGACTGGAACCCAAGCATGCTGACTCCAGTTTGTTCTCCTAACCATCCTGCCACTCCCCCTTCTGGCAATAACTGTCCCCATTTCACAGTTGTTAGGGGATTAAATGAGTTTCCTAGAGGAAGCACCTGGCACACTGAAAGTGCTCAATAGCCGTTAGCTGTTGACATTTCCACTCTAGGGTTCAGCATCTCAACCTTTGCAGTTACTTTGTATTCCTAGGGAGATGGGAAGAGAATTCATTCCGGCTCCTGCCCCCATCAGAAAGCTACTTAGTTTCCCTATCTGTAACATAGGGATAAAAGGGTCTGTTCATCCTATTTTTTCAGGGTCAGAGGAGAAAATTCCCTTTGCAAACAGATGTGGGCAGTTGGGGACAAGAGGGCAGGACACTTAACTTCCTTGTGACCTGTCCCCTCCCAGAGCATGGTCACCCCAGACTCACGCGGATCTTCTTGTAATCGCACAGGTACTCGACTTCAAAGTCATAGAGGTTCCTCTTAGAGATACCGAGGGCAGGGCAGGAGAGCTTGGCCAGGCGGCACAGGTCCTGCAGCTGATTCCAAGAAGACTTGCAACACACGCTGCAGCCTGGATCAAGCAGGGCAGAAAGAACTATTACTGGGCAGTCTGACAAGGCCAGGTGTCAAAGGGGACCCCAAATCCTCCCTGGGACATCCCAAAGACTGCCTAAGAGTCAGGGAACTTTAATCCACAGGCCTTCCCCAATGCTGAGACTGTTCTACAACAGAAATGTGCTTTGAACCCCAATGCTCACTGCCCAAGGCTGCCCCTGGAGCAGCAGACCTCTGAGGGGGGTTTGCAACATGAATCGTCCTAAAGGAATCTATTTCCAGAGCTTCAAACTCCATGTCATTCCTAATACTGCCTGCAAACCTGCTTTGGGTTCAGGACCTGACTACCTTTCTCTCCACTTTGCAAAAGAAAGAGAACAACCCCCCATCTCAGTAGGATGCAATGCCCCGAGGTGTTGGGGGCGGTGGGCGCGGATGGGAGGACAAGATTAAAACCTCCAGGGCACCAAACAAAGGCTAACTGGAAAGACTGGTCTTTAATCCCTTATCTCAAACTCCTGGGCCAGATGTGGTTTGGAATTCAAAATTTTTTGGATTTTACAAGACTAGTTCTAGGATACATCACCTAACACCCCCAACGTGGCCACGGGACATCAAGCTATAATCAAATGCATTAACTGTCCTGCAGCAAAAGTATGAATTTCCCACATTAAAGAGGAGAAATAGAGATATAAAATAGCCTCACAGAATAGTTCCACTTTATAATCTACTTTTGCCATAAATGGTGCCAAATTTAAGAAAAGGATTTCAGTTTTCAGGGCTTTTTAGATTTCGGAATGATGAGCAAGAGATTGTGGAATGATACTACATTACAGGAAGGCTCCTTAAATGATCAATCTGGGTGCCTTAAATCCACAAGGTATATTTTTTCACACTACATTTTGACTTTCTGTCTCATCCATCTTTCTGTGAAGAGTAAAGCTCATCCAAAGGGTTATGCTCTGAATTTATATGCAAAGCAGTACAGATTAGTGACACTGATTCTTTTAAATATACCTGGTATATTTCTGGGGCTGCCAAAATTTTGTAAGACAGAGATTTAAAAAAATAGATTTCTTTCTGATTCAAGGCACATTCTTAATCAATGTGCTTTAGAAGCCATTTTATCAAATCACGTCTCAAAACATTCCAAGGGCAGTCAGTCCTCATCCTACTTCATCTTTTTAAAATGTTTAATATTTTCTGCCTCCCATTGCAAAAATCACACTTAAACTCTAGATGTCAACCTAAAAACGTACAAGAGCTTTTCAAAATTATTTCGTGTGCAAGCCATACCCCCCCCCACTTAGGCAAGATCAAGTGGAGACCGAGCCCGCATGTGCCCACGCTTTCCTCTCCTGGCAAACCCCTTCCTTCACTTGCATTCGAAACCCCACTTAAGTGGTCCCAACTAATACCTCCAGCTGCTGGCTCCGGAACTGGCCACAGGTGGACTCTCCTGAACCCCTCAGAGGTCCCCCAACTTGTGGAACCCGTCCTCCCTGCGGCTTTTGTCACATAGAGGGGCCCCCCAACATAACTGAGTCACCCCTCTTTCCCTGCACATGGGGGAGTCCAGCTGTCCTACTAGGAAGGCCCCATTTCCCTCTTCTGGGGGATCCTCTATTCCAAACCCTTCCCCCATCACGCCGAGAGGCGATACGTTCCCCCTGAAGAGTTCCCTGTCCCCGCACTCTGAAGGGGGGGGTCTGTCCCCCTTATCTTCCCTCCCCTTCCGGCGTCTCGCGTGGACACCGAATGGGTAACGGTCACCGGGGGCCGATTTTCCCGCGCGCGGGCGCGGCCTCCCCGACAAGCCCCCGCGCGTGCGCGCGCTGGTCCGGTCGCGATCTGCGGCGCGCGCCCCCCTCCTGCGTCCCCACTTAGCCCCAGGCCCGCTGCGTTCCGAGGTACGCGCCCCCTCCCCTCAGCCCCGCCCAGCCCCGCGCACCAGGCCCGCGCTCCCCGAGCTCCATCCTTTCCGCGCCGAGCTTCCGGCTCCCGGCGCCGGGGCCTCAGACGCCGGGGTCCCGAGCCGGCGACGCCACCCCTCCAGCCCACCCGGCCCGGCCAGCGGGCCCGCGCCTCTGTCTCCACTGCTTCACCTTTTAAATTTTCCGCCATCTTTCCCCACGGCTAACGACATTCGGGCCTAGCCGGCCTCGCGAGAAGAGAGCTCGCGCGGGCGTGGCCGGGAACGCGCAGCCTATTGGCCGCGGCTCGCGACTCGCAGCACCCGCGCGGACCAACCGGAGAGCCGTGACCGAACCCCTCCCTGCCGCCCGGCTCGGTCCCGGAGGCGGGTGCTCGCCGCACTTTCCCAGAGTGCGTCTGGGCGGCGGCGGCAGCGGGAGCGACAGTGGCGGTAGCTAAAGTTGCCCGAGGCCCTGCCCGTGCGCTGGTCTGTCTGTCACACTGCTAGCCAATCACCTTATCAGCCAGTCACAGTGGCTCCTGAGTTCTGTCATACTCCCTATTATCACCGTCAGTCAGCCCGTCATCACATTTTAACCCCAAGTAGGCCGGGGCTCCCAGGTGGACTAGCGCCCCATCCAACCGCTCAGGCGGTCGCACCAGACAGGTGCCTAATCAGACCCCCGGCCCCCATCCACACTGCCGGGCAGTCAATACCGGTTTCCATTTGTGCCCCCGGGCCGGCGGCGACTCCCTGGAGGCAGGCAGACAGCACTGTTAGCCAGCCAGCCTTATCATTCCCTATGACCGTCCTGTCCTCAATTAGTCCTCGTCTCCACCCACCATAGCCCTGGGACCAGCTGCGATTCTCCCTGGCTAAATCCTCTCATAGACTGCAGCATCCAGCCATGCCCCCAGGCGGGCTGTGATTAGGTCGGGGCAAGCTGTCATTGTCAGCATCTAATACAGCCCTGTCGGACACTATCAGTTGATCACTGTCTTTCCCTCAGATTACTTCTCATTCACACCATGATCAGTCACAACACCCAGCTAGGCCCTCAAAGCAAATAGTCACAGCAACTAGAGGTAGGATTAAGCCTCCACACCACCTGTCAGTGGGTCAGCCAGTCTGTCATTTCTCAGGCGACTCATCCCCACCATTGGTCAATCAGTCTCCTCGGATGCGTTGAAGCTGAGATTCTATCAGAGCAGACAGTCCGTAACCACGTACAGCCATCGAGTCAGACGGTTATGCTGATTTTGCTGCTGGCCAGCTGGCCTGTGACTCGTTCAATCCGCCCCTCATCACATCGTCAGTCATTCTCAGCATCCGACTGACCGCACCGTCTGTCAGGTGATCAGTCAGTCAGAGCACCCAGCCAGGCCCTCCAGCATGCTGTGATTCGAGCAGCGTGGACAGTTGATTACCAGATACAGCTGCCTAGCAAGCAGCCACGGATCTGTTGATCAGTCAGCCTGAGGTTTCCCCAGGTGGCCCTCCTTTACACAGTGCCAGACAGTATAACATCTAGACATTCCCCCAGGCCAGCTGTGATTCCTGACAATAGTCATTCACAACATCTGGCCACCCAGGCAGGCATAGCACCACGGACCATCAGTCAGCCTGCAAGGTCCTCAGGAGGCTGCCTGTCTTTTCCACTGTCAGGCTACCAGCCCCAGCCAGTCCTAGGCAGGCTGTCATTCAGTTAGATGTTCAGGAAACCGCGCTGTCACTTCCTCAAATTGCCCCCTCTCCCTGTCACTCCATGAGTTCTGTAGTCAACCAAACGGTTATACAGTTAACCAAACGGATATTCTGTCTGCCTGCTAGTCCAGCTGTGAGCTCATTAAGAAGTGACTGGCTGGTCTGAGGTTCCGTCAGCCCTAGCTTGCCCTGAGTGGGACAGACAGGAACGGAAGTCCCACCATGCATCCCCTTCCCTCCCTTATTCCTTCTCGAGCAGAATCAGATTTTCGTCCTCATGTACCCCCAGTCTCCTCGGGCAGCAGGACTCTCCCACTCCTGGGTGTCCAGGAGACCTGTCCAACCCACAAGAGTGATTTAAGACAGGACCTCTGCCTGTCTGGATCTGAGGGGGAGACAAAAGGGTCTGTGGCCGGTGGTGCCCCAAACCACTATAAAGTAGTGGGCAAAAGCCTGGATTCTGGAGCCTGACTACCTGGACTCATATCCAGGCTCTGCCATTTACTAAATTACTTGTCCTTAGGCAGTTTCTTAAACTGGTCTGTAAAACCTCGAGTAAGTGACCTTGGGGTGGGTGTCTCCTGCTCATCTGGAAAGTGAATCATTCTGGACTAGCACTTTTTCAGGAAACCTCAAAAGTTAAGAGGCCATCTCAGAGCTACCGTGTCCCACCTCCAGCCATTTGTCTGTTCATTCAGCATTAAATTAATGGCTACTGCGTTGCCCTATGCTGGGGCCAATATAAGGTTTTATTCATTTCAGGCTTCACAGGTTTGACCTATTGTAATGTAAACCTCAGATTGGAGTGTAACACAAATACAGATGGGTACACAGACCAGGGGTGAACACTGTAATGAGTTTTCTTTTTCTTTTTTTTTTTTGAGACAGAGTTTTGCTCTTTTTGCCCAGGCTGGAGTGTAATGGCGCGATCTCGGCTCACCACAACCTCCGCCTCCCGGGTTCAAGCGATTCTCCTGCCTCAGCCTCCCGAGTAGCTGGGATTACAGGCATGTGCCACCACCCTGGCTAATTTTGTATTTTTAGTAGAGACGGGGTTTCTCCATGTTGGTCAGGCTGGTCTTGAACTCCCGACCTCAGGTGATCCACCTGCCTCGGCCTCCCAAAGTGCTGGGATTACAAGCGTGAGCCACCGCGCCCAGCTGTAATGAGTTTTCACAAGCAGACCTACATGTGGAACCAGAATGCAGGCTGAGCAACCATTTAGCCAGATCTCAGAAGCATTTAATTGTTTTGTATAAATCTATTGGGTACAAGTGTAATTTTTTTTTTTTTTTTTTTGAGACAGAGTCTCACTCTGTCGCCCAGGCTGGAGTGCAGTGGCGTGATCTTGGCTCACTGCAACCTCTGCCTCCCAGGTCAAGCGATTTTCCTGCCTCTGCCTCCTGAGTAGGTGGGATTACAGGCGTGTGCCACCATACCTGGCTAATTTTTGTATTTTTAGTAGAGATGATGGGGTTTCACCACGTTGGCCAGGCTGGTCTCAAACTCCTGGCCTCCAGTGATTCACCTGCCTCAGTCTCCCAAAGTGCTGTGATTACAGGCGTAAGCCACTATGCCAGGTCACAAGTGTAATTTTGTTACACAGATATTTTGTGTAGTGGTGAAGTCAGGCATTTTACTGTATCCATCATCTGAATAATGTACATTGGCCTCCCAAAGTGCTGGGATTACAGGCATGAGCCACAGCGCCTGGCCACAAGTGTAATTTTTTTACATGGATACATTGTGTAGTGGTGAAGTCAGGCATTTTACTGTATCCATCAACTGAATAATGTGCATTGGCCTCCCAAAGTGCTAGGATTGCAGGCATGAGTCACAGCGCCCGGCCACAAGCATAATTTTGTTACATTGTGTAGTGGTAAAGTCAGGCATTTTACTGTGTCCATAGCCTGAATAATGCACATTGTACTCATTAAGTAATTTCCTCCTCATCTACTTCCTTCCCACCTCCCCACCATTCCAAGACTTTGTTGTTTATCATTCCACATGCTATGCCCATGTGTACACATTATTTAGCTGCCACTTATAAGTGAAAAGATTCAGTATTTGTCTTTCTGTTTCTGAGTTGTTTCACTCAAATTAATGACCTTCAGTTCCATCCATGTTGCTGCAAAAGACATGATTTCATTGTTTTTATGGCCGAATAGTATTCCATTGTGTGTACCACATTTTTTTTTTTTTTTTTTTTGAGACGGAGTCTTGCTCTCTTGCCCAGGCTGGAGTGCAGTGGTGTGATCTCGGCTCACCACAACCTCTGCCTCCCGGGTTCAAGCATTTCTCCTGCCTCAGCCTCCCAAGTAGCTGGGACTACAGGCATGTGTCACCACGCCCGGCTAATTTTTTGTATTTTTAGTAGAGACGAGGTTTCACCATGTTAGCCAGGATGGTCTCTATTTCCTGACCCCGTCATCTGCCCACCTCGGCCTCCCAAAGTGCTGGGATTACAGGCGTGAGTCACCGCGCCCAGCCAACCAGAACGCTGGATTTCTGAGGTTTCCGTGGGGGACTGGGAGTAGGGATAAATGATACTGACTGATCCTTCGTAGACTCAGTGCCCATCTGGGGACCTGGTCAGAGTGGGGTGGGGAGTGGTGTTGGGGGTTAAAAAAAAATGAATTAAAGGAAACCTGAGACTCCCTCCTTCTCTAGCTTGGGGGAGTTCCCCTTTCCACCTACAAATTCTTCCATTGCTGTTGCAGACAGAAGAAGGCTGCCCTCTCTGGAGTCGCCCTCACTTTATCTTCCTCCCCCCTACCTTTCTCCTTTTCTCCTTCTCTAAAGGTAGGATGTTTGAGATCTCGAATTCACCAGATTTCAGAAATCGGAAGGGGCAGGGAGCTCAATTTTAGGCTTTGATGTGCAGCAATTTCTAATTATGCCCTTCGAAATAGCTGTAAATGCCAAGGACACTTTTGAGTTACTCCTTTATTTCTGGGAGAGCAAGCCCTGGAGGAGGCAGAGAGGTGACTCTGTGGGATCCCAGTTAGAAATCAGTTATCTCCATTGTATAGATGAGGAAACCACAGCTCAGAGGTGAGGCATCTTTCCCGGGTCCTAGAGCAGATCTGTCTGATTATTAAGTCTTTGCCTCTTCCATTGCAATCTTCCATTGCAATCTTCCATTGTGATTGGCTAGTGCTTGATTTGAACTGGGAACTGGGCAGAGCCAACTTTTAAAAATGAGAGGGGGATCCTGCCCATCAAGATCCTGGTGTGTGAGTTGTTATGGGCATGGAGAATGGTGAGGTCTGGTCGTTGAGTATGCTCTTAATCTAGTATTGTGTTGATTGAATGATTTTTTTTTTTTTTGAAATGGAGTCTCGCTCTGTTGCCCAGGCTAGAGTGCAGTGGCGCGATCTCGGCTCACCGCAACCTCTGTCTCCCGGGTTCAAGCAATTCTCCTGCCTCAGCCCCCATTAGGAGCTGGGATTACAGGTGTGCACCACCATCCCCAGCTAATTTTTGTGTTTTTTAGTAGAGACGGGGTTTTGCCATGTTGGCCAGGCTGGTCTCGAACTCCTGACCTCAGGTGATCTGCCCACCTCGGCCTCCCAAAGTGCTGGAATTACAGGCATGAGTCACTGCACCCAGACAATTGAATGATTTTTTAAAAAATAATTAAATGCATGACATCTGGCCTTATGCCAAGCCTTTTCTCACCTCAGGGCCTTTGCACTGGTTGCTCCCTCTGCCTGGAACCCCTTTTCCCCAAATATTAACTGGGCCGACATTTCTCTCTCTTTAGGTCCAGCACCACCATCACCTACTCCAAGTGACCTTCCCTGACTGCTCCATCTGAATGTTGTTTCGTCTGTATCTCTGCCTTACCACTCCACAGCATTTATCATGATCTGCAACTATCTTTTATTTCTATTTGATTTCTTGTTTCTTATCTGTCTCTTCCCCTAGAATGTGGATTTCACCCCCTAAGGGCGGGAATTTTTGTCTGCTTTTTTTTCCACTGCTTGATTCCTAGTCCCTAAAATAGTACCTGGCAATAAATGTTGAAAGACAGAGGGGCAGAAGGAAACAAAGAAATACAGGCTAAATGACTGAGGGAATGAATGAATGAATGAATATATACATACATGTAAGGCTAAATAAATAAAATGGGATAAATGAATAAAAGGGACTTTGGAGGAAAGGGACCCCATTCCCACATTTGGAATGTAAACAGACTGAGATTTATAGAGAGACAGAAAGATAATTCCTTTATTTTTCTTTAAAAATCCTTGAGTGAAGAGAACTGAGAATTTTTGTATAAAAAGGGCCTTGGGATTGCTAGGGTGAGTGTGAGGACCAGGCAGGGATGACAGCATTGGAGGGACTGGTGAGGAAGAAATGGGGATTGGGGGCCTGGAAGAGGAGAGTGGAGGGTGGGCACAGAGCAGGTGGAGGGGGAGCCGTGTCCTGCGGGGAGGAGCACAGGGCAGCAAGTAACTCAGCCACTCAGTCATCCCATTCATCATCTTCATCTTCATCGCCAGCCTGGTCCTCCCCTTCGTCTGGAAGGAAGGAGAAAGATGCCTTGGGAAGTTGGTCGGGGGCTTCATAGGGCCTGGGAGGTGAGGACTGGACCCTGGGAGTCTGAGGTCTCATGCTAGAGGAGGGCGAGTTAGAGTTTCCATTTGGGACAAGAGGAATTATAGTTGGGGTCTGAGTTCTAGTTGGAGTTGAAGTGTATGCTGTCAAAAATGTGGTTAGTGGAGATATTGTCAAACAAAGGGTTAATGTTAACCTATTTATCACATAATAGGGTAAATTTACATATTATTAGCAAAGGTGTGATAATATATTATTGCTTCCTGTCTGGTTAACGCTAATATTTTTGACACATAATGGGGTTAATGACAATAACATTATCAAAATTAGCCAGGTGTAGTGGCGGGCCTGTAGTCCCAGCTACTCGGGAGGCTGAGGCAGGAGAATCGCTTGAACCCAGGAGGCAGAGGTTGCAGTTAGCCAAGATCACGCCACTGCACTCCAGCCTAGGCGACAGAGCAAGACTCCATCTCAAAAGAAAAAAAAAAATCGTTGTCAAAAGATGAAGTTCCTATAGTAGGTTGATATTAATATTTGCATCATATAATGGATTGGTGACAGTACTGCTGACAGATGAAGAGAGTAATAGTAACATTATTATAAAGAGATTAGGTTAACAGCCGGGTGTGGTGGCTCATGCCTGTAATCCCAGCACTCTGGGAGGCTGAGGCAGGCAGATCGCTTGAGGCCAGGAGTTGCAGAGCAGCCTGGGCAACATGAGAGTAGTGAGAGCTTGGTAGTGAGAGCTCATCACTACCAAAAAAGCACCAAAAATTAGCCAGGTATGGTGGCACACACCTGTAGTCCCAGCAACTTTGGGAGCTGAGGTGGGAGGATCGCTTGAACCTGGGAGGTTGAGGCTGCAGTGAGCCATGATTGCACCACTGTACTCCAGCCTGGGACACAGAGCGAGACCCTGTCTCAAAAATGTTTTTAAAAAGATTAGATTGTATTATCTCATAATGAGTTAATGTAAATCTGTTGACACATGGAATTAAAATTAATATTATTGTCAACAATGGTATTCTTCATAATATTGTCATCACATAATGGGTTGATTTTTTTTTTTCTTTTTTTTTTGAGAAAAAAAAAAAAGGCTGGAGTGCAGTGGCATAATCATGGATCACTGCTGCCTTGACCTTCCAGGCTCAAGCAATCCTCCCACCTCAGCCTCCCAAGTAGCTGGGACCACAGGCACACACCACTGTGCTCAACTACTTTTTTTTGAATTTAGTTTTTATGGAAACGAGGTCTCACTATATTGCCCAGGCTGGTCTTGAACTCCTGGGCTCAAGCAATCCTCCTGCCTTGGCCTCCCAAAGTTCCTGGATTACAGGCATGAGCCACCGTGCCCTGCCAGCTGATGTTAATAGTACTGAACGTGTGGGAATGACATTAATATTGTGGACACACCCTGGCATTAATGTTAATATTATTGTCAAAGTTGGAGTTAATTATGTTATTGTCACATAATGACTTAATGTTAACTTTGTCAAAAAGGAGGCTGACACAAGATTCATGTTAATGCTGTCAACAGATGGGGCTGATGTCACTATTGGTGGTGACTGCTGGGATTGTTCTGAGGCCAGTGCTAGCCCTGGGAGCCAGGTTTGAGGCCCTGGCAGGATCAGCTCACCGGAGGAGTGGATGGCTCTGCTCCTCTTCTGCATCACGTGCATCAGGGCCCCCACCAGTCCCTCTGAGCTCTGAGGTGGGGGCTGCAGCGCTGAGCTCTCTGGGGCCCCAGGGGTCTGCAGCAGGCAGGGGTCAGCACAGAGGGCTCAGGGCCTGGGAAAGGAGCATTTCTCCCCGCCCCTCCATCAATATTTTCCCTCCCACACACTCCAGTACCCTTCAAGGCTTCCCACCAACCTTTCCACCCTATCACTGAATCCCCGAGGCCTGGCACTCTCCTCCGTCCTGGCCTCAGCCCTCCAGTATCCTGACTTACGTGGGTACCCCAGAGTTCCAGACCCCCAATCTTCCATCCTACCTGTCCTCACCTTGTTCAGCTGAATTCCCTGCCGGATTTGATCCAAAAGTGCTCCCCGACCCCCACCAGGGGCCAGGCCCCCGGCAGGCACCAGAGCAGGAGGGAGTAGGGGAGGGGCTGGTCCATTCCCGGAGCTGGGTGGCGGTGGCGGTGGTGGTGGTGGTGGTGGTGGCATGGGTGGCCCACCAGCTCCAGGGGGTGGTGGGGGTGGTGGTCCAGAACGTCCAGTAGCTGGAGGGGGTGGTGGTAGAGGGCCCCCTCGGCCTGGGGGTGGGGGTCCCCGGGGCGTTGGTGGGGGTGGGGCAACCCCCAAAGGTACAGGGGGCAGTGGACCAGAACGACCCTTGTTACCCCCCACAATAGGGGGCCGAGGGGGCTGGTTCCCTCCTCGAGATGGCGGTGGGGGCGGCGGAAGTGGCTCTGTGGAGGGAGTATAACACATAGCTGTAACTTTCATTGATTTCTTCTGAGCCTCAGTTTTGCTCATTTGTAAAATGGGTACCCCCACTGACCAACTCCTGACTGAAGCAGTATAGGTGCTTCCATAAGGACTGAGTGACTTAGTGAATCTCTTAGCTATGAGCTGCTAGGGCTGGAGAAGGGAACGTATGGAAGCAGGGGCTCACCCTGGCGCCTCATCTCCTGCCGCACAGCCTCCAGCCCACCCTGGTCCTCAATGAAGTCGTAGATAAGTTTAGAGGTCTCGGCATCGGTGAGCTGGGCCTCGCTGATTCCTGCCCTGGAGAACAGACTCCGTAGATCTGGGTCGAGGTTGTTCACCTGCCCAGGAGGAAAAAGGCCAGGGGCGGGAGTAGAGGAATAAGGTGAGGAGAGCAGCGACACGGATTGTCGTTGGGTTCATCCCAGCAAGGGATCTGAGAGGGGTGTGGGAAGGGCACGGTCTGGGCGTGGGGTCTCAGCAGTGGTCTTTGGAAGGGTGGGTGGAAGTTTAGTGGAGTCCGAGAGACTCTGAAGTTACTCACGTCAAATCCATTCTGGGGGTCCCACCCCACATGGGTGACATGCCTGGGAGAGGTGAAGAGACTCCAGTGAATCCCCACTGCCCTTCCTTCCCTCCTTTCGTAGTGAAGCCCTCTTGCCCTCTCCTGCCCAGAGAGACTCTGAGGGGCCAGAATTAATGAATGAGACTGAATGAATGAATGAGTATGGGCAGCAGTTATGGAATTAGAAGGGCTTCATAGTTTGTGGTGCTGATCCATTCACCCATCCCTCTTTCCCCATCTATTCACCCATGCATTTGTCCACCTATTCATTCACATTCATCTGTTGGATTACTGATCTGTCCATACATCTGTCTCTGCAACTATCTGCCCACGTATGTCTGTTCACCCATTTGTCCACCAATCTGTCCTCACACACACTTGTCCATCCGCCCATCCACCTACCCATGTGCCCACCTTTCCATCTATCCATTCACACATTTTTCTACCCATGCAACCACACACTTCTGTTCACTTATCCATTGAACTGTCCATTCATCCACATATCTGTCCACCTGTACCATCCCCATCCACCTTGTCTGTGAGCCAATCAGCCTGCATATCAATCTGTCCACACACTCATCCACTCACCCATCCATCTACCATGCACCTCCCATCAACCCATCCACCCATCAACCTGTCCGTCCAACCACTTACCCATTCATTCTTCAACCCATTCATTCATCCATTTATTTATCCATCCATCCACCCATCCACTCACCCACCTACCCACCAGCCCCCCTCATCCATCATCTGCCTCATCTATCTATCCATTCATTCACCTGCCCACCCACCTGCTCCCCTAACAGCCCACCCAGAGTGGGCCCAGGCTGAGGCAAGTGAGGTGCCTAGGGTGCAAAATTTAAGTGAGTCACTCACTCTCAGAGTCAGGAATTACAGTTGCATGCCTCTGAGAGTGAGTGCCTCCTTAAATTTTGTACCCTTGGTGCCTTATTTACCTCTCCCTAGACCCAGCCCTGCACCTACCCATCCATCCACTCATTTACCCACTCAGCCACCCAGCCATCTGCCCTTCCTTCCATCGTCTCAGCTGTCCACTTGTTCATGTGCCCCTCTGCCCCCAAGAATCTGTGGGCCCACTGGGGACTGGTTCTCACTTGAATCCACTGGGTGCACCAATATCAGCTTTGCTGATCTTCTTCTTCCCTGAGCGTTTCTTATCAGCTGGGCTAGGTCCAGGTGCTGGGAGCCCACGGTATCGTGAACTCGTGATGTCAGGGTTCTGGATGTCCACTGTCGCCAGCCCCAGGGAGAGCGGACCCACTGGAGGGCCTGTGGGGAAAATAGGGTGGTTGGCCCATTGACCCATTTACCAACCAACCAAAGCACAGGGGCAAGAAACGGAAGCCTTGGGGGAAATCTGTGTGTGTGTTGGATGGCCATGGAGGTTGTGGGTGAAGGATTCAAGTAGGGTTTATGGAGAAGTGGGTGGATCCCGCAAACAATTCATACATTCACTGATTCATTTATTTTTTTCATTCCCTCATGCTTTATCATTCACTGGCTCATTGACTAATGGATTTGTTAAAATTTTCATTTACTCTTGTATTCATTCAATCATGCTTTCTTCACTGACTGAAATTTGTCATTTAGCCGTTTATTCACTGTTCATTCATTCACTCATTCACTAATTTACTCAGTCATCCATCTACCTTTTCATTCATTTATCCACATACCCATTCACCTATGCATCTATCTACTTAGAGTTTTATCCTCCCATCAACTCATCCCTCCACTCAGCCATCTACCACCAATCCATCCACCCATCCACCACCAATCCATCCACCCATCCATCGATCCACACATCCATGCACCCGCTCGTCCATCCACATACCCATCCATCTACCCATACATTCACCCACTTACGCACCCATCCAACTGCTCATTCCTCCATTCACTCTTCCACCTACCCACCCATCCATCCAGAGACACAGGGAAGAATCAGCACGCACCTCCTTGGTCTCCACCTGGGTGCGGGGGCAGGGGTGGAAGCCCTCCTCTTCTCTCTGGGAAGATAGAATGTGTAGAGAGCTATCACAACCCTGCCACAGGTTCCTGGGCTAGCCCCTTATTACCGCTACTTGCACTAGAGTTCTCACCTTCATTGGCTGGTGGTGGTGGTGGGAGTAGCTGGCGTCTGTCTGTGGATAGACAGATGGATTGGGAGCCAGGACCATGAGAGATAACTTTTCTAGTTCCCCATGCTTGCACTCACCTCTGCCCAACTTCCTTTCCTCCCCTGCGGCCTCCTCACCTCCACTTTGCCTCTGATTCCTTTTTTGTATCTTCTCCTGCACCAGGGCCCGGAAGGCCTGGGCCTCGCCCTCGTCTGCAAAGTTCAGCCCCGCTTGGCAGTCCTGCACATATCTTGGGGTCAGCCGCCTCCCAGGTCCCCCCACAGCTTTCCCATCTCCTCTCCACACCCCAAGTGAGGCCCGAGGGCTGGCTGGTCACTTACATCTCCAGCGAAGGTGTGGAAGAAGGGAGTGGGGGTGGAGTAGACAAGCTGTGAGTACAGCTCCTGTTCCCAGAGCAGCCGACCAGCCTGGAGAGGTGTAGGGTGGGAGGCACAGTGGCACTGAGGCACACCAGGGGTGGCAGGCCTTTGTTAGCTGGGCAGGGAGCAGGGTGTCTGGATTTGGGGGCCTCATGGTCTGGTTTGGAGATTTCCAGCTCAGCACCAGAGAGCTGAGATCTAAGGGTGTGGATGTGGAGTATAGTCTGGGAGCCATACACTTTTGTGAGAGGTTTGGATTTGGGGTTCGGGGCCCTAGATGTGGGACTTGGGAGCCTGAATTTCATAATTTAGGACTCTAGTCTTAGGAAGTTGAGGCTCATTCATAGATTCAATCCATGCCCTCCCCTGCCACCCCAGCCCCAATTCATGACAGGTAGGATTCTAGTATTTGGGAGTTGGAGGTGAGATTTGAAGTTCAGACACGTAGACTTGGGAGTTTTGCGGAGGGTCCCGCTAAAGTAAGTGCAATTTGGGGTTTGTGGAGAAGAGTTATGACTTAGGAGTTTGGTGAATATTTGACAGTCTTGGGATCTGGAAGTTATGCTGGGTCCATCTTTATGGGTTTAGAAGGATGAATTTGGGGCTTAAACCTAGAAAGTTCAGGTCGGGGAATTGTGGAAAAGACTTTTTGCTTAAGAACCACCTCGGTATTTGAGTGTTCAGGAATTTTAATATGGGAATTCTGGGGTCTGTGCTGTGGATTTAAAAGGACAGATTTGGAGTTCAAGGATCAATGGAATATTCAACTTTGGGGTTTGTTGAACAGATTTATGACTTAGGAGCTTGGCAAACATCTGGGGTTCAGGAGTTTTGATGAGAGATTCCTGGGATGCAAAATGTTGAGTTTAGAATAGATTTGAGGTTCAGGTACAAATACAGTGCTCATTTATTGGAATTTGTGGAAAAGATTAGGCTTAGGCAGCAGACTAATACTGGGGGCTTTAGAGATCTTGATATGGAGACTGGGGCCAGTCATTGCAGACTTAGAAAGGCAAGCCAGAGTTTGCCATCTGGATGAGTCTTTGGTTCTGGGGCTCAGGGATTCACTGATCAGGTCTGAGGTCTTGGGACTGTGGACACATATGGACACAGATCTGGGTTTGCGGGTTGAGAACTGGCTTGCAAGTCCAGTTAGGGGCGGGGGGGGTCACCTGAAGGCCGTAAAGGCGAATGAAGTAGGACTTCTGGGGGTTATCCTTCACGAAGCACACAGCCCCACAATGCTCCTTGGTCCAGTGCTCAGCTCCAGGGGGCAGCGCCAGGTACAGCTGAACAACTGCAGTGGCCAGCGTCTGGGAGGGGAAAGCAGGGGTCAGTGGAGTCTGGTCAGGGGTAGCCACAAGGTTTTGGAGCCAGACCTGGTCCTTCCTGCCTCATGACAGTCATGGGCCCGAAGGAAGAGCTGCAGCCAGAGGGAAGGCAAGTAGACATTGAGATCTTCCTGGGGAGGGTGGATGATAACAGGAGAGTCTAGGAGAGAAGATGATGGAGAGGGAAAGGAGGAGCGGGAGGAGGGGAAGAGAGAGAAGGAGGAGAGGAAGAGGAAGAAATGGTGGGGACGGGGCGGGGGCAGGAGATCCCCAGCTCACCAAGCATTTTCGTCCAAGCATCTCGAAGAGTCGCTGGTTCTCGTGGTCCTGGAGGAGGGTGGAGGGTATGTTCTGTTGAACCGCTGGTGCTCCCCGGCCCCCAGGCCTTCCTCCCATTGGGCCCCCACTCATGGTGCTTTCTGCCCTCGTCTTCTCTGGCGAGGCTCTGGGTGCAGGGTAAGAAGAGGAACTTCCGCAGTGAGCAGCAAGGGAACAGGAAGTGCAAAAAACCACAAGGGACAAGGGAAACAAGTCCTCCAGGGGCCCCTTGGTGGGCCTGGCCTCCTCCTCGTTAGGCCGAGCTTGGGCCCTCTACCATCAGATTGGAACCCTCCTCCACTTGACTGCTTAGACCCATCTTTTGGATCAGCTTGGGTCCTCCTCCTCCTTTCTTACTGTCTGAGGCCCATCTCCTTCTGACTGGCTCAGACCCTCTTCCCTCTGGCTGGCAGTGAGAGCTTAGCCATTGGCAGCACATCTGTGTGCAGGGCACCCTGTGGCAAGGAGTAGTCATGGGCCTGGGTGGCCTCCTTCCTAAAGCACCCAGGTAGCCTGAGGCTGAAGCCCAAGGCCCCTAGTCCTGAAGGGTTACTACACTAAAACTTTTCCTTTTCGCTGGGGACAGTAGCTCACACCTGTAATCCCAGCACTTTGGGAGGCCAAGGCGAGCGGATCACTTGAGGTCAGGAGTTCGAGACCAGTCTGGGCAACATGGCAAAACCCCATTTCCACTAAAAAATACAAAAATGAGCCAGGCATGGCGGCATGCACCTGTAGTCCTAGCTGCTCAGGAGGCTGAGGTAGGAGAATCGCTTGAACCCGGGAAGCGGAGGTTGCAGTGAGCTGAGATTGCACCACTGCACTCCAGCCTGGATGATGACAGAGCAAGACTCTTGTCTCAAAAACAGCAACAACAACAGCAACAACACAACAACAAAAACCCTTTTCCTTTTAATTACAGAGTGAGCCCCTGTGATCCACGCCTATCCTGAGTGCTTAGACACTGCCAATGACGCATATGCCTCTGGTTCACTTCCCCATCCCTTACCCTTGCCTCCCTGCAGCTCCCAAATTACTTTCTGCTCATCTTTTTTTTTTTTTTTTTTTTTTTTTTTTTGAGATGGAGTCTCACTCTGTCGCCAGGCTAGAGTGCAGTGGCGCAATCTCAGCTCACTGCAACCTCAGCCTCCCAGGTTCAAGTGATTCTCCTGCCTCAGCCTCCTGAGTAACTGGGACTACAGGCGCGCGCCACCACGCCCAGCTAACTTTTTTGTAGTTTTAGTAGAGACAGGGTTTCACCACGTTGGCCAGGATGGTCTCGATTTCTTGACCTCATGATCCGCCCTCCTTGGCCTCCCAAAGTGCTGGGATTACAGGCATAAGCCACCGTGCCCAGCACATCCCTTTTTTAAAAAAAAGGAACTTTATATCATATATGAATGCCTGAACAACATCTTGTTTAGTTTTCATTGCACTTGAAGTTTGTAAAAGCACATAATCTTCAAAGGCTTGCTTTCTCCCCACTGGACATCCTAGTTTTATCTTAACACTCACATAGCACTTAACGTGTGTGCCAGGCACTGTTCTGATCCCTTTGCCCGGAGTGCGAGCCAGGCAGGCCGGGTGTGAGTGCACGTTCTCGTCCCTCCATGCCTTCGCTCCCAGCTGTTGCTATGATTCCTGTTTGCCTGTAGCGGTAGCTATTCATTTATTTCCACTGCCATACAGCATTCAGTGGTGTGCATGTGCAGCCTGGGTGTCCACATTTTCCTGTAACAGGCCTTTGGGCTGTTTCTGGTTCTTGCTGTTGGGAGCAACACTGCAGTGTTCGCTCCCACAACATCTCCTGTGCGGGAGTCTACATCGGCACACAGACTCTCAGAGGGGAATCTGAGGGCGTAGGGTTTGCATGTCTCTAACTTCTTCAGGTGATGACAGACTATTTCCACAAGTGGATGCTAGCTCAGTCCCTGGGCCTCCCCAGGCCTCAGTTTCCCCATGTATTAGGTAGGCCATTTGGGGACTTGAAGCTCTCAGATACAGGAACAGCAGTGTGGGGGAGCTGAGCAGGTTTGGGGTGTGACTGACATTCCCAGGTACCTGAAGGAGGAACGGCACATCTCCAGGTGGGACCTGCAGTCCTTCCTGGAAACTTCCATGGCTCCCCACACATGCAGGTTCAAAGCCTCTCTCCTGAACCTGGTTCAGAGCTCCTTCTGCAGTGGCAGTTCCAACCTCCCTCCCGTATCCCCACTCACAGCTAAGCGTCGGTCCTGGAGCACCTCCAACCTGCCGATCAGGGCAAGCCCCGACGTGGCCTTCAAGGCCATAGCACGTGTTCATTGTGACACTGCTCGCTGAGCAGTCACTATGTGCCAGGTGTATCTCCCGCATCTGGACAGACGACACTAAATAGGTATTGAGGGATTGAATGAGGGATCAATAATGATATCCAATTTGATTCAGTGGTTCCAGAGGTTTTTCTAAGTGCCTTCCATTTATTAATTCATTTCACATTCACAGATGACCCCACAAAGTAAGCACTACTGGCTGAGCATGGTGGCTCACACCTGTAATCCCAGCACTTTGGGAGGCCAAGGCGGGCGGATCACGAGGTCAGGAGTTCGAGACCAGCCTGACCAACATAGTGAAACCCTGTCTCTCCTAAAAATACAAAAATTACCCTGGTGTGGTGGTGCACACCTGTAATCCCAGCTACTCAGGAGGCTGAGGCAGGAGAATCACTTGAACCCGGGAGGCAGAGGTTGCAGTGAGCTGAGATCGTGCCATTGCACTTCAGCCTGGGTGACAAGAGCAAGACTCCGTCTCAAAAAAAAAAAAAAAAAAAGGAAAAAAAAAGTATGCACTACTGTTATCCCCATTGTACTGACTGGGAAGCTGAGGCCCAGAGGAGCTTGGGTGCCTTGCCCGAGGTCACACAGCTTGTGAGTGGTGGAGCTGAGGAAAATTATGAGAGAAATTGTTGTTCCCAAGCTGTGAGGTACCACATGGAGGCTAAGACAAAATTCTTCTGCTCCTCTGTGTCTTTTGTTCTTCACCTTTCTACCTCTTTCTCTGCCTCCAGAATTGTCCCCTTGAATAGGGGACGCTAAGCCTCTGATATATTTTCTGGTTGTTGTTTCTAATGTGAAAGCAAGCTTATTAAGAAAGTAAAGGAATAAAGAATGGCTACTCCATAGGCAGAGCAGCAGCTTGGGCTGCTGGACTAAGGATACTTACAGTTATTTCTTGATTATATGCTAAACAAGGGGTGGATTATTCATGAGTTTTCCAGGAAATGGGTGGGCAATTCCTGGAACTGAGGGTTCCTCCCCTTTTTAGACCATATAGGGTAACTTCTCGCCGTTGCCATGGCACTGTCATGGCGCTGGTGGGAGTGTCTCTTAGCATGCTAGTGCATCATAATTAGTGTATAATGAGCAGTTAGGAAGACCAGAGGTCACTTTCATTGCTATCTTGGTTTTGGTGGCTTTTAGCCAGCTTCTTTACTGCAACCTGTTTTATCAGCAAAGTCTTTGTGACCTGTATCTTGTGCTGACCTCCTATCTCATCCTGTGACTTAGAATGCCTAACCTCCTGGGAATGCAGCCTCGTAGGTCTCAGCCTTATTTTACTCAGCCCGTATTCAAGATGGAGTCACTCTGGTTCATACGCCTCTGACATATTTGCCCTTCCCTTTTACAAGGAAACCCTTAATCTTGATGGTTTAGAGGGAGGAAGATTAATCTTCTGTAACTTCTTCAGGCGGAATAGGGGTGATGATATTCCTGCCTATTAGGGTCTCCTGTATTCAGGGTAGAAGGATGCTCAGCAAGCATTGGTATGTCGAGGGCCACTCATAACTTGAGTTCCAACAAAAGGCAATGTCCATCCCTCTTGTTTCTTCTGAGCAGCCGTCACAGATCACTGATTGGTTCACAGGAATAAGCAGGGTCAGTTCAAAGTCGGCCAATCAGTGCTGCAGTCTATTTCCTTCGGGTCGAGGGCCTCCTCAGTGTCATCCCTTCATGGTTCGCCAGGAAGATGTTACCAGAAAGGGGTCCTGATCCAGACCTAAGAGAGGGTTTTTGGATCTCACACAAGGAAGAATTCGGCGCAACTCCATAGAATAAAGTGAAAGCAAATGTATTAAGAAAGTAAAGGAATGAAAAATGGCTACTCCGTAGGCAGAGCAGCTGCTGGTTATTTTATTTAACTATTTATTTATTTATTTTTGAGACAAAAGTCTCACTCTGCTGCCTAGGCTGAAGTGCAGTGGTGCAATCATGGCTCAATGCAGCCTCGACCTCCTGGGCTCAAGGGATCCTCCTGCCTTAGCCTCTCAAGTAGCTGGGACTACAGGTGTGCACCACCATGCCTCACTGATTTTCATATTTTTTGTAGAGATGAGGTCTCACTATGTTGCCCAACCTGGTCTGGATCTCCTGGGCTCAAGCAATCTGCCCTTCTCCACCTCCCAAAGTGCTGGGATTACAGGTGTGAGCCACCACAGCCTTGCTAGTTGTGCTGGTTGTTTTATAAATTAACATTTTAAAGGTGGATATTTCATTGCCAAGGTATGAGAATGAATTTTTTTAAGTCGTATATTTCCTGTTCTTATTTCTAAGTAGCAGACAAGTGTAAAATGTATATTTTTCTCTTAAAAAACACACACACACACACACACACACACACACACACCTGAAGCTGGCCAGGCATGGTGGCTCACCCCTGTAATCCAGCACTTTGGGAGGCCAAGGCAGGTGGATCGCTTGAGCCCAGGAGTTTGAGACCAGCCTGGGCAACATTGCAAAACCCTATCTCTACAAATAATTTTTTAGAAATTAGCTGGGCATGGTGGCATATGCCTGTAGTTGGGGAGGCTGAGGCAGGATGATTGCTTGAGCCTAGGAGATCGAGGCTGCAGTGAGCCGTGATTGCCTCAGTGCACTCTAGCCTGGGCAACAGAACAAGACCGCGGCTCTTGAAAAAAAAAAGAAAGAAAAAGAAAAACTTAAAGCAGATTTTTGTTATTTTAGTCCCTAATAGAATGAGTTTTCCCATTATAGACTATAGTGATTTACTAATCATTTTAGTATCACTTTTCATATTATTCATATTTTTTGATTACTCCATTGATTGATATCAATAATTTGGAGCTGGTTTATTACTTTTATATGTATCCACAAACTTTTTTTTAAAAAATTTAAATTTTTTTCACTCCGTTCTTCTAGTCTGATGTTCTCATCAATTCTTGCTGTTCTGCACTGGATGCCAGTACTTGGTGAGGTGATGACCTCAAAGATAATTTGCTCTCCTGGGCCTTCAAATAGACTTAAAAACAAAAACAGGAACTTTAATCCAGCTTTTCTGGTTGCTCTCAGCAGGAGAGTTGGTCTGTTGCAAGCCAGTTCACACAGCTGGAAGCAGAAGTGTTAATTTACTTCACAGTAATACAGCAAACACCAGGAACCCCCAAGAACCAGGATGAACCCCATCACCTTCCCCTCCAACCCCCAGGGGCACCAGATGAATCATCTCCTGTTTATATCTTGTTCTTATTTTGCTTCTTGTTGGGAAGATATTGACTACAAGATCCTGATCACCACACCCCAAGCCCAGAGTAGGTAATAAGACATGGGGGTGTCTTCCACACCCGGGCCACCACTGACTGAATCCATGCAGGAGACCTAGGCATGGGGAGCATCCAACTGCTGTCCTTTAAAATGAAACTGAGGCCAAGATGGCAAAATTCACATTGCTACATCTTCCTCCTCCCCTCACCGTACTATCCTCATAGTCCTTCCTACCCCTGACTGAGGAGTGCTTCCTGGGACAGGCCTGACCTAAGGAAGTGTCATTTCCCAACCCTCAGACCCAATGCTCCCTTTTAATAAGAAACATTTTGGGAGGCCTCCTTTTACCATCCTGAAATGACATTCACATTCATGTACATTACAAGTCTTGCTGGTGTGGGGCTGTCCCCCAACACCAGAACTCTGCCCATTCAATGCCAAAGCACCCTCAAGGAGGAATTCCCAAAACACACCCCGAGGGCAGGCAGGAACAGGACCCTTGTCTGTCTGGTTCAGTGCGGTATCCCCACCACCTAGCACAAGACCCTGCATGCAGTAAGTAAGTAATTACACAGTCTGGATAGCTATGCTCTGATTTACTGCCCTCTTCCAATAAGGCTTCCCTGTTCTCTGTTCACTGCCCCTGCCTGGAGAACCAGGGAAGAAAAACAACTCAGGGCGCACAGGGGCCAGCTCCTTCGCACAGAGAGTTCTACACAGTTCACTGGTGCTGTGGGCAAGTGGATGCTTCAGGGGCCCTCGGTCCTGCCGGGGGCGGAATGAGGACAGGGTGAGCACAGAAAGCAGAGACATCTGTAGAGTCAATGACGCAGTGGTCAGAACACAGAGTCCAGAGTGCACAGCCTGACCCTGGCCCTGGCCCTGGTACTTCTCAGCTGTGTGCCTTCTGGTAACCTCTATAGGGCCTGAGGTCTCTCATCCAGAACGCAATGATGATAATAGTAGTTAAGGTTGTTGTGAAGACGCAGTGAGATGATTCGTGTAAAGTGATCAGGAGAGCTTGGCACGTGTTATAATTATTCATTACTGTTACTGTTTTTATGAAATAGATGAGTAACTTGGATCAATGAACTATCATCCCTGATGCCTAGATTCTCCCCTCCCTCAAGCGCGTCTTCACCTTCCTTCCTCAGACTTCCAGGTTCCACCACCATTGGTGGATGGTCAGGAAGCCAGTACGCGCGACCTCCCTTTTCTTTCCCCTGCTGCAAAGCCCATCTCAGAGCTCCCTTCTGTGGGGCTCAGCCAGATCCCCCCAGGGCTAGGACAGGTTCCTGGGGCCCTCCCTGCCAACCAGAGGCCCCTCCCTACTCCCCGCACCTGCACAGGAAAACCCTGACCCAGCCAGGCCCCACCAGGACCAGCCAGGGAACCAGTCCCTACCTTGCCCTCACTCTCAGCCACCATCAACTCCCCCTGGGCGGGCGCGCCCTACCTCCCTGCACCTCCGTCTGCGTGAGCCCAAGAGTGCCCACTCCCCAATGTGTGTGCCCCTGTGGGTGTCCAAAGCCTTGTCTTTGTGACCCTAGGGGTGTCCACAGCCCTGTGTGTGGCCCCGGCAGCGTGCACTCCCCAGCGTGTGCGACCCTCGGAGCCCGCAGCCTGGAATGGCCAGCCACGCGCGGGGCAGGGACGCGCGCACGGAAGCGTCCACCCGGGGCCGCACCACTGGGGAGGGGCAGCCAACCTGGGCGCACCGTTTTGCATTGGGGCAGGAAGGAGCCCCCTTCCCCGCGCGGGGCCGGGTCTGCCAGTGCTGGTCCCGTCCTCCCGGCTCCCCCTGCTCCGGGCGGCCCTCGGCCTCTCCCGCCCACCGCGTTGCCCTCTACTCCTTTGGCTTACTCTTTTTTTTTTTTTTTTTTTTTTTTGAGACGGAGTCTCGCTGTGTCGCCCAGGCTGGGGTGCAGTGGCGCGATCTCGGCTCACTGCAAGCTCCGCCTCCTGGGTTCACGCCATTCTCCTGCCTCAGCCTCCCGAGTAGCTGGGACTACAGGCGCCCGCCACCACGCCCGGCTAGTTTTTTGTATTTTTAGTAGAGACGGGGTTTCACCATGTTAGCCAGGGATGGTCTCGATCTCCTGACCTCGTGATCCACCCGCCTCGGCCTCCCAAAGTGCTGGGATTACAGGCTTGAGCCACCGCGCCCGGCCTCCTTTGGCTTACTCTTGACCCGGCCCTCCCGCACCAGAGCTGGCAATTGACTCAGGGCCGCGGAGTTGGGGTGGGGGGTGCCGGTGGGTTCTGATTGGTCGATGACCGAAGTCTGGCCCTTGAGCTCCTCGGTAGCGACCCGGGCCCGCCTCCGCCCGTGCGCGCCGGGCTCCCATTGGTCGTCACTCTGGGGCATGCGCAGTGGGTGCCAGGCCGGAGCCCGGGCTCTAGGAAAGCCGTGTTTTGCGCTTCCGGATGCTGGTTTCCACACCGCTGCGTCCTGTGAGGTTGTTCGCCCGGGAAGGGGCAGGACAGGATGCGCGCTGGCGGAGGTTAGTGAGGTCACATACCGGGCCGTGGCGCCTGGTTCGCTGGGCGCTTCCACCGCAACCTTCGTAGCACACCCAGCGGGGTTCTCTGCCTGAGCACCAAGGTTCCTGCGTTCATTTACTGTCCAATTTCTCATTCCGGAAAGTGTGGCTTTGAGTTTGATCTGCAGGAGTAGGACGGGCACAGGGGGAGTCTGGTCCTTCTCGCACCATAAATCGCAGAGCGAGCCCCCTGTGGTCTCTGGATACAGTGTACCAAAGTTAGATTAATTGTACTCCTTCTTACAAGCCGGTCCAACGTTGGCAGCAGTGAAAAAGCCCTAAGCGCCAGGGCCTTTGGCGAATCGTGTGTAAGGGAATAAACACTTTCCCCAGTTTTCCAGGCGCAAACTAATGGTTTTGGAGCATTAAGGTCTGGTCGGCTGGGGCAGGATGGCTGCGTTGACACGTCTTATTTAATCCACATCATAGGTGAGGTGACTACTTACCTCTTTACAGGTTGAAATCTTTACATTTTATATTTATGTAAGTTGAAATAGAAATATATATTACAAGCATTATAAAAGTATATAACAAGGCTGGGCGCGGAGGCTGACGCCTGTAATCCCAGCACTTTGGGAGGCCGAGGTGGGCAGATCACTTGAAGCCAGGAGTTCGAGACCAGCCTGGCCAACATGGTGAAACACCGTCTCTACTAAAAATATGAAAATTAGCTGGGCGTGGTGGTGCACGCCTGTAGTCCCAGCTACTCGGGAGGCCGAGGCAGGAGAATCACTTCAACGCGGGTTGTGAAGGTTGCAGTGAGCCGAGATGGCGCCACTGCACTCCAGCCTGGGTGACAGAGCAAGAGTCTGTCTCACAAATAAATAAAGTATGTAACAGTATGTATAAATGTATGATTTATAGGGATGGAGTAGAGGGGGTGGAGCAAAGGGGACCCAATTCATTGTCCTGGAGTAAGTCACATGATGAAGGAAAGGGGGACTGTTGCTCTTTTAACTTGGTGCCCAAAAGGTTAGGAAGACTGACCCCTAAGGCATCTGCCTTCACCAACTGGGACCGATTTCCCTTAATTAGCTTGGAAACTCAAAGTGCCCTGTGCTGCCTCCACTGCTGGAAACACACACTGATCTTTGTATCAGGTGTTGTCCCGAGGAAGATCGTTATTTTTAGTGTGTGTGCAGAGGATTAGAGAGCTGGGTACAACACATCAAAGGTTCAGATAGAGTATGAGCATTTAGTCATCTGAGGGTGGCTGGCCTTGTAACATGCATACTTCACTTTAGTACCTCCGCTCAAGCACCATAGGAGGTGAGGGGTGCATTGTGTTTCTTTGGGATCTTGCCCTAATGGTTATAATATGGTACAGTCAAACAGAATAAACTATATAACCTCTTTTAGAAAAACACAAACAAAAGTAATACAATTTAAAGAAGGCAAGAGGGAAGAAAAGAAAATCTTTAGCTTATGAATAAAAGAAAAAGCCTATTTGAATAGAATAAAATGCTAAAAATCCCACATTCCAATAAATATAGCTTGCCTTATAAATCAGTAGCCCTTTTAGTCCTTTAAATAGTAAGAATTTTATCACCATCATCAACCCCATTTTAAACCTTTATTATGGGCCACTTGAAGAGAAAGAGTTTTTTTGGTGGGGGTTGGTGGGGGGAGGAGACTAAGTTTGGCAACTTAGGGAAAAATGCAGTGTGTGTGTTTATAATCTTGTGATCAATTGAGTTTTCAGAAGATTAGGTGATAAATATGTACATATACGTAGTGTTAGCATAGTATGTGTGAGTGCTGTAAGTTGCTTATGGAAGCTTTAAAAAGTTATTAACTGGGACCGGCCGGGCGCGGTGGCTCAAGCCTGTAATCCCAGCACTTTGGGAGGCCGAGACGGGTGGATCACGAGGTCAGGAGATCGAGACCATCCTGGTGAACACAGTGAAACCCCGTCTCTACTAAAAAACTACAAAAAAAACTAGCCGGGCGAGGTGGCGGGCGCCTGTAGTCCCAGCTACTCGGGAGGCTGAGGCAGGAGAAAGGCGTGAACCCGGGAGGCGGAGCTTGCAGTGAACTGAGATCAGGGCACTGCACTCCAGCCTGGGCGACAGAGCGAGACTCCGTCTCAAAAAAAAAAAAAAAAAAAAAAAAAAAAAAAAGTTATTAACTGGGCCGGGCGCGGTGGCTCAAGCCTGTAATCCCAGCACTTTGGGAGGCCAAGACGGGCGGATCACGAGGTCAGGAGATCGAGACCATCCTGGCTAACACGGTGAAACCCCATCTCTACTAAAAAATACAAAAAACTAGCCGGGCGAGGTGGCGGGCGCCTGTAGTCCCAGCTACTCCGGAGGCTGAGGCAGGAGAATGGCATAAACCCAGGAGGCGGAGCTTGCAGTGAGCTGAGATCCGGCCACTGCACTCCAGCCTGGGCGACAGAGCGAGACTCCGTCTCAAAAAAAAAAAAAAAAAAAAAAAAAACTAACTGGCTGGGCGCAGTGGCTCACGCCTGTAATCGCAGCACTTTGGGAGGCCAAGGTGGGCGAATCACCTGAGGTCTGGAGTTCAAGACCAGCCTGGCCAAGATGGTGAAACCCCATCTCTACTAAAAATACAAAAATTAGCCGGGCGTGGTGGCGGGCACCTGTAATCCCAGTACTTGGGAGGCTGAGGCAGGAGAATCGCTTGAACCCCGGAGGCGGAGGTTGCAGTGAGCCGAGATTGTGCCATTGCACTCTAGCCTGGGCAACAAGAGTGAAACTCTGGGCCCGGCACTGTGGCTCATGCCTGTAATCCCAGCATTTTGGGAGGCCGAGGTGGGCAGATCACCCTGAGGTCAGGAGTTCGAGACCAGCCTGGCCAACATGGCGAAACCCTGTCTCTACTAAAAATGCAAAAATTAGCCGGGCGTGTAATCGCAGCTACTCGGGAGGCTGAGGCAGGAGAATCGCTTGAACCTGGGAGGCGGAGTTGCAGTGAGCCTGAATCTCTCTGAATACCTACTTGTAGTATCCCTGAACAGCCTACTGTAGGTTTAGGTTTCACAAAGAGTAAAAACAGATGCCAGGCTATAGGGCAGTTAGTAGCCATAGAGGTCCAGCCAGTTTTTGGACTCCTTTTTCATCCCAAATATTTTATTTTCCCGGAAGAAACCATGTACTGAAATCAAAGCAAGTAAATGGAGTAAAACATCTTGTTTATCACTAGATGCATTTGGGGTAGATTGTTTGCAAAGGGGGTGCTATGGACTGAATTATATCTCCCCTCCTGTAATTCATATATTGAAGCTCTAACCCCAAATGTGACTGTATTTGAGACAGGGCCTTTAGGGAGGTAATTCAGGTTACATGAGGTCATAAAAGGAGGATCCTAATCCAATAGGACTGGTGTCCTTATAAGAAGAGACATGAGGGACGCTCATGCACGGAGAAAAGACCATGTGAGGCCACACAGCAAGAAGGCAGCCATTTGAAAGCTAAGGAGAGAGGCCTCACCAGAAACCAACCCTGATGACACAGCAGCCTTTCTTGTCTTAGAAATTGTGGTGATAACTACTGGAAATTCAAAAAAGTTTTTTAAAGCAATTATGAACTTTCACCAAATAAATGTCTCTACAAGGTATTCTGTGGGCAAGTGATGGTATACAATTTGAATACCTAATTATTAGTTTGAATAACCAATGTGAAGGCACTAATTTTTTTTTTTGAGACGGAGTCTCGCTCTGTCGCCCAGGCTGGAGTGTGGTGACATGATCTCGACTCACTATAACCACTGCCTCCTGAGTTCAAGCGATTCTCCTGCCTCAGCCTGCCGAGTAGCTGGGATTGCAGGTAGATGCCACCATGCCCAGCTAATTTTTGTATTTTTAGTAGAGGCGGGGTTTCACCATGTTGGCCGGGCTAATCTCGAACTCCTGACCTCAGGTGATCTACCCATCTTGGTACTCCCAAAGTGCTGGGATTACAGGCGTGGGCCACTGCTCCCGGCCCTTCTTTTTTTTTTTTGAGACAGAGTTTCGCTTTTGTTGCCCAGGCTGGAGTGCAATGGCGCGATCTCAGCTCACCGCAACCTCCGCGTCCCAGGTTCAAGCCATTCTCCTGCCTCAGCCTCCTCAGTAGCTGGGATGAAAAAAATCCTCAAAAAAAAAAAAAAAATCCTTTAAGAGAGAAAAAGACTATTTAATCACCTGTTTGTTTTGTTTTGTTTTGTTTTGAGATGGAGTCTCCCTCTGTCACCAGGCTGGAGTGCAGTGACGTGATCTCGGCTCACTGCAACCTCCACCTCCCAGGTTCAAGTGATTCTCCTGCCTCAGCCTCCCGAGTAGCTGGGACTACAGACATGCCCCACCATGCCCAGCTGATTTTTGTATTTTTAGTAGAGACGAGGTTTCACCATGTTGGCCAGGCTGGTCTTGAACTTCTGACCTCAGGTGATTCGCCCACCTCGGCCTCCCAGAGTGGTGGCATTACAGGCGTGAGCCACCACACCCAGCCAAAAATCACCTGTTTTGATATGTTCGCTCAGTCTATTACAAAATTATTTCTATTGCCAAAGAGTAGTTGGAATTTTCAGCTGGCCTCAAAACCAAACCCATAATGTTAAATTGTAATCTCCATCAGGAGCTTGTTGGCACTGAGTGGCTGGAAATCTCTCCTCATACAAAGAAGTATCATTTTTGCTGAAGATTTTCAAAAACATTCTCTAATACAATATTATTATATGGCTGGGCACTATGGCTCATGCTTGTAATCCCAGTGCTTTGGGAGGCAAAGCAAGATAATCACTTGAGGCCAGGAGTTTGAGGCTCACCTGGGCAACATAGCAAGACCCTGTCTCCACTAAAAAAAAAAAAAAAAAAAAAAAAAATGGCTGGGTGCGGTGGCACGTGCTTGTAGTCCCAGCTACTTGGGAGGCTGCGGTAGGAGTATTCCTTGAGCTCAGGAGTTGGAGGTTGCAGTGAACTATCATCGCACCACGGCACTCCAGCCTGGGTGACGGCAAGACACTGTCTCTCTCTCTCTTTTTTTTTTTTGAGACAGAGCCTTGCTCTGTCACCCAGGCTGGAGTGCAGTGGCATGATCTCAGCTCACTGTAACCTCCGCCTGCCAGGTTCAAGCGATTCTTCTGCCTCAGCCTCCCCAGTAACTGAGACTACAGGTGTGTACCACCACGCCTGGCTAATTTTTGTATTTTTAGTAGAAACAGGGTTTCACCATGTAAGCCAGGATGGTCTCGATCTCTTGACCTTGGGATTCACCCACCTAGGCCTCCTAAAGTGCTGGGATTACAGGCGTGAGTCACCATGCCCTGCCAACCCCATCTCTTTTTTTTTCTTTTTTTTTTTTTTTTTTGAGACGGGGTCTCGCTCTGTCGCCCAGGCTGGAGTGCAGTGACGCGATCTCGGCTCACTGCAAGCTCCTCCTCCCGGGTTCCCGCCATTCTCCTGCCTCAGCCTCCCGAGTAGCTGGGACTACAGGCACCTGCAACCGCACCCGGCTAATTTTTTTTTTTTTTTTTTTGTATTTTTTTAGTAGAGACGGGGTTTCACCGTGGTCTCGATCTCCTGACCTTGTGATCCGCCCACCTCGGCCTCCCAAAGTGCTGCGATTACAGGCGTGAGCCACCATGCCCGGCCGCCAACCCCATCTCAAGAAAAAACACACACAGGCCAGTTGCGATGGCTCATGCCTGTAATCTCAGCATTTTGGGAAGCTGAAGCAGGAGGATTGCTTGAGCCCAGGAGTTTGAGACCAGCCTGGGCAACATAGGAAGACCCCCATCTCTACAAATTATAAATTAAAAAATAAATAGCTGGGCATGGTGGTACATGCCTATGGTCCCAGCTACTCAGGAGGCTAAGGTGGGAGGATCATGTTAAGTCTGGGAGTTCAAGGCTGCAGTGAGCCATGATTGTGCCACTGGAGTCTAGCCTGGGCAGCCGGACAAGACCCTGTCTCAAAAACAAAAACCCCAGCCGGGCGCAGTGGCTCACACCTGTAATCCCAACACTTTGGGAGGCCGAGCGGGCAGATCATGAGATCAGGAGATCGAGACCACCCTGGATAACACAGTGAAACCCCGTCTCTAGTAAAAATACAAAAAATTAGCTGGATGTGGTGGTGGGCGCCTGTAGTCCCAGTTACTCGGGAGGCTGAGGCAGGAGAATGGTGTGAACCCGGGAGGTGGAGCTTGCAGTGAGGTGAGATCATGCCACTGCACTCCAGCCTGGGCGACAGAGTGAGACTCTTTCTCAAAAAGAAACAAACAAAAGAAAAAAACAATATTGTTTAAAGGGTCTTTTTCCCCCACCAAAATGAGCATTGTATTTCAGAATATGAGTTCACATTTCATGTTTGTTTTTGTTTTTGAGGTGGGAGTCTTGCACTTGTCTCCCAGGCTAGAGTGCAGTGGCATGATCTTGTCTCACTGTAATCTCTGCCTCCTGGGTTCAAGCGATTCTCCTGCCTCAGCCTCCCAAGTATTTGAGATTACAGGCACCTGTCACCACACCCGGCTAATTTTTGTATTTTTTGTAGAGATGGGGTTTCACCGTGTTGGCCAGACTGGTCTCCAACTCCTGACCTCAGGTCATCCGCCCACTCGGCCTCTCAAAGTGCTGGGATTAATGCGTGAGCCACCGCGCCTGGCCCACATTTCATATTTTGATTAAGGAGTGAGTAGGTTTGCTTTTGATCAACATAAAGGCATACATCTTGGCCAGGCGCGGTGGCTCACGCCTGTAATCTCAGCACTTTGGGAGGCCGAGGCGGGCAGATCACGAGGTCAGGAGTTCACGACCAGCCTGACCAACATGGTGAAACCCCGTCTCTACTAAAAATACAAAAATTAGCCAGGTGTGGTGGTGTGCGCCTGTAATCCCAGCTACTCAGAAGGCTGAGGCAGGAGAATCACTTGAACCCGGGAGGCAGAGGTTGCAGTGAGCTGAGATTGTGCCACCGCGCTCCAGCCTAGGCTACAGAGTAAGACTACGTCTCAAAAAAAAAAAAAAAAAAAAAAAAAAGGCATACATCTTAATATTGCTTTGTAATATAAATTTTCTATTTTTGATCTTCAGTTTCCTAAAAGGAATTCCCTGCAGTCAAGTGGACATTTGTCATTCAGGAAAATGATGTCACAATAATTCTTCTAAACTTCCACTGAAATAGGAAACTGAAATACATCTCCACTTTGCAGGGGGAAAGCTGAACCACAGAGTTAAGAGATGTCCAGAAACCCATCTAATGAGCTGGAAAGGCTCTTGACAGTTACACTATCTTTATATGGCCCTTGTTCAGACAAACAGATGTGTGTACATTATATGTATACACACACAGACATGTGTGTTCCTGTGGATCACGGAACCATGTCAGGGTTCTCAAAGAGAGAAATCTAATATGATGGAGTGGTTTGGTAGCTGACAGACCCATCCTTGATATCCAATTGTTCTGGTAAAATAATTCAATGAGGTTGTTATTACACAAACAGGATTGGACTTAGGAGAGAAACACTTACGAACGTTATGCAATGTATTAGATCCATCTAATCAAAATTCACTCATTCAACAAAGTTTTTTCTTTCTTTTTTTGTTAGAGATGGAGTCTCACTCTGTCGCCCAGGTTGGAGAATAAGTTTGAATGCTAAGTATGTGGCGTGGTGTTCAGCCCTGTGGTGAACAACATGGGCAGAGCTGCTGTTCTCACAGAGCCATGATCTAGAAGGAAGATGCCCAAGTCACGAGGCAGCTATTGGTTACTTGGCTCCAAAATAACAAATTTAGGATCAATTACGTTACCTGATCTTATTCTGAAGACATTGCTACAATATCGTGTCTTTGAAAATACAGTTTACTGTCTGCAAACTCAGCTAACTCATCAAAAATGTGAAATTTCTCAGTCTCAATAACTTGTTTCTCTTTTGGCAGAGCTGAGCATTTCCCTGCTTGAGAAGGTGTGATCTGCTCACTTCCATACAGAGAAATTCAGGATCCTAAACGTGAAATCTGCCCTCTTAGAACATGAAGCTGCTGGCTGAGTGTGGTGGCTCATGTCTGTAATCCCAGCACTTTGGGAGGCCGAGGCAGGAGGCTCACTTGAGCCCAGGAGTTCAAGAGCAGCCTGGGCAACATAGTGAGACCTCGTCTCTATTTTCAATAAAAAATTTTTAAAAGGAAGATGAAGCTGCTGCTGGTGGCAGGAGCTGAAAATGATGCGAGCACAGCACCATCAGCAGCCCCTTCCCCAGGCTTCAGGTAGAGATTTCTTTAGTGTGTTCTCACATCCACACACTGGAACTTTCAGGCTCAATTTCTCTTTTGGTCTATATAATTTGCAAAACAAAATTTTTTGGCATCTGATGGCCCGGCGTGTGCAGTAACTACCTGTTAGTTTGCTCAGCTGTCATCACTAGCTGAACACTTGAGGCCTTCTTAGTCCACTCTCAGCTTGAGAGCCAAGGTGAGTAGGATCTTAAAGTGGATCTTTGACAAAACACAAGAGATCTGCCTGACTTTAATACAGGTTGTCATGCTGAGGGACCATTGAGGCACCCCTATGCCATCAGATGTCCATTGAGCATCTACTATATGCCAGGCACTTGGACCACATGATCTCATTTAACCCTCACAACAGACGCACGAGGCAGCTCCTTTTCTTTTTTCTTTTTTCTTTTTTTTGAGACGATCTCACACTGTCACCCAGGCTGGAGTGCAGTGGCGTGATCTCGGCTCACTGCAACCTCCGCCTCCCGAGTTCAAGCAATTCTCCTGCCTCAGCCTCCCGAGTAGCTGGGGTTACAGGCACCTGCCACTATGCCCAGCTAATTTTTTGTATTTTTAGTGGAGACAGGGTTTCACCATATTGGCCAGGCTGGTCTCGAACTTCTGACCTCATGATCCGCCTGCCTCGGCCTCCCAAAGTGCTGGTATTAAAGGCGTGAGCTGCTGCGCCCGGCCGAGGCAGCTCCTTTTATCCCCATTTTAGTAATGGGAATCTGAGATTCAGAGAATTTTTGTGACTTGTTTGCTCAAAGCGACACAGCCAGCGCAAATAAAGCTGTACTGTTTCCTCAGAAATCCGGCCCCCAGCTCCCACATCCCCTCACCCCATTCATATGTCAAACTCCTGTTCAACCTTCACATCTTAGCTGAGACCTCACTTTCCCCAGGACTCCTTCCCTGACACCCGGGGTTCAAGTTCTATGCCTCTCCTGTGGGCTCCCAGGGCCCCCTGGACTTACCCGTCACATTTACTATAAGCCCATATATCCCTTCTCTGTAATTGCTAAGTGGGCAAGAGACTTCCCGGCCTTATTTCCGTTTCAGGCGTGTATAGACATTTAAGAAATCGCTGGTGTCCAGACGCGGTGGCTCACGTCTATAATCCCAACACTTTGGGAGGCCAGGCAGGCGGATCACATGAGCCCAGGAGTTCAAGACCAGCCTGGGCAACATAGCGAGACCTCGTCTCTACTGAAAATGAAAAAATTAGCCAGGCATAGTGTTGTGTGCCTGTGGTCCCAGCTACTCGGGAGACTGAGGTTGAGATTGGGAGATTGCTTGAGCCCGGGAGGTTGAGGCTGCTGTGAGTCATGATTGCACCACTGCACTCCAGCCTGGGTGACAGAGTGAGACCCTGTCTCAAAAAAATAAATAAATAAATAAATGCTGTTGGATGAGTGAGTAAATGAATGAATGAACTTGGGAATGAGGCATTCCAAAGGTTTCAACAAACCTTCAGCCTCCCTTAACACACACTTGCCTCCTTACATGGGTCCAGGACCCCTGCTGAGCCCGGGATGTAATACAAAAGTGAATGTGCCTGACTTTGTGGGTTTGGGTCCACAGCCCGACCCCAGAAAACAACTGATGGTCATGCAGTATGCCCTGGGCTGGAGGAGAGGTGAGCAATGCTCAAGGAATTGAGAGAGGGCAGTGCTATTTATCTGAATGTCTGTGTCCCTCCAGAAGTAGTACCTTGAAAACTTATTCCCAATATAATCATATTAGGAGGTGGGGCCTTGAACGATGATTAGTGAGTGACATCAGTGAGAAGAGGACCCAGAGAGTTCCCTTGCCTCTTCCACCATGTGAGGACACAATGAGGAGGCACCAACTGTGACCCAGAAAGCGGCCCTCACCAGCCACTGAATCTGCGGCACCTCAAATGTGAATTTCCCAGGCTCTGGAACTGTTTCTCACAGTTCTGTCATTTATGAGCTAGTCAGTCTATCATATTTTGTTTTGGCAGCCCAAATGGCCTAAGAGGAGGGAGGGAGGGCAGCTGAAGGAAGGGAAGTGAACTGATGTCATTCGAGAAGGAGGCAACTAAAGTTTGGTTAGTCCAAATTAATTTTCCAATTCAAACATGAGAATGATCGCTTTGGTGGTGGTTTTTTTTGTTCTGTTTTCTTTTTTTTTTTTTTTTTTGGACAGAGTCTTGCTCTCTCACCCAGGCTGGGTGCAGTGGTATGATCTTGACTCACTGCAACCTCTGCCTCCTGGGTTCAAGCAATTCTCCTGCCTCAGTCTCCCTAGTAGCTGGAACTACAGGCACGCGCCACCACACTCAGCTATTTTTTTTTTTTTTTTTTTTTGTATTTTTAGTGGAGACGGGGTTTCACCATGTTGGCCAGGCTAGTCTCGAATTCCTAACCTCAAGTGATCCTCACGCCTTGGCCTCCCAAAGTGCTGGGATTACAGGTGTGAGCCACTACGCCCGGCTGAGAACAATCACTTTAATGTAAGTTATGAAATGGAGACTCTGGCCTGATACCTTTATAGTCAGATGCTGATGAGTAGGCTAAATATGAACTACTTTGATTTGTGAAGTGATTAATTACAAGTGGCTATTACTACAAGTGACTTACTACTTCCCACATGGCTCTGCTAGTCCCCTCTTTGTTATTTATTTTTATTTTTTTGAGACGGGTGTTGCTGTGTCACCCAGGCTGGCGTGCAGTGTTGTGATACCCCACTGTAGTCTCAGACTCCTGGGCTCAAGTGATCCTCTCACCTCAGCTTCCCACGTAGTCATGAATACAGGTGTGCGCCACCATGCCCAGCTAATTTCTAAAAAATTTTTTGTAGAGGTGGTGTCTTGCTATGTTGCCCAGGCTGGTAGTCCTCTCTTTGGACGGTACAGGACTGAGCTCCCCAAAGAGGCAGGAAGCAGTTGGAGGACAGGAACAGTGACTCACATTTGTGTTCCCTCCACAGTGCCTGGGGAAACCAGACTAGAAGATAGAGCAAAGTGAGGCCAGACGCAGTGGCTCTTGCCTGTAATCCCAGCAATTTGGGAAGCCAAGTGGGGCAGATCATCTGAGGCCAGGAGTTTGAGACCAAACTGGCCAATATGGTGAAACCCCGTCTCTACTAAAAATACAAAAATTAGCTGAGCGTGGTGGTGCACATCTGTAGTCCCAGCTACTTGGGGGGCTGAAGCAGGAAAATCACTTGAACCTGGGAGGCGGAGGTTGCAGTGACCCGAGATCATGCCACTGCACTCCAGCCTGGGTGACAGAATAAGGCTATGTCTCAAAAAAAAAAAAAAAAAAAAAAAAAAAAAAAAAAGAGCAAAGTGTATCATATGGGTGTGCTAATGGCTGTTTCCTCATAAATGTCTATGGCAACCTGTTTGTCTTGCAGACCCTTATTCAGAAGAGTTTTCTGATCTAATAATTTAGGATTTCACTCTTAGAGGCACCAACAGTTTGTCTCTGCCCAAGGCACAGATTAACTTCAGCCTGAGCCAAAACAGCTCTGCTCTTAGTCACTGACTGGGCAGCTAGCTGGGTGAGCTGGGAGGATGACCGTCTAGAGGGAGTAGAATTAGAACTTTGAAGAAAGGTTTCTGTTTCAGGATTTTAGGAAAGTATGCAGCTTAATTCTTTATGTTCTCTTTGCAATCCTGAAAGGAAAAGGACCATTTTATTTTTTTTTTGCTTGTTTTGTTTTGTTTTGTTTTTAGATGGAGTCTTGCTCTGTCACCCAGGCTGGAGTGCAGTGGCGTGATCTCAGCTCACTGCACCCTCCACCTCCCGGGTTCAAGTGTTTCTCCTGCCTCAGCCTCCCGAGTAGCTGGGATTACAGGCATCTGCCATCATGCCTGGCTAATTTTTGTATTTTTAGTAGAGACGGAATTTCACCATGTTGGCCAGGCTGGTCTCGAACTCCTGACCTCAGGTGATCTGCCTGCCTTGGCCTCCCAAACTGCTGGGATGACAGGTGTGAGCCACTACGCCCAGCCTACCATCCTATGTTTTTATCTCGCTTTTTCTTCTGTAATAAATTGTTTTTGCCCTTTGCTGATAAGAATAGATAATATCATATCTTTTAATTTAGGAAAATAAAAGCAATTTTGGCACATTACTTCAACAGTGCAACTCGAGATCTGAATTAGAAGGAAAAAGGAGAGAATTCTCTTTTGATCATTTTTTATAAAATTCTTTTTTTTTTTTTTTTTTTTTTTTTTGAGACGGAGTCTCGCTCTGTCGCCCAGGCTGGAGTGCTGTGGCCGGATCTCAGCTCACTGCAAGCTCCGCCTCCCGGGTTCACGCCATTCTCCTGCCTCAGCCTCCAGAGTAGCTGGGACTACAGGCGCCCGCCACCTCGCCCGGCTAGTTTTTTGTATTTTTTAGTAGAGACGGGGTTTCACCGTGTTAGCCAGGATGGTCTCGATCTCCTGACCTTGTGATCCGCCCGTCTCGGCCTCCCAAAGTGCTGGGATTACAGGCTTGAGCCACCGCGCCCCAGCTATAAAATTCTTAAGATATGTATATCTTAAGGTATAGATTGATAGTATTTACTGTCTGTAATTGTTCTAAAATACCCAGGGTAAGGCTGGGTGCGGTGGCTCACACCTGTAATCCCAGCAGGAGAATCGCTTGAACCCGAGAGGTGGAGGTTGCAGTGAGCCGAGACCGCACCATTGCACTCCAGCCTGGGCAACAAGGGTGAAACTCCGTCTCAAAAAAAAAAAAAAAAGAAAAAAGATCCAGGGTAGTATATACAGGCTGCTGACCATTATGTGTACGAAATACAAGAATGTAAGAAAAGGTATGCATATTCAATGTAAAAATATATAAATAATAAACATAGGCCTGACACGGTTGCTCACACCTGTAATCCCAGCACTTTAGGAGGCCGAGGCGGGAAGATCACTTGAGGCCAGGAGTTCGAGACCAGCCTGGCCAACATGGCAAAACCCTGTCTCCACTAAAAATACAAAAATTAGCCGGGCATGTTGGTGTACACCTGTAATCCCAGTTACTCAGGAAACTGAGGTAGGAGGATCACTGGAGCCCAGGAGGTCGAGGCTGCAATGAGCCATGGTCAGGCCACTATACTCCTGGGTGACAGCATGAGACCCCGTCTCTAAAAATACAAATTATGAGCAGCTGAGGAGAGCAGGAAAATAAAAAAATTAAAAATTAGAAAAAATTAAAAATGAAATAAGCATAAGAGAATGTAAGGGCCGGGCGCGGTGGCTCAAGCCTGTAATCCCAGCACTTTGGGAGGCTGAGACGGGCGGATCACTAGGTCAGGAGATCGAGACCATCCTGGCGAACACGGTGAAACCCCGTCTCTACTAAAAAATACAAAAAACTAGCCGGGCGAGGCGGCGGGCGCCTGTAGTCCCAGCTACTCGGGAGGCTGAGGCAGGAGAATGGCGTAAACCCGGGGGGCGGAGCTTGCAGTGAGCTGAGATCCGGCCACTGCACTCCAGCCCGGGCGACAGAGCCAGACTCCGTCTCAAAAAAAAAAAAAAAGCGAATGTAAGGTTTAGAAGGTAATCTAAGACTGTAATAGATTTTGTGTTCATTTTGTTTATCATTGGCATGGATTTGCTTTTTATCTGCAAAGGTTGTCTGTGTAAGTCTGTGTATATGCATAACATACTATTTGTGAATGCAGCTTCCATGAGCAGACACAAAATTACAGTGACATTTAGTACAGGGAAAAGCTAGACTTCAGCAGTGCATTCATGAAGATCTAGTAATGTAGATGTTCTAACATCCTCCTGCCCTCTCAGATATGAGCCACTGCTGTTCAGAGAGGATTTCATATGCGGTTCATTCACATAGAAACTGCAATGATTCTTTGATTGTGTTTTTGTCTTAGTAAAAAAAAAAAAAAAAAAGATTTTCAGCATGATTTGATATTGGATGGCAGGCCATTGCTTAGAGGCTCCAGGTCTAATTCACCATCCCCTGTACCATGGTTATATTAGTCTATGTGTGGCACTGACTTTGAGAACGGGAGATACTAATTTGGGAGGTAGTATTTTCAGGTGCTTTATGAATACTATCACACAATGGACTGAGTGAAATCTTCATGATAAAGCAAAGTTTTAGTGGTGGGGACTTTTGTATTCCAGAACCCAGAACACTGAAATTGGAATGAGCATCAGATTTATAAGAATGGAGGTCATAAAGATGATGACCTACTGTGTGCCATGCCCTCTTCAACCTTATTAATAATCCGAAAAGCTCATATGCAAGGCAGGCATTGTTAGCTTAGATTTACAAGTGAGGCCTATAATCCCAACACTTTGGGAGGCTGAGGTGGGTGGATCACTTGAGGCCAGGAGTTCGAGATCAGCCTGGCCAACATGGCAAAACCTCATCTCTACTGAAAATACAAAAAGTAGCCAGGGGTGGTGGTGCACACCTATAGTCCCAGCTACTTGGGAGGCTGAGACATGAGAATCGCTTGAGCCTGGGAAGCGGAGTTTGCAGTGAACCGAGATCATGCCACTGCACTCCAGCCTGGGCAACAGAGCAAGACTCTGTCAAAAAAAAAAAAGAGAGAGAGAGGAAGGGGAAGAAAACGAAAAAAGATTTACAAGTGAGGGCCGGGCGCTGTGACTCATGCCTGTAATCCCAGCACTTTGGGAGGCCGAGGCGGGTGAATCACGAGGTCAGGAGATCGAGATCATCCTGGCTAACGCAGTGAAACCAAGTCTGTACTAAAAATTAGCCGGGCGTGGTGGTGGGAGCCTGTAGTCCCAGCTACTCAGTCCCAGAAGGCTGAGGCAGGAGAATGGCGTGAACCCAGGAGGCAGAGCTTGCAGTGAGCCGAGATCACGCTTCTGCACTCCAGCCTGGGTGACAGAGTAAGACTCCATCTCAAAAAAAAAAAAAGAAAAGAAAAGAAAAAGAAAAAGATCTACAAGTGAGAAGACTGAGCTCAGAGATTACCTAACCTGCCCAGGGCAAGAGATAACCACGTTTGGCTGATTGTAGAGTCTGTGCCATCTTTGCCTCTCCATATGATAAAATAGTTGTCACAGAAAGAAAAATCTTTGTATTAGCCATGTATTGATGTGTAACAAACTACCTAGAACTTAGCAGCTTAAAACAACACACATTTATTATCTCATAGTTTCTGTGGGTCAGGAATCTAGTCACAGATTAGATGGGTTCTCTGTCTCTAGATTTCTCATGAGGTTGAAATCAAGGTGGCTGCTGGGGCTGTGGTCTCATCTGAAGGCTTGATGGGTGATGGATCCACTTCCAAGCTGACTCATGTGGTTGTTGGCAGGTTTCAGTTGCTTGAGGGTTGCTGGACTGAGAGCCTCACTTCCTTGCTATAGAGGCCTCTCCATAGGGCAGCTCACACTGTGGCCGCTGGCTTCATCAGAGGGAGCAAAGAAGAGGGCAAGAGATAGTGAGAGAGAGAGAGAACTAGCACATCAGAAGTCACAATCTTTTGGAGCCTAATCATAGAAGTGACATCCTACATCCTATCACTTTTGCCATATTCTATTCATTAGAAGCTGGTCACTAGGTTCAGCCCATACTTAAGTGGAGGGATTTCCACATGGGTGTAAATATCAGAAGGCAGAAATCATTGGGGCCATGTCAGAAGCTGCCTATTACAGGCCTCTTCTTGGCTCTGCTTTTAAAGAACTTGATTCACTGTGTCTTTATTCTTTTTTTTTTTTTTTTTTTTTTTTTAGATGTTGTCTTGCTCTGTCTCCCAGGCTGGAGTGCAGTGGTGCAATCTCAGCTCACTGCAAGCTCTGCCTCCCAAGTTCATGCATTCTCCTGCCTCAGCCTCCCAAGTAGCTGGGACTACAGGCATCTGCCACCAGGCCTGGCTAATTTTTTTGTATTTTTAGTAGAGACGGGGTTTCACCCTGTTAGCCAGGATGGTCTCGATCTCCTGACCTCATGATCCACCTGCCTTGGCCTCCCAAAGTGCTGGGATTACAGGCGTGAGCCACCACGCCCGGCCTTTATTCTTTTAAGAGTAGGTAGATAATACATATACTGAAGAACTGGAGACAATACTTTGTTTGTTTGTTTGTTTTGAGACAGAGTCTTGCTCTGTTGCCCAGGCTGGAGTGCAGTGGCGCAATCTCGGCTCACTGCAAGCTCCTCTTCCCAGGTTCATGCCATTCTCCTGCCTCAGACTCCTAAGTAGCTGGGACTACAGTCACCCACCACCATGCTCGGCTAATTTTTTTTGTATTTAGTAGAGACGGGGTTTCACCATGTTAGCCAGGATAGTCTTGATCTCCTGACCTCGTGATCCACTTGCCTCAGCCTCCCAAAGTGCTGGGATTACAGGTTTGAGCCACCGTGCCTGGCTGAGACAATACATTTTTAAAGATATATTTTTTGGATATTGGTGTGTGTGTGTGTGTGTGTATATATATATATATATTTTTTTTTTTTTTTTTTTAAAGAAATGGGGTCTCATGTTTCCTAGGCTGGCCTCGAACTCCTAGGCTCAAGAAATCCTGCCAGCTGGCCGGGCGCGGTGGCTCAAGCCTGTAATCCCAGCACTTTGGGAGGCCGAGACGGGCGGATCACGAGGTCGGGAGATCGAGACCATCCTGGTTAACACGGTGAAACCCCGTCTCTACTAAAAAATACAAAAAACTAGCCGGGGGAGGTGGCGGGTGCCTGTAGTCCCAGCTACTCGGGAGGCTGAGGCAGGAGAATGGCATGAACCCGGGAGGCGGAGCTTGCAGTGAGCTGAGATCCGGCCACTGCACTCCAGCCTGGGTGACAGAGCGAGACTCTGTCTCAAAAAAAAAAAAAAAAAAAAAAAAAGAAATCCTGCCAGCTTAGCCTCCCAAGTAGCTGGGACTACAGGTGTGTGCCACTACAGCTGGCTTAATATATTTTTAATATTTATATATGTATGTAAATTTATAGAAACATAAATAGTTAGTTTTTATTTGTTTCACTCTGTTACCCAGGCTGGAGTGCAGTGCTACAATCCTAGCTCACTATAGCCTCAAATTCCTGGGCTCAAGGGATCCTCCCACCTCAACCTCCCAAGTAGTTGGGACTACAGGCATGTGCCACCACACTTGGCTCATTAAAAAAAAAAATTGTAGAGATGGGATCTCTCTGTGTTACCCAGTTTGGTCTTAAACTCCTGGCCTCAAACGATCCTCCCAACTCAGCCTTCAAAGTCACTGGGATTACGGGTGTGAGCCACTGTGCCTGGCTCTTAAATTTATAATTTAGAACATATATTTAAAAATTAATGGAGGCCCTGCTAGTTAGGCATGTTGATACTGGAAGCATGAGATTCAGGAACTTTAAAAAGTAATGGAAACCACTAAATGAGGAGAAATACCATGTATAACTTCAGAACCAGCAAAGGGAAAAATAAAATGTGTAATGGGGCAATTTCAAAAACTTTATCCATCTAACATAATGGAAAAGGATGAGGGGGAACGGGTAGTAAACAGCAAACGTAAGATAGTAGAAATAAGTCCCAATACATAATTAATCAAAATAAATAAAAAGATTACATGCCTGTTCAAAACAGAGGTTATCAGTTTGGATTTGTTGTTGTTGTTGTTGTTGTTAATTCAACTATAGACCTGTGACAGGAAACACGCTTAGAATAAAACCACAAAGAAAGGTTGAAAATAGAGGGATGGAAAAAGATATACCAAGCAAATATGAACCAAAAGAGAGTTGGACCACATAAATGACTGCCTAGTAGACCTTTCCATTTTTATGTGCTTTGACACCTCAAACTCAGTGTGCCCACAGAGAACTTATCATGTCACAGAGAGGAATGTCAGTGAACAAGTGAGGACCAAAGCCAGACTGGAGTAGGATAAAAGAGAGAAGGATATATGGCTAGGCACAGTGGCTCATGCCTATAATCCCAGTACTTTGGGAGGCTGAGGTAGGAAGACAGCTTGAGCCCAGGAATTTAAGATCAACCTGGGCAACATAGTGAAACCTCTTCTCTGCAAAAAATATAAAAATTAGCCAGGCACAGTGGCACATGCCTGTAGTCCCAGCTACTCAGGAGGCTGAGATGGGAAGATCACTTGAGCCCTGGGAGGTGGAGGTTTCAGTGAGCTGTGATCTTGCCCCTGCATTCCAGCCTGGGTGACAGAGTGAGACTCTGTCTCAGAGAGAGAGAGACAGAGAGAGAGAGAGAGAGAGAGAGAGAGAGAAAAGTGTGGAGTCCATGAAGGAGGACGACTCTATTAAGTACTGACTTCCAGGAAAAGAGACTATGAATAGTGCTAAAGAAAGAGGTTTTAGTATGGGTTTGGGTGTACTGGAAGCAGTTTTATTTGCAGAAGGTAAAGGGCTCTGCAAGAGACTGAATGTTTGTGTCTCCCCAAACATGTTGATATCCTAACCCCCAATGTAATCGTATTAGAAGATGGGAACCTTTGGGAGGTGATTAAGTCATGACAGTGGAGCCCTCATGAATGGGATTGGTGCCCTTATAAAAGGGACCCCAGGCTGGGTGCAGTGGCACGTGCCTGTAATCCCAGCCCTGTGGGAGGCCGAAGCAGATGGATCACCTGAGGCCAGGAGTTCAAGACCATCCTGGCCAACATGGCGAAACCCTGTCTCTACTAAAAATACAAAAATTAGCCGGGCATGATGGTGTGTGCCTGTAATCCCAGCTACTCAGGAGGCTGAGGCAGGAGAATCACTTGAACCCAGGAGGTGGAGGTTGCAGTGAGTCAAGATGGTGCCACTGCACTCCAGCCTGGGCGACAGAGTGAGACTCTGTCTCAAAAAATAAAATAAATAAAATAAAAATAAAATAAAACAATAAAATAGGCCAGGCGCGGTGGCTCAAGCCTGTAATCCCAGCACTTTGGGAGGCTGAGGTGGGCGGATCACGAGGTCAGGAGATCGAGACCATCCTGGCTAACATGGTGAAACCCCGTCTCTACTAAAATACAAAAAATTAGCTGGGCGTGGTGCTGCGCGCCTTGTAGTCCCAGCTACTTGAAGGCTGAGGTGGGAGAAGGGCGTGAACCCGGGAGGCGGAGCTTGCAGTGAGCCGAGATCGCGCCACTGCACTCCAGCCTGGGTGACACAGCAAGACTCCGTCTCAAAAATAAATAAATAAATAAAAATAAAATAAATAAAATAAAATAACCCCAGAGAGTTCTTTCCACAGTGTGAGGATACAATGAAAATTTAGCTGTCTGCAACCCTAAACAGGGCCCCTACCAGAACCTGACCATGCTGGCACCGTAATGTCAGACTTCTAACCAGAACTGTTAAGAGATAAATTTCTGTTGTTTATAAGCCACCCAGTCTATGGTACTTTGTTATACCAGTCAGAACTGACTAAGACAGAAATTGGTACTGAGAAGTGAGGGGTGCTGTGTAACAAATACCTAAAAATGTGGAAGTGGCCTTGTAACTCTGTAATGACTAGAGGCTGGAAGAGTGCCGTGGTTTGAATGTTTCCTCCAAAACTCATGTTGACCTTTAGTTGCCATCGTAACAGTATTGAGAGGTGGGGTCTTTAAGAAGACATTAGGTCATGGGGCTGTCACCCTCATGAATGGACTAATGCTGTTATTGTGGGAGTAGCTTTGTTATAAAAGTGAGCTGTCTCTCGCATGCACCCTCTTGCCCTTCTGTCTACCCATGATGGGATGATGCAGAATGAAGGCCTCATCTGATGCTAGCACCATGCTCTTGGACTTCCCAGTCTCCAGAACTGTGAACTGGTTAAGCTTCTTTTTAAAATTATTTTTATTTGTTATTTTTTGAGACAGAATCTCACTCTGTCACCCAGACTGGAGTGCAGTGGCACGATCTCTGCTCACTGCAACCTCTGCTTCCCAGGTTCAAGCGATTCTTCTGCCTTAGCCTCCCAACTAGCTGGTATTACAGGCATTCATCACCAGGCCCAGCTAATTTTTGTATTTTTAGTAGAGATGGGGTTTCACCATGTTACTCAGGCGGGTCTCAAACTCCTGACCTCAAGTGATCCACCCACCTTGGCCTCCCAAAGTGCTGGGATTACAGGTGTGAGCCACTGCGCCTGGCTGAGCTTCTTTTCTTCATAAATTAACTGGTCTGTGGCATTCTGTTATAGCAACAGGAAACAGACTAAGACATAAATTTGGGTGCATGCACTAGAAAAAATCCTATATTGCCACCAGGTGTGGTGGCTGACGCCTGTAATCCCAGCACTTTGGGAGGCCGAGGTGGACGGATTACGAGATCAGGAGTTTGAGACCAGCTTGACCACCACGGTGAAACCCCATCTCTACTAAAAATACAAAAAAAAAATTAGCCGGACGTGGTGGTGCACACCTGTAATCTCAGCTACTCAGGAGGCTGAGGCAGGAGAATTGATTGAATCCAGGAGGCAGAAGTTGTAGCGAGCCAGGATTGCTCCACTGCACTCCAGACTGGGCAACAGAGCAAGACTCCATCTAAAAAAAAGAAAACAAGAAAAATCCTATATTGCTATTGAATGGACCTTTAAAGGTGATTCTAGTGAGCAGTCAGAAAGAAATGAAGAGAGCTGTAGAGAAAGCTTCTGCTTTCTTAAAGAATACGTAAGTAATCGCGAACAGATTGGTGGTAGAAATATGGGTGGTTAAAGGCTGTTCTGATGTGGTCTCAGATAGAAATGAGGAATGTGTTATTAGACAATGGAGAAAAGGTGATCCTTGTTATAAAGTAGCAAATAACCTGGCTGAATTGTGTTTACGTTTTAGTGTTTTGTGGAGGGTAGGACTTGTGAACAGTGAAATGGAGATTTAGTTGAGGAGATCTCTAGGCAAAGTGTTGACAGGAGAGGCTTGGTTCCTCCTGACTGCTTATAGTAAAATTTGAGAAGAGAGATATGAATTGAAAACAGAATTGTTAATGCAAAAAGGAACCAGAACTGAAACCTTACCCTAGCTCTGAGGGTGACATTGCTCCCTCAGTGGGTCTGGAAAATTCTCGGCCTGTCCCTGTCCATGTTACAAAACATGACAAAGCATGTTTGGAAGAGAACACTAAGGGTCTGCTGGACTATTTGACAAGGAGGTTACTGTGAATGTGAACTGCAGACTTCATTAACCATCTCAACAAAGCAGCAGTAGAGATGGAATTGTACTGGAAATGGCACTGCTGCCTGGGACTAAAGGAAACAGAGAAAATGGTACAAAATGGCTGGGCGCAGTGGCTCATGCCTGTAATCCCAACACTTTGGGATGCTGAGGTGAGTGGATCACCTGAGGTCAGGAGTTCGAGACCAGCCTGGCCAACATGGCTAAACCGTGTCTCTACTAAAAATACAAAAATTAGCTGGGTGCGGAGGTGCATGCCTGTAATCCCAGCTACTTGGGAGGCTGAGGCAGGAGAATCACTTGAACCCAGGAAGCAGAGGTTGCAGTGAGCTGAGATTGTGCCACTGCACTCTAGCCTGGGCGCTGGGCAACAGAGCGAGACTGACTCTGTCTCAAAAAAAAAAAAGAAAAGAAAAGAAAAAGAAAAAAGGAAAATGGGACAAAATGAAGGAAGACGACTAAACTTCTTAGATCCTATAGGACCAAACCATAGAACTGTTTGGCTGTGAACATACAATGTTCTTCAAGATAAGGGAAGAAGAACCCTGAAGGTGATTCAGAGACCTTCCAGGTCACCACTCCCATCAGAGGCCCAGAGTACATGGGCCCAGGGCACAGGACTACCTGCACCTCCTTTTTTTTTTTTTTTTTTTTTTTTGAGACAGAGTCTCGCTCTGTCACCAGGCTGGAGTGCAGTGACGCAATCTCGGCTCACTACAAACTCCACCTCCCGGGTTCATGCCATTCTCCCGCCTCAGCCTCCCAGGTAGCTGGGACTACAGGCGCCCGCCACCACACCTGGCTAATTTTTTTGTATTTTTAGTAGAGATGGGGTTTCACCATGTTAGCCAGGATGGCCTCGATCTCCTGACCTCATGATCTGCCCATCTCAGCCTCCCAAAGTGCTGGGATTACAGGTGTGAGCCACTGCGCCCGGCCTCCACCTCCATTTCAAAGGGTGAGACCAACACCTGGTAGAGCAGTGGGGATGGAAGCCACCAGCAGAACCCTGAGGCTACAACCCCTGCCCTGACAGAGAACCGCAGCAGGAGCAGTGCTGCCAAACTGTTGTTACCAGGGGTCCTTGCTCCCAGAGCTCCCAAGATGGTGGCGGGTTGCTTCCAAGATGGTGGCAAGCCTCGTGGCCTCACGGATTCCAAGGAATGGAATATTGGGCCATGTGGTGAGTGTTATAGCTCTATTAGAAGCCGTGGGTCACGGAAGAGAACCGTGGAACCCAGTGACTAGTGTTCAGCTCGATTAGGATGAACCCAGGCCCTTAGCCGTGCAGGAACAATGGCAAGCCTTTAGCCTGATCAGGAGCGGCAATAGGCACCTCGCTGGGTCAGGAGCACAGCGGACACCCTGCCGGATCTGGAGGGATGGAAGTCAGTGGCGGGTCTATGAGGGCGGCAAACAGCAGTGGTGGACGGCGAGTGAAAGCTCAGTTCCAGCCGTAACAAACATGGACCAGAAGAGAGTGCAGTTGCAAGATTTAATAGAGTGAAAACAGAGCTCCCATACAAAGGGAGGGGACCCAAAGAGGGTAGCCATTGTTGGCTCAAATGCCTGGGTTTACATCCCGATCATTGTCCCTCCCGCTGTGCTCTCAGGTGATAGATGATTGGCTATTTCTTTACCTCCTGTTTTTGCCTAATTAGCATTTTAGTGAGCTCTCTTTACTCCCTGATTGGTCAGGTATGAGCTAAGTTGCAAGCCCCATGTTTAAAGGTGGATGTGGTCACCTTCCCAGCTAGGCTTAGGGATTCTTAGTCGGCCTAGGAAATCCAGCTAGTGCTGTCTCTCACTGTGAGGGTGACATTGCCCCTCAGTGGGTCTGGCATGTGGGACTGACATCCCAGTAGGTCTGGAGGCAAAGCTTTAAGCCAAAGAGGATTACCTGAGTCTCAAGATCTCACAGAACTTCCCTTGCTAGGTTTTGGACTTGCTTGGGACCTGTCACCCCATCCTCCTTCCTTGTTTCTCCCTTTTGGAATGGGAATGTCTATAGACCCTCTGTGCGTCCCATCATTGTATTTTGGAAGCAAATACTTTGTTTGGTTTCTTTTACAGGTTCACAGCTGGAGAGGAATTTTGCTTCAGGGTGAGTCTCACCCATACCTGATTTAGATGATCTTTAGATAAGATTCTTGGCTTTAGACTTTAGAGTTCATGCTGGAATGAGTTAAGATTTGGGGGGATGTTTGGATGAAATTGAATGTATTTTGTATGTGAGAAGCACATGAATTGTCAGGAGCAGGCAGGTGTTGGAAAGCAATGGACTGAATGTTTGTGTTTTCCTGTCTTAGTCCATTTTCTGTTGCTTATAACAGAATACCTGAAATTGGGTAATTTTAAAGGAAATGAATTTCTTTCTTACAGTTGTGGGGGCTGAGAAGTTCAAGGTCAAGGGACTACATCTGGTGGGGGCCTTTTTGCTGGTGAGGACTCTGAAGAGTCCTGAGACAGTGCAGGGCATCACTTGGCAAGGGGCTGAGTGTGCTTGCTCAGATCCTTCCTCCTCCCTCCTCTTCCTCTTCTTCCTTCCTTTCTTTCTTTCTTTTTTTTTTTTTTTTTTTTTTTGAGACAGAGTTTTGCTTTGTTGCCCAGTCTGGAGTTCAGTGGTGCAATCTAAGTTCCCTGCAGCCTCCACCTCCTGGGTTCAAGAGATTCTCCTGCCTCAGCCACCTGAGTAGCCGGGATTACAGGCATGTGGCACCATGCCTGGCTAATTTTTGTATTTTGAGTAGAGATGGGGGTTTTGCCTTGTTGCCCAGGCTGGTCTCGAACTCCTGACCTCAAGGAATCTGCCCACCTCAGCCTCCCAAGGTGCTGGGATTATAGGCATGAGCTACTGTTCCCAGCCTTAAAGTACTTTCTAAAATGCTTAGATATTAGAGCTGGAAGGGCCCCTAGAGATCATCTGCGTCAGGGAGGACAAATACTTTCTCTCACATCTTTATTCCTCACACCGATGCTCAGAGCAGACATTGATATTTTGACTCAACCTGAAGATTTTTCTCATCCCTCACTCGGGACAGCTATTAAGCAGCCACCAGAGTTAGCACCTGGGGTTAGATTGTTTTAAAATATAACCAAGAATCTTTAAAAATTGAGGTACGGTGAGCCCAGCAGATCAGGAGGCAACTGCCATTGAAAAGATAGTTTGTTACCCACAGTTCTCATGAGGAGGGGGCTTGCCAAGCCATGGCCATGCAAGGGCCACATGGGAGGCACCAGGGTCAGTCAGGAGTCAGGAGTGAGGAGAAAGCATGGGCCAGAGCCTTTATTGTAGGTTTTGTGGGAAGAGACAGGATTGGCAAGCTGAGAAACCTTAGGACTGGATAGTTTGAATGATTTTGGTGGGCTACAGGGTGGCCCCTAGTTGTTCAGTACCTGGCCCTGGAGGGAGAATATTGGCTGGTGTGTGAGAGTTAGAAAAAGGAGATGGTTTGGGTATGGTCTCCTGATTGTTGGTTTGTATATCAAAAGCACTCTCAGAGTCAAGTTCTGTAGGAATTAGCCCTGGGAGGGACAGTCTCTTCAAGATTAGCAAGGCCCCAAGATGTCAAAGCATCATGAAATACAGAAAATTAAAAAACACGATTAATATACATATCCATCCCCAGTCCTGATAACTGTAACACCTTCCTAACAAAAGTGGAAACCTGGGCCGGGCGTCATGGCTCACGCCTGTAATCTCAGCACTTTGGGAGTCTGAGGCGGGCGGATCACCTTAGGTCAGGAGTTCGAGACCATCCTGGCCAACGTGGTGAAACCCCATCTCTACTTAAAAAAAAAAAAAAAATTAGCTGGGCCTGGTGGCGCATGCCTGTAATCCCAGCTACTCAGGAGGCTGAGACAGGAGAATTGCTTGAACCCAGGAGGCAGAGATTGCAGTAGGCAGAGATTGCAGTGAGCCGAGATCGCGCCATTGTACCCCAGCCTGGGTGACAGAGCAAGACTCTTATCTCAAAAAACAAAATAAAACCAAGTGGAAACCTGAAACAGATGAATAAAGTGATTTGTACAGAGTGAGGCGCCAGTTAGTGGCAGAGACCTCTAAGTGTCTCAACTCAATCCATCTCTTTGTCACTTTTTCTATAGCAAGCTAGCTCCTTCTCCTGCTCCATCTCACTAATTGCTAGTAGATCAGTGTTCTTAGGATGGTGTGTCATTCTGTGCATAATGCGCAGAAAGTGCCTTGCAAAAGCCAAAGTAGCTTTGATGCGACTTCAAAAACAAAACTGCTGTTGCCCAGTGGAGAATGATCTTAAAAGGCTGCCAAGGCATGCCCTTCATGTCAGAAATGTTTACCATTGCTTTTCATGCATGTCTCTGCCACTGTACAAACTATATCTTTTGTTCTAATAAAATAATTTAATAATAAATATTGCAGAAACTGCTTTAAATCTCTTATACTAATTATATTAATTGACTTAATTTTCGCAGCAACCCTCTGAGGTATGCACTGGTATTATCACCATTTTATTTTATTTTATTTCGAGACAGAGTCTCACTCTGTCACCCAGGCTGGAGTGCAATGGCACGATCTCCACTCACTGCAGCCTCCTCTTCCTGGGCCCAAGCGATCTTCCCACCTCAGTCCCCCAAGTAGCTGAGACTACAGGTGTGCACCACCACACCCAGCTAATTTTTGTATTTTTTACAGAGATGGGATTTTGCCATGTTGCCCAGGCTGGTCTTGAACTCCTGACCTTAAGCAATCCGCCTGCCTCTACCTCTCAAAGTGTTGAGATTACAGGCATGAACCACCACGCCCAGCTCATATCCCCATTTTAAAGATGAGGAAACTGCAGCACAGAGACATTCAGTAACTGGCACAGCTAGTAAGTGGCACAACTGGAATTCAAATCCAAGCTAACTCCAGAGTCCCCCTCTTTACCACCACACACTGCCAACAGAAATGTTGTTTTAACTGCAAAGAAATTGCTCACTTTTTAATTTAAGAAAAAGAGATGATCAAGAGAATGAGATGATAGCCAGGTGTGGTAGTGCGCACCTGTAATCCCATCTACTCGGAAGTTGAGGCAGGAGAATTGCTTGAACCCAGGAGGCGGAGGTTGCAGTGAGCCGAGATTGCACCACTGCACTCCAGCCTGGTGACAGAGTGAGACTCCGTTCCCCCCTCCCCACAAAAAAAGTGAATGAAATGACAAGCCACAATATTTGCAAGAGGTATCTGATAAATGACTATTACCCAAAATTGCAAAGAACTCTTAAAACTCAACAGTAAGAAGAAAATGTGCAACCTGATTAAAAAATGGGCAAAAGACCTGAATAGACACCTCACCAAAGAAGGTGGACAGATGGCAAATAAGCATATGAAGATGCCCAACATCATATGTCTTTAGAGACTTGCAAATTAAAGCAACAGTGAGGTCAGGCATGGTGCCTCATGCCTGTAATCCCAGCACTTTGGGAGGCCGAGGCAGGTGGATCACCTGAGGTCGGGAGTTTGAGACCAACCTGACCAACACTAGAGAAACGCCATCTCTACTAAAAATACAAAATTAGCCGGGTGTGGTGGTGCATGCCTGTAATCCCAGCTACTCGGGAGGCTGAGGCAGGAGAATCGTTTGAACCTGGGAGGCAGAGGTTGTGGTGAGCTGAGATCGCGCCATTGCACTCCAGCCTGGGCAACAAAAGCAAAAATTTGTCTCTAAATAAATATATAAATAAAATAAAACAACAGCGAGATGCCACTACACACCTATTAGAATGGTGAAAACCCGGCCAGGCATGGTTGCTCAAGCCTGTAATCTCAGCACTTTGGGAGGCCGAGACGGGCGGATCACGAGGTCAGGAGATCGAGACCATCCTGGCTAACACGGTGAAACCCCGTCTCTACTAAAAAATACAAAAAACTAGCTGGGTGAGGTGGCGGGCGCCTGTAGTCCCAGCTACTCCGGAGGCTGAGGCAGGAGAATGGCGTGAAACCCGGGAGGCGGAGCTTGCAGTGAGCTGAGATCGGGCCACTGCACCCCAGCCTGGGTGACAGAGCAAGACTCCGTCTCAAAAAAAAAAAAAAAAAGAATGGTGAAAACCCAACACACTGACAACACCAAATGCTGTCGAGGATGTGGAGCAACAGAAACTCTCATTCCTGGGAGTGCAAAATGGCACAGCCACTTTGGAAGACAGTTTGGTGGCTTCTTACAAAACTAAACATACTCTTACTATACCACCCAGCAATTGCATTCCTTGATATTTACCCAAATGACTTGAAAACTTATGTCCCCACATAAATCTACACACAGGGATGTTTATAGCAGCTTTTTTTTTTTTTTTTTTTTTTTTTTTAAGACGGAGTCTCACTCTGTCACCCAGGCTGGAGTGCAGTGGTACGATCTCGGCTCACTGCAAGCTCCGCCTCCCGGGTTCATGCGTTTGTAGCAGCTTTATTCATAATTGCGAAAACATGGAAGCAGCTGAAATGTCCTTTAGTAGGTGAGTGGATAAATAAACTGGTACATCCAGATAGTGGAATATTATGCAGTGAGAAAAAGAACTGAGCTACCAAGCCATAAAAAGACATGGAAGAGGCCAGGCGTGGTGGCTCAATGCCTGTAATCCTGGCACTTTGGGAAGTGGAGGCGGGTGGATCACTTGAGGTCAGGAGATTGAGACCAGCCTGGCCAACATGGTGAAACCCCGTGTCTCCTAAAAATGAGTTGGGTGTGGTGGCACACGCCTGTAATTCCAGCTACTCAGGAAGCTGAGGCAGGAGAGAATCGCTCGAACCCAGGAGGCAGGGGTTGCAGTGAGCCAAGATCACTCTACTGCACTCCAGCCTGGGTGACAGAGTGAGACTCTGTGTCAGAAAAAAAAAAAAAAAAATGGAGGAAACTTAAATGCATATTACTAAGTGATACGGTTTGGCTGTGTCCCCACCCAAATCTCATCTTGAATTATGGCTCCCATAATTCCCATGTGTTGTGGGAGAGACCCAGTGGGAGATAACTGAATCATGGGGGGCAGTTTCCTTCATATTGTTCTCATGGTAGTGAATAAGTCTCACAAAATCTGATGGTTTTGTAAGGGGAAAACCCTTTTGCTTGGTCCACATTCTCTTTTATCTGCCACCATGTAAAACATGCCTTTCACCTTCCACCATGATTGTGAGGCCTCCCCAGCCACGTGGAACTGTGAGTCCATTAAACCTCTTTATAAATTATGCAGTCTTGGGTATGTCTTTATCAGCAGCATGAGAACAGACTAATATACTAAGTGAAAGAAGCCAATCTGAAAAGGCTACATACTGTATAATTCCAACTATATGACATTCTGGAAGAGGCAAAACTATGGAGGCAGTAAAAAGATCAGTGGTTTACAGGAGTTGGGGGGAAGGAGAGATGAATAAGTGGAGCACAGAGGATTTTTAGGGCAGTGAAACTACTCTGTATGATACTGCAATGATGGATATGTGTCATTGTATCTTTGTCAAAACCCATAAAATGTACAACACAAGAGTGAATCATAATATAAACTATGGACTTTGGGTGATGGTGGCCAATTGCAAGGTTCATCAATTGCAACAACTGTGAGGCTGTGATTAGGGGTGGTGATAGTGACAGAGGTTGTGGGTGTGTAGGGGCAGGAGTTATCTGGGAAGTTTCTGCACTTTCTGCTCAATTTTGCCATGAACCTAAAACTGCTCTAAAAAATAAAGTCTTAAAAAAAAAGATGAAATTTCAAAACAATGATTCCAAAGTCATTTTGGGCATATTGGCATCCTGAGATTATAAACAAGATTATGATTATAGGCCGGGCGCGGTGGCTCAAGCCTGTAATCCCAGCACTTTGGGAGGCCGAGATGGGCGGATCACGAGGTCAGGAGATCGAGACCATCCTGGCTAACACAGTGAAACCCCGTCTCTACTAAAAATACAAAAACTTAGCCGGGCGAGGTGGCAGGCGCCTGTAGTCCCAGCTACTCGGGAGGCTGAGGCAGGAGAATGGCGTGAACCCGGGAGGCGGAGCTTGCAGTGAGCTGAGATCCGGCCACTGCACTCCAGCCTGGGTGACAGAGCGAGACTCCGTCTCAAAAAAAAAAAAAAAAAAAAAAAAAGATTATGATTATAAACGAGGTCATGGTTATGATCAGAGGAAACTGTATGCTTTGTAGCAAACTGTTTCCTTGAAAAATTTCTGAACTGTACATTTGTGAGCATTAATTAAGCTGAATGGATACAGTATAAAAACACTGTCCGCCAGCTCTTTCCAAATGTAGAGTAGTTAATGGGTAAAAAGGAAGCCACTACTCTTTGTCTTCATCCACTTCCGAGAGAGAAGAGCAATACTTAAATTGTCTTTGATGGTATTTGTTTGACACCATTAATTCTTGTCATGCACTGTTTTTCTCTTTCATTTCTCAGCATGGGAAAAAAGGTGGAACAAAGAGAACCCCAGGCCTGGCTCTGTGAGTCTTCTTGGCCTTCTGTTAAATCACTGGCTTTCTAATTGGGCGACAGCTGGGGAGGATCCCCGCTGCTCCCCAGGGTTTCCTGAGGCTGCACGCAGCCTTTGCCCCCAACCCTGTAAGGGAGAGGAAATGGCATGGATCTATCCAAGCTGAAGCTAAGTGCTCTCTAACCAGAAACTGCATCTGTTAGCTCATGTCAGAGTGACCTAAAAGTTGCCTCTTGGCAACGCCTGGGCGATAGAAGAGACTCCTGCTGCCACCCTCTGGGTAAAATGAATAACTGAAGTAGATATTTGAAATCAGAAGGGAAAACATATTGGGATCTTGTTGACAATTCATCCTTTCTATCCATTCCTTTATTTTATTTTTATTTTTAATCTTTGTATTTATTAATTTTGTACTTGGTTTAGCTCATGATTTCATTGTTTTATTTTTTTGGGACAGGCTTCCACTCTGTGACCCAGGCTGGAGTGCAGTGGCATGATCTCAGCTCACTGCAGCCTCGACCTCCTTGGCTCAGGCAATCCTCCCATCTCAGCCTCCTAAGTAGCTGGGACCATGGGCATGAGCCACCACGCCCAGATAATTTTTTTTATTTTTGGTAGTGATGAGGTCTCCCTATGTTGCCCAGAGTGGTCTTGAACTCATGGAATCAGGCGATCCTCCCACTTCAGCCTCCCGAGTAGCTGAGACTACAGGTGTAAGCCACCACATGTGGCTAATTTTTGTATTTTTAGTAGGGATGGAATCTCACTATGTTGCCCAGGCTACATCTTGAACTCCTGGGCTCAAGCAGTCCGCCTGCCTTGGCCTCCCAAAGTGCTGGGATTACAGGCATGAACCACACCATGCCTGGCCTCTATCAGTTCCTTTATTAGCAATTGACATACATTTGGAATCTTCCCTATAGAAATAGCATGCATTGTAGGTACTTCATCAGCCACTGACTTCTACTGCATACTTGGTTGTAGTTCCCAATGATTCCAAAGACATGAGAGATTGTTTTTTAAAAAATATGTATTAAATACCTGTTGCACATGGCAGCTTGCCAGGTAATGTGTAAGGATAACGAAACCTGCCTGGCCTCTCCTCTCCAGAAATGTATCATTGCAGAGGGGCACAGGGATGAAAAGACATCTATTTGGCCAAATCCAACGTGTATTAGTGTTAAATAAAAACACTCAAAAACATTTTAAAAAGAAGAGCACAGGTGCAAGAAAAATCAGAGTCGGAGTGAACCAACACAGAAGTGGAAAGCTACTTCCCGTTAACATATTCCAGCCACAGATGTGTACATTTTGGGAACAGGGTTAAGAAAGAGTAGAAAGCAAAGAATGCGGCCGGGTAAGGTGGCTCACAGCTGTAATCCCAGCTGTGAGAAAAACGGTGTGAAACCCTATCTCTACTAAAAATACAAAAATTGGCCGGGCACGGAGGCTCATGTATGTAATCCCAGCACTTCGGGAGGCCGAGATGGGTGGATCACAAGGTTAGGAGTTTAAGACCAGCCTGGCCAACATGGTGAAACCCCGTCTCTGCTAAAAATACAAAAATTGGCCAGGCGCGGTGGCTGAAGCCTGTAATCCCAGCACTTTGGGAGGCCGAGAAGGGCGAATCACGAGGTCAAGAGATCGAGACCATCCTGGCTAACACGGTGAAACCCCATCTCTACTAAAAAAATACAAAAAACTAGCCGGGCGAGGTGGTGGGCGCCTGTAGTCCCAGCTACTCTGGAGGCTGAGGCAGGAGAATGGCGTGAACCTGGGAGGCGGAGCTTGCAGTGAGCTGAGATCCGGCCACTGTGCTCCAGTCTGGGCGACAGAGCGAGACTCCTCTAAAAAAAAAAAACAAAATAAAACACAAAAATTGGCCGGGCGTGGTGGCTCACGCCTGTAATCCCAGCACTTTGGGAGGCCGAGGCAGGCGGATCATGAGGTCAGGAGATCGAGACCATTCTGGCTAACACGGTCGAGACTATTCTGGCTAAAAATACAAAAAGTAGCCGGGCGTGGTGGCGGGTGCCTGTAGTCCCAGCTACTTGGGAGGCTGAGGCAGGAGAATGGTGTGAACCCGGGAGGCGGAGCTTGCAGTGAGCGGAGATCGCGCCACTGCACTTCAGCCTGGGAGACAGCGAGACTCCGTCTCAAAAATAAAATAAAATAAAATAAATACAAAAATTAACTAGGCATAGTGGCAGGTGCCTGTAATCCCAGCTACTTGGGAGGCTGAGGCAGGAGAATTGCTTGAACCTGGGAGGTGGAGGTTGCAGTGAGCCGAGATTGCACCACTGCACTCCAGCCTGGGCAACAGAGCAAGACTTGGTCTCAGAAAATAAATAAACAAACAAACAAAAATTAGCCAGGCGTAGTGGCGCATGCCTGTAATCCCAGCTACTCGGGAGGCTGAGGCAGGAGAATTGCTTGAACCTGGGAGGCAGAGGTTGCAGTGAGCCAAGATCACACCACTGCACTCCAGCCTGGGCGACAGAACCAGACTCCAACTCAAAAAATAATAATGTAATAATAATAATAAAGCAAAGAATAGGGCCTCTAGAGAACAGAATTTTGACAGAAGTGGTTCAGATTAAATCCTATGTGGTTAAACAAAGCCCCATTAGCCAAGGGTCTAAACTTTTCTACATTGTATTCTTTCTGTCATCATCATCACTTTTTTTTTTTTTTTCTTGAGACGGAGTCTCGCTCTGTTGCCCAGGCTGGAGTGCAGTGGTGTGATCTCGGCTCACTGCAACCTCTGCCTCCCAGGTTCAAGCGATTCTCCTGCCTCAGCCTCCCAAGTAGCTGGAATTATAGGCACATGCCACCATGCCCGGCTAATTTTTTGTATTTTTAGTAGAGACAGAGTTTTACCATGCTGGCCAGGCTGGTCTTGAACTCCTGACCTCAGGTGATCTACCCACCTCAGCCTCCCAAAGTGCTGGGATTACAGGCGCGAGCTACCGTGCCTGGCCTCATCATCACTTTTTAAACTGTTAAATAGCATATTATCTACTTATGGTAGCTACCACCTAGACAATATGTCCCTTTGGTCACCTCTGGTTTTAATTCCACTGTCCCCAGAATTCTTGTTCTTTTCTCTGTTTCTCTGTGTTTGTAGGGCCAAGGGAGAAAGATGACAAGCTGACAAGCCCAGGCCACACAGCAGAAAATGTAACAAAGTCAAACAGAGGACATCCACTTTCTTAGAAGTCCCCTTAGCTCCCAGCAGCTGAAGATTCCTGCTGCCCGCAGAACCCCAGGCTTACCTCTCCCTGCCCGTTTCTTCCTCACTCCGTTCCTGAAAGATTGCCTCTGGCTGCTTCAGGCAATGCCCGGCACAAGACCCAAGTTAGAATTATTACCTTCTTTCATGTTGTTCTTTTAGAAGATCCTTCCTTCTGCAAAGGTTGCCACTTTTTTTAGACAATAGGGAGAATATTGGTGATGTCATTATAAATTATTAAGATACGGTATTTACATTTTGAAATTGTAAGAAAATTAGGCAGGGCATGGTGGGCTCATTGCCTATAATCCCAGCACTTTTGGAGGCCAAGGTTGGAGGATGGCTTGAGGCTAGGAGTTCGAGACCAGCCTGGCCAACATGGCAAAATCCTGTCTCTACAAAAAAAGAAAAAGAAAAAGAAAAATTAGCTGGGTGTGGTGGTGCACGTCTGTATTCCCAGCTCCTTGGGAACCTGAGGTGGGAGGATAGCTGGAGGCCAGAAGGTCGAGGCTGTAGTGAGCTATGATCACATCACTGCACTCCAGCCTGGGTGACAGAGCAACACCCCATCACTGAAAGAAAAGAAAAAAGAAATTGTAAGAAAATTAATACATGATATGGATACTACCTCCCCTGCAAAAAGACCTAGCTGTAAACATATGTGTGTATGCATGGTACATGGGAGAGGGGCAGAGTGGTGCCACCTTTCAATTTTGCCAAGTTAGGACATTAAACAAACTAACAAAGCCTCACTGTCTAACTATTCTTGCCATCATTTTATGAAATAACAAACATGATTTTCTCATTAAAAATGAAAGCAGGGGCACACCATCCTCTAGAGCTTCAGAGGAGAAAGAATGGGTTTTTAATGTTCTCACCACACAAAAATGATAAATTGGTGAGGTGATGAGTGTTAATTAGCTTGACTCTATAACGTGTATATAAATCAAAACATCACATTGTACTGCCTGAATAAACACAATTATTGCAAATTTTTTAAAAATCATAGGCTGGGCACAATAGCTCACGCCTGTAACCCCAGCACTTTGGGAGGCTGACGCAGGAGGATTGCTTGTGCCCAAGAGGTCAGGGCTTCAGTGAGCTGTGATCACGCCACTGCACTCCAGCCTGGATGACAGAGTGAGACCCAGTCTCAAAAATAATATATAATAATAAAAAGGGCCGGGCGCGGTGGCTCATACCTGTAATCCCAGCACTTTGGGAGGCTGAGGCAGGCAGATCACCTGAGGTTAGGGGTTCGAGACCATCCTGGCCAACATGGTGAAACCCCGTTGCTACTAAAAATACAAAAATTAGCCTGCTGTGGTGGCGCACACCTGTAATCCCAGCTACTCAGGAGGTGGAGGCAAAAGAATTGCTTGAACCCAGGAGGCGGAGGTTGCAGTGAGCCGAGATCACATGACTGCACTCCAGCCTGGGCGACAGAGCGAGACTCTGTCTCAGGAAGAAGGAGAAGGAGAAGGGGAGGAAGGGGAGGAAGAAGAATGGCTGTGCAGATGTCAAGCAGGAGAGTGAGAAGAAGGAAGGAGACCTCCAGCTTTCCAGCATCTGCTGAGAGGATAAGGAAATCAGTTTGGGGTACTGGTAGACTTTCACAGACCTTTGGAATGAGTTGGGAATTTCTTCCCTGGGACAAACAAAAGATGTTTATGATGGTGTTTTTTTGTTTGTTTTTTTTGTTTTTGTTTTTTTTTTTTTGTTTTTTTTTTGAGACGGAGTCTCGCTCTGTCACCCAGGCTGGAGTGCAGTGGCCGGATCTCAGCTCACTGCAAGCTCCACCTCCCGGGTTCACGCCATTCTCCTGCCTCAGCCTCCCGAGTAGCTGGGACTATAGGCGCCCACCACCTCGCCCGGCTAGTTTTTTGTATTTTTTAGTAGAGACGGGGTTTCACCCTGTTAGCCAGGATGGTCTCGATCTCCTGACCTCGTGATCCGCCCTTCTCGGCCTCCCAAAGTGCTGGGATTACAGGCGTGAGCCACCGCGCCCGGCCTTATGATGGTGTTAAGGCCCAGCAGCACTTGTGCTCCATCACTTCTTGGTGTAAGAATTGGTGCTAAGGAAGGAGACCACTACTACTCCTGCTGCCCTCCTCCCCCCACCTTACCTAGTTCACAAGACAGGAGGAAAGAGAGAAAGCAAAAAGTTAGAAACAAAAGTAAGATAAATAGCCAGACAACTTTGGCACCACCACCCGGCCCTAGGAGTTAAAAAAAGTAATAATAACATCAACCCCTGACCTAAACTACTTGTGTCATCTGTAAATTCCAGACACTGTATGAAAAAAGCATTGTAAAACTTTTTGTTCTGTTAGCTGATGCATGTATCCCCCAGTCACATTTCCCATGCTTGCTTGATTTATCATGACCCTTTCACATGGACCCCTTAAAGTTGTAAGCCTTTAAAAAGGCCAAGAATTTCTTTTTCGGGGAGCTTGGCTCTTAAGAAGTGAGTCTGCCGATGCTCCCAGCCGAATAAAAAACCTCTTCCTTCTTTAATCCGGTGTCTGAGGAGTTTTGTCTGCGGCTGGTCCTGCTACAGTGCAGCTGGCTGGGCGCGGTGGCTCACGTCTGTAATCTCAGCACTTTGGGAGGCCAAGGCGGGTGGATCACAAAGTCAGGAGTTCAAGACGAGCCTGGCCAAGATGGTGAATCCCCGTCTATACTAAAAATACAAAAATTAGCCAGGCATGGTGGCGGGCACCTGTAATCCCAGCTACTCAGGAGGCTGAGGCAGAATTGCTTGAAGCCGGGAGGTGGAGATTGCAGTGAGCTGAGATTGTGCCACTGCACTCCAGCCTGGGCTACAGAGGGAGACTCCATCTCAAATTAAAAAAAAAAAAAGAGAGAGAGAGAAAGAATTAGCTTGGCCTGCACCTTACTTGTTTATAGCGATGATTTGGAGGGAAACAGGTTAAGAGCACAGGAACCACGGTCCATCTGAGAGAGCCTGGGAAGGTCATATTTAAAGCCAAAAGAATGAGATATTTCTCTGTGAAGACCCATGGAAAAGCTTCTTATAACTCTAATAGCAGTTTTTTGTTTGTTTGTTTGTTTGTTTTGTTTAAAGACAGGATCTTACTCTCTCACCCAGGCTGAAGTGCAGTGGTGTGATCATGGTTCACTGTGGCCTTAACCTCCTGGGCTCAAGTGATCCTCCCACCTCAGCCTCCCAAGTAGCTGGGACTACAGGCGAGCATCACCACGCCACGCCTGGCTCATTTTTTATGGGGTTTCACCAAATTTCTCAGGCTGGTCTCAAACTCTTGGGCTCAAGCCATCTGCCTGCCTAAGCCTCCGAAAGTGCTGGGATTATGGGTGTGAGCCACGGCACCTGGCGCTCTGATAGCACGTCTTGGAGGAAGTCACCCCTCTTTGGTCAGGAGAAAGGTGGTGACAGCAGCATGCCTAGTGCTTGTTTCTCATCTCTGACATGAGGCAAAGCCCTGGGCTTATCTTCCAGGCACACACTGGTTGGTGCTACTGTGGCCACTGGTGCAAGATAATGCCTGTTGCTCTCTCCTGGTTTTGGGCTTCCTTCCCTCCTCCCTCCCTCCTCTTCCCTCTTCCCTCCCTTCCTTCCTTTCTTTCTTCTCTCTCTCCCTCCTTCCCTTCCCCCTCCCTCCCTCCCTCCTTTCTCCCCTCCCTTCCTTACTTCCCTCTTCCCTCCCTTTCTTCCCTCCCCCTTCCTCCCTCCCTCCTTCCTTCCTTCCTTCTTTCCTTCCTTCCTTCCTTGCTTCCTTCCTTCTCTCTCTCTTTCTCTCTCTCTCTCCCTCCCCCACCTCTCTTTCTCTCATAAGAACACTTAACATGAGATCTACCCAGTTGAAAGGTTTCAGTGTACAATACAGTATTGTAAACTGTAGGCCCTATGCTCTAAACAGCTCTCTAGAACTTACTCATCATGCATAACTGAAACTTTATACCCATTGAACAGCAACTCGCATTCTCCATCCTCTCAGCCCTGGCAACCACCATCCTAGTGTTTTGTTTCTATGAGTTTGACTACTCTGGATACCCCATATAAGTGGAATCATGCCATAGTCATATAGCAAATGATGATGTTTCAATGACAGACCACATATATGACAGTTGTCCCATAAGATTATAATACAGCTGAAAAATTCCTATCATTTGGCCAGGCATTGTGGCTCACGCCTATAATCCAAGCACTTTGGATTATAGGAGCCCAAGACAGGTGAATCACTTGAGGTCAGGAGTTCTAAACCAGCCTGGCCAACATGGCGAAACACCATCTCTACTAAAAATACAAACATTAGCCAAGTGTGGTGGCACATTCCTTTAATCCCAGCTACTCGGGAGGCTGAGGCAGGGAGAATTGCTTGAACCCGGGAGGCAGAGGTTGCAGTGAGCTGAGATTGCACCACTGCACTCTAGCCTGGGCAGAATGAGACTCTGTCTCAAAAAAAAAATTCCTGTCATCTAACCATAGTACAACACATTACGTGTTTGTGGTGATGCTGGTGTAAACAAACCTACTGTGCTGCCAGTCCTATAAAAGTACTGTAGCCAGGCACGGTGACAGGCATCTGTAATCCCAGCAACTCAGGAGGCTGAGGTGGGAGGATCACTTGAGCCCAGGAGATTGAGGCTTCAGTGAGCTAGGATTGGGCCACTGCACTCCAGTGTGTCGATAGAGTGAGACCCTGTTTCCAATAAAATAATAAAATAAGAGTAGAATAGAATACAATAAGATAAAATAAAAATACTGGATAGCATATACAATTATGTATAGTACATAATACTTGATGATAATAAACAACTATGTTACTGGTTTATGTATTTATTATGCCATAGTTTTAATCATTATTTTAGAGTGTACTCTTACATACAAAAAAAAGTTAACTGTAAAACACCCTTAGGCAAGTCTTCAGAAAACATTCCAGAAGAAGGCATTGTTTTAGGAGATGACAGCTCCATGCCTGTCATTGCCCCTGAAGACCTTCCAGTGGGAAAAGATATAGAGGTGGAAGACAGTGATGTTGATGATCCTGACCCTGTGTAGGCCTAGGCTAATGTGTGTGTTTGTCTCAGTTTTAGCTAAAAAATTTAAAATGTTAAATATATATATAGATATAGAGAGAGAGTATACTATTTTGTGTATATATAGTATATATCTACTATATAATATACCATCTATACTATATATATAGTATATAGTATATACATATATAGAGAGAGAGATTGAGAGAGAGAGAGAAAGACAGGGTATCACTCTTTCACCCAGGCTGGAGTGCAGTGGTGCGATCTCAGCTCACTGTAGCCTCAATCTCCTGGGCTCAAGCAGTCCTCCCACCACAGTCTCCCTAGTAGCTGGGACTGCAGGTGTGCACCACCATGCCCAGCTAATTTTTTGTAGGGATGGGGTTTCACCATGTTGCCCAGGCTGATCTCAAACTCCTGGGCTCAAGCAATATGTAAAATATTTTTAAAAATAGAAAAATACAATAAGGATATAAAAAAAGAAAATATGTTTATACAACTATACAATGTCTTTAATTTTAGACTAAGTATTATTACAAAAGAGTCAAAAAGTTTTTTAAAAAGTAAAAAGTCCATAAAGTAAAAAAGTTACAGTAAACACAGATTAATTTATTATAGAAGAAAAATTTTTTTAAATGTATTTTTCTCTTTTTTTTTTTAATTTTAATTTTTTGAATGGTACTGCTCCTTGAGAAGCAGGGCTAACTCATAGGTAGTGTGCCCAGAGTCAGCCAAGAAAAATATTTTAAATGAGCCAGATGCAGTGGTTCACACCTGTAATCCCAGCACTTTGGGAGGCCGAAGCGGACGGATCACTTGAGGTCACGAGTTCGAGACCAACCTGGCCAACATGGAGAAACCCTGTCACTACTAAAAATACAAAAATTAGCTGGGCCTGGTGGCACGTGCCTGTAATCCCAGCTACTCGGGAGGCTGAGGCAGGAGAATCGCTTGAACCCTGGAGGCAGAGGTTGCGGTGAGCCCAGATTGTGCCACCTCACTCCAGCCTGGGAGACAGAGTGAGACTCTGTCTCAAAAAAAAAAAAAAGAATTTTTGTTTTTTGGAAATGAAGTTTAGCTCCTGTTGCCCAGGCTGGAGTGCAATGGTGCGATCTCAGCTCACCGCAACCTCTGCCTCCTGGGTTCAAGCGACTCTCCTGCCTCAGCCTCCCGAGTAGTTGGGATTACAGGCATGCGTCACCACACCCAGCTAATTTTGTATTTTTAGTAGGGACAGGGATTCTTCCTGTTGGTCAGGCTGGTCTCGAACTCTCGACCTCAGGTGATCCACCCGCCTCGGCCTCCCAAAGTGCTGGGATTACAGGCGTGAGCCACGGCGTCTGGCCCAAAAAAGAAAAATATTTTAAATAAATGCAGTGTAGCCTAAGTGTACAGAGTTTATAATGTCCATGGTAGTGTACAGGAATGTCCTAGGCCTTCCCATTCACTTACCACTCGCACACTAACTCACCCAGAGCAACTTCTAGTCCTGCAAGCTCTATTCATGATTAATGCCCTATACAGGTGTCCCATTTTTACAGGGTCAGGTCTTACATTTAAATCCATTTATTTAAAAATAAATGTATTTATATTTATTTAGAAATAAAATTTATTAAAATAATGGAATAATTAAAATAAATTCCAAATAAATTATTTTTGTGTGTAGTGTAAGATAAGGGTCTAATTTCATTATTTTGCATGTGGATATCCAATTTTCCCTATACCATTTGTTGAAGAGATTATCTTTTTCCTATTGTGTATCCAGAGTACCTTTGTCAGATTAGTTGGCCATATGTGTGAGGTTTATTTCTGGGCTCTTGATTCTGTTTCATTGGTTTATATGTCTGTCTGTTTTTATGCCAGTAGCATACTGTTTAAATTAGATTTTGAAAGCAGAAAGTGTGATGACTCTAGCTTTGTTCTTCTTTCTCAAGATTGTTTTGGCTATGGGGCCTTTTGTAGATCCATATGGATTTTTGGATTTTTTTGCTATTACTGTAAAAAATGTCATTGAGATTTTGATAGGGATTGCATTGAATCTGTAGACTGCTTTGGGTAGTATAGACGTTTTAACTATATTAATTTAAGTCTAACAATCCACAAGCCCAGGATGTCTTTCTATTCATTTGTATTGTCTTCGGTTTCTTTAATTAATGTTACGTAGTTTTCAGTGTACATGTCTTTCACCTCTGCTTAAATTTATTCCTAAGTATTTTGTTCTTTTTAATGTTATTGTAAATGGAATTATGGAATTATTTTCTTAATTTCCCTTCCAGATAGTTCATTGTTGGTGTATAGAAATGCAACTGATTTTTTTTTTTTTTTTTTTTTTTTTTGCAACAGAGTTTCGCTCTTGTTGCCCAGGCTGGAGTGCAATGGTACGATCTCCGCTCACTGCAACCTCCACCTCCTGGGTTCAAGCGATTCTCCTGCCTCAGCCTCCTGAGGAGCTGGGATTACAGGCGCTCGGCACCACGCCCAGCTAATATTTTATATTTTAGTAGAGACGGGGTTTCACCACATGATCCAGGCTGGTCTTGAACTCCTGACCTCAGGTGATCCACCCACCTCGGTCTCCCAAAGTGCTGGGATTACAGGCGTGGGCCACCGTGCCTGGCACAACTAATTTTTTAATGTTGATTTTGTATCCTGCAACTTTACTGAATTTGTTTATTAGTTCTAACAGTTATTTTGTGAATTTGTTTATTAGTTCTAACAATTATTTTGTGAAGTGTTTAGAGTTTTCTAGAGATAAGATTGTATCGGCCGGGCGCGGTGGCTCAAGCCTGTAATCCCAGCACTTTGGGAGGCCGAGATGGGCGGATCACGAGGTCAGGAGATCGAGACCATCCTGGCTAACACGGTGAAACCCCGTCTCTACTAAGAAATACAAAAAATAGCCGGGCGAGGTGGCAGCGCCTGTAGTCCCAGCTACTCGGGAGGCTGAGGCAGGAGAATGGCGTGAACCCGGGAGGCGGAGCTTGCAGTGAGCTGAGATCCGGCCACTGCACTCCAGTCTGGGCGACAGAGCGAGACTCCGTCTCAAAAAAAAAAAAAAAAAAAGATTGTATCATCTGCAAGCAGAGATAATTTTTTTTCTTTCTGATTTGGTTGCCTTTTATTTATTTATTTATTTATTTAGGAGACGAAGTCTCACTCTGTTGCCCAGGCTGGAGTTGCACCCTCTGCCTCCAGGGTTCAAGCAATTCTCTCACCTCAGCCTCCTGAATAGCTGGGTCTACAGGTGCGCACCACCACGCCTGGCTAAGTTTTTGTATTCATTTATTTATTTATTTATTTTATTTTTTTTTTTTTTGAGATGGAGTCTCGCTGTGTCCCCCAGGCTGGAGTGCAGTGGCGCGATCTCGGCTCACTGCGAGCTTCGCCTCCCAGGTTCACGCCATTCTCCTGCCTCAGCCTCCTGAGTAGCTGGGACTACAGGCGCCCACTACCGCGCCTGGCTAATTTTTTGTATTTTTAGTAGAGACGGGGTTTCACCGTGGTCTCGATCTCCTGACCTGGTGATCCGCCCGCCTCGGCCTCCCAAAGTGCTGGGATTACAGGCGTGAGCCACCGCGCCCGGCCAAGTTTTTGTATTTTTAGTACAGACGGGGTTTCATCATGTTGGCCAGGCTGGTCTTGGAACTCCCGACCTCAAGTGATCAGCCTGCCTCAGCCTCCCAAAGTGCTGGGATTACAGGCGTGAGACACCGCACTTGGCCTGTTGCCTTTTCTTTTTTGTGCCTAATTGCTCTGGCTAGGACTTCCAGTACTGTGTTGAATAGGAGTGGTGAGAATGGGCATCCTTGCCTTGTTCCTGATCTTAGAGGAGAAGCTTTTAGTTTTTCACTGTTGACTACATGATGTTAGCTGTGGGCTTGTCATATATGGCCTTTTTTTTTCCCTAAGCCATTTGCACATACAGATTGAATCAGATTAAAATAAACAACACAAAATATATTTAAATGAGAAACTGAAACATTAAAAATAATATTAGGTGACATTAAAACTGTCATGGAAATAAACTGTATATACAACAAATAAATCAATGATTGTTAACTTTTTTAGACAGTTTGAATATCAGATTAAAATGAATAGCATTATTAGTCAGTAAAAAGAGCATATAAATTATTTTCAAATTCCAAATAAAAATATTTAAAATTTTGAAATTTTGGACCCAAAATTATGTCAGTAATTTCATGAAAGTAGATCTCTAATAGGTCCTATATTCTAGACTCTGTGAAATGACATCAGAAACTGTCAATTAAAGTGTAACTCACAAATAATATCTAGCTACATACAAGTCTAACTTTAGATCAATTTGAATAACTATTGAATTTAAAAGAAAATTGATGCTGAGGTTAATTTACAGAGTCAATGAAATGCCAAGAAGAAAGCATTGAGACTGAAACTAAAGAACCAAATATTGCATAACAAATTCTGCCAGTACTAACTTACATTTATAGAGAGAAAAATCTATTCTGGCCATGTGTAGCTGCTAATATTAATAAACTAATCACATTCTACACATCAGTGTTCCATACTGTATATTGGGGAGGGGGTGTTTCAAGTAAAGAGGCTCAAGATTTCTCATAAGATGCTGATGTGTGGTAGCAATACATAACTAAAATATTTTACTTATGTGTGCAGTGTGAAAGTTTGCATCAGAAGTTACAAAAATCTCCAGAATGCCCAACGGGGCTGAAAGGAAAAATATCAGAACTTTTCAGGAACACAAATGAGTCAAGAAAAGATTAAAAGGCTTTATCAACGTGAGAAGCCAATGGCTGATCACAAGGCAAAATTGATAATATTGTGCCAGGTTAAGTAGAACAAACAAATATACTGATTGAAGACATTTACATGGAAAGATCTCCCAATCATGACAGCTAAATTATAAGTTATGAAGTACACACACACACAAAATAAGCTTCCATAATTTAGAGTAAGAAGAAATTGGATGCTACATAAATTAATAATATTGGAATTGTATTTAAAATGTTTAAGTCAATTCAGTGATAAAATAAGAGACAAAAATAATGTTTAAAGAGGAAGAAACTTTAAAATTGAAGAGCATCCATGGAAAGAGATAACTGTAAATTGAATAAATGAGAAATAAAAATCTATAAATTCAATATACATTGTATTGGGAAGCTATTGACTCAGAATAAGCTAATGAGAGAAATAGTGCACTGGAAGATTAAGGAGAGAAAATCGATGCTAATAAAAGTAAAGTGATATAAAATGTAAATATATTTATGGATCTATAAAGACAAAGATTAGAAGGAATAAAGTATATTCAATTGTTTCACTGAAATATATACAAAGAATAAGACACAAATATAGTTTTAAAAAGAAATACTTTTTTTGTAAAATTAAAAGCCAGAAAAAATTCTCGAATTCAGAAGTACATAGTTTTCAAAAAAAAAGGTAAATACAGGTGATCATTTATACAGAAATAATAGTCAAGCTGTATAACACTAAAAAGAAATAAAAATCTTAAAAGTAGGGAGAAAAAAAACAGAGGTAAGCCACAAATTTGTAGGCACCATCCACACAGCCTTGATAGAAGCCAGAACAAGGAAAAGTAAATATTGAGTGTAAGAATTTAATATTTAGTCAAATATCTTTAATAAATAAAAATAAAACATTCTCAAAAGTACGAAGACAGAGAGCTTATATTACCAGAAGGATATTCTTAATATTACACTTCAAAAAGAAGTAAAAATGTTTTCTATATTAAGGCCTGAAAATCAAAATGAAAAAAGAAGACACTTGTAAACATATGGGAATATCTATCCATCATGTATGTTAAACTAAAAAAAAAAAAAACCCACAGAGAATTGGCAGCATTTGTTTCAAAAGTATTTAGACATATTGAAAGTGTAAATCCATACATTTAAGTTAAATTAGATAGCAAGTTCTGTACTACTTAAGTAACTTAACTGGTGACAGAATAATCTGTTTTCAATAAAAATAACTTGTTAAGCTTCTGTCTCACAGTTTGTGTCACACTGATTATCCTTTTATCAGATCTGAGTAGCACCAAAAGACTGACAGTGGCAGTATACATTGCCCACAAGCCTCTGGACACCCAGGACAACAGGGTCATATGCCCATAGCAAGGTTAAGGTGCATGAGATGATGAAATCGACCCAGTAGATGACCACAAAGAAACTCACCAGCAGCAGGATGGTCTGAGTGGCACTTTTCTCTGGGGAAGGTCTTGGGGAGAGGCTGGTGCTGTGAAAGTATCAGAATTTCTTCTGGTGCCTGAACAAAAGAACCACCCTGTATGCACTTGAGAGGAGCATTGTTCCTATAAGAAAAACATATCTGGAGTAAGAAACAGTCTTCTGATGATGGAGTTCACGGTAGAAAAGTGAACAGTCTTTACTGGTATGCAGAAGATGGCTCAGGGTCACAACGGAAGACGCCACGGTGCACAAGATGAGATTACTACTGAAAAAAAACCTGAGAAAATGTGAAAAGAAGAAATGGCAGGTGAAAATGATATATATTTATGGTTAAACCGAGAGCTTCTGGGGCTGATGATTATGGCCTGAAGTACACTCAGGAGGCAGGTGGTGCAGATGGAGAAACTCCTCATCACCTTGTTCAGGTAAAAAAAAAAAATCCTTTACACTTGAAGTCGTTCTGAAAATACAGTAATTCAGACAGACCTGGAGACAACAATGGCACCACAGTAAGGAGGGTCACTGTGGATGAAGGCCAGGTGATAAATGCTCAGGTCTGTGGGCTTAGGCCTGCATTACAGAAGAAGTGTGAAGACGTGGAAGAAAATGAGGAAACTGAGGGTCAAGATTCCAATGCCACCTTGAAAAAAAAAAAGGCATTTTTCAATGAAAACATAACTGGAATGTAATCATCTAAATTGCAAAAGAGAAACATATTTTGAATATCTGAAAATAATAGACTTTACATTATAAATGTTATTGTATGTTCAAAATCACTTTTTTATCATAAAATTCTTGATTCTATTGCATAAATTTTCAAAAGTACAGTCAGCATTATTTTTCACACTATATATATATATATATATTCTAAGAATATTTGTGTGTGTGTATATATATATATTTTGAGATGGAGTCTCTCTCTGTCGCCCAAGCTGGAGTGCAGTGGCATGATCTCGGCTCACTGCAACCTCCACCTCCCAGATTCAAGCAATTCTCCTACCTCAACCTCCTGAGTAGCTGTGACTAAAGGTGTGCACCACCACGCCTGGCTAATTTTTGTATTTTTGGTAGAGACAAGGTTTCACCATGTTGGCTAGGCTGGTCTCGAACTCCTGACCTCAAGTGAACCACCTACCTTGGCCTCCCAAAGTGCTGGGATTACAGGCATGAGCCACAGTGCCTGGCCGTGTATACATACTTTTTTTTTTTTTTTTTTTTTTTTTTTTTTTTTGAGACGGAGCTTTACTCTTGTCACCCAGGCTGGAGTGCAATGGTGTGACTTCAGCTCACCACAACCTCTGCCTCCTAGGTTCAAGCAATTCCCCTATCTCAGCCTCCCAAGTATGTGGGATTACGGGCGCCTGCCACCACGCCTGGCTAATTTTTCTATTTTTAGTAGAAATGGGGTTTCACCATGTTGGCCAGGCTGGTCTCAAACTCCTGACCTCAGGTGATCCGCCCACCTTGCCCTCCCAAAGTGCTGGGATTTTGGGAGCCACCACGCCCAACCCAACATAACTTAAAAAATTGAAAACAAAATCTGACTGACTCTCATATCACAGCATTAATTTTCTTAGCCTCTCTTTCACATTTAAGAACTTTTATGATTACCCTAGGCTCACACTTATAATTCAGATAAGATCAGGTGCATTCAGGGTGGTATGGCTGTAGACACCAAACTCATAATTCAAATTAATCTCTTTATTTTAGAGTCAACTGATTATCACCCTTGATTTTATCTACAGCCGCTATTCTTCTTTGTCATACACCATAATATATTCCTAGGACCCAGGGGTTAAGACATGGGCACTTTTGTGGGGCATCATTTCATTTATCACAACTCCTATTAATTGTATTTTATTAAAATAATCATGGCTCTGTCCAACTTTTGTTTCCATCCCAGAGAACCCTTATGTAAATATTTTTATCTTAGAAGAAAATTGCAGCCGGGCGCGGTGGCTCACGCCTGTAATCCCAACACTTTGGGAGGCTGAGGTGAGGCTCATTTGAGGTCAGGAGATCAAGACCAGCCTGGCTAACATAGTGAAACCCTGTGTCTATTAAAAATACAAAAATTAGCCAGGCATATATGGCCTTAGGTAAATTCCATCTATACCTAGTTGATTTAGAGTTTTATCATGAAGTTGCATTGAATTTTTGTGAAATACTCTTTCTGAATCTTTTGAGATGATTGTTATCCTTCCTTCTGTTAATGTGGTATATCACATTTATTAATTTGTGTATGTTGAACCATCCTTGCATCTTAGGGATTAATCCCATTTGGTCATGATGTATGATCCTTTTAATGTGCTGTTGGATTTGGTTTGCTAGTATTTTGTTGAGGCTTTTTGCATTTATGTTCATCAGGGATATTGGCTGTAGCGTTCTTTTCTTGTAGTGTCTGACTTTGGTATTAGGGTAATGCTGGCCTTGTAAAATGAATTTGGCAAACACAGGCAACCAAAGCAAAAATGGGCAAACGGGATCACATCAAGTTAAAAAGCTTCTGCACAGCAAAGGAAACAATCCACAAAGTGAAGAGACAACCCAAAGAATGGGAGAAAATATTCGCAACTACCCATCAAGGGATTAATAACCAGAATATATAAGGATCTCAAACAACCCAAGAGGAAAGAATCTAATAATCTGATCAAAAAGTGGGCAAAAGATCTCCATAGACATTTCTCAAAAGAAGACATACAAATGACAAGCAGGCATATGAAAAGTTGCTCAATGTCACTGATCATCAGAGAAATGCAAATCAAAACTACAATGAGATAACAATCTCACCCCAGTTAAAATGGCTTCTGTCCTGCCAGATGTGGTGGCTCATGCCTGTAATCCTAGCACTTTGGGAGGCCGAGGCGGGTGGATCACGAGGTCAGGAGTTCGAGACCATCCTGGCCAACATGGTGAAACCCCTGACTCTACTAAAAATACAAAAATTAGCCGGGCCTGGTGGCGTGTGCCTGTAATCCCAGCTACTCGGGAAGCTGAGGCAGGAGAATCGCTTGAACCTGGTTGGCGGAGGTTGCAGTGAGCTGAGATCGCACCATTGCACTCCAGCCTGGGCAACAGAATGAGACTCGGTCTCAAAAAAAAAAAAAAAAGGCTTCTATCCAAAAAACAGGCAGTAACAAATGCTGGCAAGGATATGGAGAAAAGGGAACCCACGTACACGGTTGGTGGGAATGTACATTAGTACAACCAGTATGGAGAACAGTTTGGAGCTTCCTCAAAAAACTAAAAATAGGGCTCTCGTATGATCCAGCAATCCCACTGCTGGCTATATACCCAAAAGAAAGGAAAGGAAATCAGTATATGGAAGAGATATCTGCACTCCTATGTTGCATCACTGTTTCCAATATCTAAGATTTGGAAGCAACCTAAGTGTTCACCAACAGATGAATGGATAAAGAAAATATGGTACTTGTACACAATGGAGTACTATTCAGCCATAAAAAAGTATGAGATCCTGTCATTTGCAAAAACATAGATGGAGGCTGGGTGCAGTAGCTCACCCCGTCATTGCAGCACTTTGGGAGGCAGAGGCAGGCTGATTACTTGAGTCCTGGAGTTTGAGACCAGCCTGGCCAACATGGCGAAACCCCATCTCTACCAAAAATACAAAAATTAGCTGGGCGTGGTGGCACGCAACTTTAATCCCAGCTACTCAGGAGGCTGAGGCAGGAGAATTGCTTGAACCCAGGAGGCGGAGGTTGCAGTGAGCCTAGATTGTGCCACTGCACTCTAGCCTGGGTGACAGAGCGAGACTATGTCTCAAAAAAATAAATAAATAAAAAGATGGAACTGGAGATCATTGTTAAGTGAAATAAGCCAGGCACAGAAAGACAAACATCACATGTTCTCACTTATTTGTAGGATCTAAAAATCAAAATGATTGAACTCATGGACACAGAGAGTAGAAGCATGGTTACCAGAGGCTGAGAAGGCTAATAGGGGGATTGGGGGAAGGTGGGGATAGTTAATGGGTACAATAAAAAATAGAATGAATAAGACCCACTATTTGATAGCACAACTGGGTAACTATAGTCAACAGTAACTTAGTTGCACATTTTAAAATAACTAAAAGAAGGCCAGGCATGGTGGCTCATGCCTATAATCCCAGCACTTTGGGAGGCTGAGGCAGGCAGATCACTTGAGGTCAGGAGTTCAAGACGAGCCTGGCCAATGTGGTGAAACCCTGTCTCTACTAAAAATACAAAAATTAGCCAGGCATGGTGGCAGGTGCCTGTAATCCCAGCTACGTAGGAGGCTGAGGCAGGAGAATGCCTTGAACCCGGCAGGCGGAGGTTGCAGTGAGCTGAGATCACGCCACTGCACTCCAGCCTGGGCAACAGAGTGAGACTCTGTCTCAATAAATAAATAGACCGGGTGCGGCGGCTCACGCCTGTAATCCCAGCACTTTGGGAGGCCAAGGCAGGCAGATCACGATGTCAGGAGTCCGAGACCAGCCTGGCCAACACAGTGAAACCCCGTCTCTACTAAAAATACAAAAAATTAGCCAGGCGTGGTGGTGTGCGCCTGTAATCCCAGCTGCTCAGGAGGCTGAGGCAGGAGAATTGCGTGAATCTGGGAGGTGGAAGTTGCAGTGAGCCGAGACCGCGCCATTGCACTCCAGCCCAGGCGACAGTGCGAGACTCCATCTCAAAAAAATAAATGAATAAAATAACTAAAAGAATGTAGTTGTGTTGTTTGTAACCCAAAGGATAAATGCTTGAGGTGATGGATACCCCATTCTCCATGATACAATTATTTTGCATTATGCGTTGCACATGGCATGCCTGTATCAAAACATCTCATGCACCCGGTAAGTATGTATACATGTTGTGTACCCACAAAAATGAAAAGTAAAAATAAATAAAGTAAAATGAATCTGGAAGTGTTCCCTCTTCTATTTTTGGAAGAGTTTAAGAAGGATTTATATTATTATTTTTTAATGTTTGGCAGCATTCACCAGTGGAGCCCTCTGGTCATAAAGCAACAGAAAATCTGAACAGACTAACAATGAGTAGCAAGATTGAAGCAGAAATCAAAAACCTCTGGGCACATATTTATAGCTTTATTGAGGCTTAATTTGCATACCATAAAATTCACCCATTGTGTCAATTCAATGATTTTTTAGTAAATTTCTAGAGTCGTCCCAACATCATCACAATCCCATTTTAGAACTTTTCCATCAACTCCAAAATTTCCCTCAAGCCCACTCATGGCGACTCTCCACTTTCTAACCTGTAGCCTCAGGCAACCACTGACCTTTCTGTTTCTATAGATTTGCCTTTTCTGGACATTTTATATAAATGGAGTCATACAGTATGTGGTCTTTTGTATCTGGCTCATCCGTGTGGTGCTGTGTCAGTATTTTGTTCCTTTTACTGCTGATAGTACTCCATTGTATGGCTATATCACATTTTGTTTATCTGCGCACCACTAATAGACATTGGGATGATTTCTAGGTTCTGGTTGTTATGAATAATGCTGTAATTCAATATGTATGAATAGTGTATATTTGGCCGGGCGCGGTGGCTCAAGCCTGTAATCCCAGCACTTTGGGAGGCCGAGATGGGCGGATCACGAGGTCAGGAGATCGAGACCATCCTGGCTAACACGGTGAAACCCCGTCTCTACTAAAAAATACAAAAAACTAGCCGGGCGCGGTGGCGGGCGCCTGTAGTCCCAGCTACTCAGGAGGCTGAGGCAGGAGAATGGCGTGAACCCGGGAGGCAGAGCTTGCAGTGAGCTGAGATCCGGCCACTGCACTCCAGCCTGGGCGGCAGAGCGAGACTCCGTCTCAAAAAAAAAAAAAAAAAAAAAGAATAGTGTATATTTGCATGCAAGTCTTTAGTGGACATGTTTTTATTCTCTTGGGTAGATGCCTAGGAGTGAAATCGCTTGGTCAGGTTTTTTTTGTTTGTTTGTTTTTGAGACGGGGTCTCATTCTGTCACCCAGGCTAAAGTACAGTGGTGCAATCATGGTGCACTGCAGTCTCGACCTCCTGTGCTCAGTCTCCTGAGTAGCTGGGATTACAGGCACGCATCACCAAGCCCGGCTAATTTTTGTATTTTTAGTAGAGACGGGGGTTTCACCATGTTGGCTAGGCTGGTCTCGAACTCCTGACCTCAAGTGATCCACCGCCTCAGCCTCCCAAAGTGCTGGGATTACAGGTATGAGCTACTGCACCTGGCCTCGTTTCCAATTTTTATGTTGGTATTACATAAATTATTTTTAAATACTTGTATATTAGCTGACTTTTGCTACACTAGAAACAACACCAAAACTTAGTGACATAAGGCAATAAACATTAAATTATTTTTATGTCTTTGTGGGTCAGCTGGATGGTTCTAGTGTGGGCCAGCTCCTGTGGGGCTGGAGTGTATAGGATGGCCTCGTTCATATGTCTGGCAGTAGGCAGGCCGGTGGGTATAAGAGTGTTCTCCACTGGGTTGGTTTACCTTTGCTCCAGCAGGCTAGCCCAGGCTTACGGTTCCCAAGATCAGCATCTGTAAGCACTTCTCAGGCCTCTGCTTGCGTCACATTTGCTACTGTCTCACGGGCCAAAGCAAGTTCTAAGGCCAGCTTACATTCAAAGAGTGGTAGAGACTCTGTCTTGATTGGAAAAGGTGTAAAGTCATATTGCACAGGGGCATGGACACAGGGAGGGGTGGAGAATTAGGGCCATTTCTGTAATCTACCACAAATAGGTTTGACTTCTTTCTTTTTTTTTTGAGACGGAGTCTCGCTCTGTTGCTGCCCAGGCTGAAGTGCAGTGGCACAATCTTGGCTCACCGCAGCCTCCGCCTCCTGGGTTCAAGCAATTCTCGTGCCTCAGCCTCCCAAGTAATTGGGATTATAGGCGTGAGTCACCGTGCCCAGCCTAGGTTTGATTTCTAGCCATTAGATTCTTAGGTGTTACTTAAGTGGATTATGAATTTTATGTTTGTCAACAAAATGTGCAGACACAAAGCTTATAATTTCCCTGAATCTTCCTTAATTGTGTTTTTCACACATTCATTTTTCTTCAAATCATCTAAGTATGATGCTGAATTTTGGAGCACAGAAAAGAAACTGCTTCCAAAGTCACCTCCTTGTAAAGTCACATTTAGATCAGAGGAAGCCATGGACCATTTAGAATCTTGGGAAAATGAAGGCCTTTGCTTGGGAGGCAATCTTGCATTCAGGCTGATTGGGGCATCCACATGGGGCTGAAGCTTCCTGTAACTTCACTCCAGTGCTCACACACGTGGGGGCCTAGACTCGCAGAGGACACTCTGCATTCAGTTCCACTGTTAACAGGAATTACTCCTACTTCACAAGGAGCAATGACATTAAAGAAGTTACCTCTGTGGCCCAGGTAGAGGCTGGGGGACAATTGTCAGCAGCTTTCATGGAACTTTTGGTTTTTTGTTTTTGTTGTTGAGACAGAGTCTTCCTGAGTAGTTGAGACTACAGGTACCCACCACCATGCCTGGCTAATTAGTTGTATTTTAGTAGAGACGGGGTTTCACCATGTTGGTCAGGCTGGTCTCTTAACTCCTGACCTCAAGTGACCCACCCACCTCGGCCTCCAAAAATGTTGGGATTACAGGCATGAGCCACCGTGCCCAGCCAGCGAACTTGATTTGATGGAGGAAACTTGGATTGGAAGGATTAAAGAAGCAAACGGCAGCCTGAGCCATGCATCCCATCTATTTTCCCGCCCATCAGCACCTCTACTCTGTACCTGGGCATGTGTGAACCCTCTTTGCACAAGCAAAAGGATAGAAATGGCTGGACTGTCAGCATGAAACAAAACATACTATGAGAATAAAGGATTAAAAAAACACATGAGGCCAAGCATAGTGGCTCATGCCTGTAATCCCAGCACTTTGGGAGGCCGAGGCAGGCAGATCACCTGAGGTCAGGAGTTTGAGACCACCCTGGCCAACATGGCAAAACCCCGTCTCTACTTAGAAAAAACAAAAATTAGCCAGGTGCGGTGGCGTGTCTGTAATCCCAGCTACTAGGGAAGCTAAGGCAGGAGAATTGCTTGAACCTGGGAGGTGGAGGTTGCCGTGAGCCGAGATCACGCCACTGCACTCCAGCCTGGGAGACAGAGTGAGACTGTCTCAAAAATAAATAAATAAATGAATAAATAAATAAAAATAAAATTGTAAAATATGCATTCACAAATTAGTGTTACTGGAAAACTGCATGTTACGTAACAGTATATACAAAAGTGAAAAAGTAAAACCAAAATGATATATCACCAAAATTAAAAACACAAAAATTTAAAATAAAAACAAAATGACACGTACAAGTAAACCGTTTTTTTAAAACTTTATGTAAATATAAACACGGACATTTAGAAATATAAACATTCAAAGGATAGAAATGAGAAATTACTCCTTGGGTGTTGGGTGTCTGTTTGCCATTTATTTCTACAATGTAGTCCCCTCTTTTCCGAAAAAGTTGCAAGCAACATGGATGACTTTTCCAAAGATAAGAGAGACCCGGCATGGTGGCTCACGCCTGTAATCCCAGCACTTGGGAGGCCGAGGCAGGTGGATCATCTGAGGTCGGGAGTTCGAGACCAGCCTGGCCAACATGGCAAAACCCCCATCTCTACTAAAAATGCAAAATTAGGTGGGCGTGGTGGCGGGCGCCTGTAATCCCAGCTACTCAGGAGGCTGAGGCAGGAGAATCGCTTGAACCCGGGAGGCGGAGGTTGCAATGGGCCGAGATCGCTGCCACTTCACTCCAGCCTGGGTGAGAGAGTGAGACTCCGTCTCAAAAAACAAAACACAAAACAAACAAACACAGAAGAGAAAACACTCTCTGAAATTAAAGTAAAGGGAATAGAAAACAATGGGAAGCTAGTTGGTAGTAGGGGAAAGGGCTATTTTCCAATGGCGAGTGACAAAACCACAAGGCAAAACTGTCCCTCCCCCTCCAACTGGAGCCCATACAGGGAGGCATGCACACGGGCGCACGTGTGTCCCTCTGTGAGCGTTGTATGGTGCGCACTGATAGACTGATGGGGACCCTCTGACCGTTCCTGTGAGGACTTGAGCCAAAAAGCTACTTCCCGCTTGGCACAGCTGGCCCAGCCCAGTGTGCTTCTGAAACTCTAGGAACCATCGGAGTCCACTGGAGGGTTTCTGAAAACACCAACTGCTGGGCCCCAGGCCCACAGCTTCTGATTCAGTGGGTCCTAGGTGGGGCCCGGGAATATGCATTTTTAATAAATTCCCAACGAGGCAGCTGCTGCCTGCCAGGGAACCCCACTTTGGGAACCACTGGACTAGTGTCTGGGTCAGCGAATAGAGGAGGCCACCCGGAGGCCGGAAGGTGCTTGAGGCCCTGGGCCTCGTGGCTGGTGGCTGGAGATGCCCTCCTCCAGGCCTCGAGCTTCCTCAACCTGACAACTTGCCAGTAAGGGAAATGGGCGCGATCTAACGTGCCGCGAACTAGTGCAGATTCACACAGCCTAGGTCGAGTAGAAATGGAATTCTAGAAATGATGTATGCCAAGAGTTTGCAGTGTAGACCTCAGAATCATCTCAGATTCTAAGGGGAAACCAAACGACTGCAGCAGCAGCAGCAGCAGCAGCAGCAGGGAACAGGTTGGCTACAGAGCCAGTGGCCACACCCGGCTTTCTGCAGCCTTTTTGGCTCCGCAGCATTTTTTTCGGAGCCTAAGGGCGGGAGGAGATGCCGTATATTTAGGGGTGAAGTGAGAGATAGCGGAGCTTTCTGGCATTTCTGGAGCAACACTGCCCCCAAGAGGAATCTGATAAAGCCTCAAAGCTATGTGGACGAAAACAACATGAACCCACAACGTTTGAAAGGCGAGGTAATGAAAAATAGATCCGGAAAGATCCAGCAGCCAACCTGACGATCCTCGCTGATTGAAGATTAACGCACTACGAGTGCAGCTAGGTTCAAATAGCGGTTCTGCCACTTACTCACTTTGTGACCCTGGGCAAATTAGTCAACGTCCCTGTGCCTCAGTTTCCCCTACTTGTACCTACTTCATGGGGGATTAATGAACCAATATATGGAAAATATTTAAAGCATTTCTGCTGACTACAGAAACTCTTTACAACTCCCCCAGAAATAATCCAGGTCATCATGCATTTGCCCACATTCCGTCTTTGTCAGGAATTGTAGGCCAAAATGTTTTTTATTTTTAATTTTTATTTTTATTTTTATTTTTGAGACGGAGTCTCTAACTCTGTCTCTCAGGCTGGAGTGCAGTGGCGTGATCTGGGCTCACTGCAACTTCCACCTCCCAGGTTCAACCAATTCTCCTGTTTTAGCCTCCCGAGTAGCTGGGATTACAGATACTCGCCACCATGCCTGGCTAATTTTTATTTTTTTAGTAGAGACGGGGTTTTGCCGTGTTGCCCAGGCTGGTCTCAAACTTCTGACTTCAGGTGATCCGCCTGCCTCGGCCTCCCAAAGTGCTGGGATTATAGGTGTGAGCCACTGCGCCCGGCCCAAAATGTACTTATTTTTTAAAGACAATGCTTTAGTTCTAGTTCTCCACAATTAAACCCAGCATAGTGGCCAGGTGTGGTGGCTCATGTAATCCCAACACTTTGGGAGGCCGAGTCAAGAGGATCGCTTGAGACCAGGAGTTCAAGACCAGCCTGAGCAATATATCGAGACCCCCGTCTCTATTTTCAAATATAAAATAGGCCAGGCACAGTGGTTCATGCCTCTAATCCCAAGATTTTGGGAGGCTGAGGAGGGAAGATTGCTTGAGTCCAGGAGTTTGAGACCAGCCTGGGCAACATGTCGAGGCCCCGTCTCTACCAAAATTTTTAAAAAATTAGCCAGGTGTGACGGTGCATGCCTGTAGTCCCAGCTACTTGGGAGATTGAGGTGGGAAGATTGCTTGAGCCTAGGAAGTCAAGGCTGCAGTGAGCCGAGATCACACCACTGCACTCCAGCATGGGTGACAGAGCAAAGACCCTGTCTCAAAACAAACAAATAAATAAAATATAATAAAATAAAATAAAAATAAAATAATATAAAATATAAAGACATTAGTTGGGTGTGGTGGTTCGTGGCCGTAGTCTCAGCTACTCAGGAAGCTAAGGTGGAAGGATCGCTTGAGCTCAGGAGTTCGAGGCTGCACAGTGAGCTATGATCGCACCATTGCACTCCACTCTGGGCCACAAAGTGAGACCCTGTCTCTAAAAAAATATTTTTAATTACATTAAAATAAAATTTTTTTTAAAGTCAGGTCTGGCTTTTTTTTTAAAAAAGTCATACTCTCGGCCGGGCGCGGTGGCTCAAGCCTGTAATCCCAGCACTTTGGGAGGCCGAGACGGGTGGATCACGAGGTCAGGAGATCGAGACCATCCTGGCTAACACGGTGAAACCCCGTCTCTACTAAAAAAAAAAATACAAAAAAATAGCCGGGCGAGGTGGTGGGCGCCTGTAGTCCCAGCTACTCGGGAGGCTGAGGCAGGAGAATGGCGTGAACCCGGGAGGCGGAGCTTGCAGTGAGCTGAGATCCGGCCACTGCACTCCAGCCTGGGCGACAGAGTGAGACTCCGTCTCAAAAAAAAAAAAAAAAAAAAAAGTCATACTCTCAATATAGGCATAGAACACTGTTTACAGCTTTTGCCTCCATAAAATTATTTTTCTGTTACAGAAAATTTCAAGCGTATAAAAAAGTAGAGAGAATAATACAATAAATCTCCATGTAGTCATCGTCTAGTTCAATACTGATCAATTTACAGCCAATCTTGTTTCTTTTATGTCCTCTACCCACATCCCCACTGGATTATTTTGAAGCAAAACCCAGATATTACATAATTTTACCCATGAATCTCTCAAGATGTTGCTGTAAATGATAAGAACTTTTTTTTTGTTTGTTTTTTGTTTTTGTTTTTTTTTTTGAGACAGTCTCGCTCTGTTGCCAGGCTGGAGTGCAGTGGTGCAATCTCGGCTCACTGCACTCTCCACCTCCCGGGTTCAAGCGATTCTCCTGCCTCAGCCTCCTGAGTAGCTGGGATTACAGGTGCCCGCTACCACGCCCACCTAATTTTGCATTTTTAGTAGAGATGGGGGTTTTGCCATGTTGGCCAGGATGGTCTCGATCTCTTGACCTTGTGAACCACCCACCTCAGCCTCCCAAAGTGCTGAGATTACGGGCATGAGCCACTGCACCCAGCCCAAATGATAAGAACTTTTAACAAGTTAGCTGTAAATCATGATCATATCTCAAAAATAATAATTATTTAATCAATTATCTAGTCAGTTACTTTGTCTCTCTCTTTATCAGTTTTCAGAATGAGTTGGTTCGCTAGCATCCTCCAAAGGTGGCCAGGGAGATTTTGTGGCATCATTGTACTCTGAGGGCTAGGAGATGTATTTCTATCTATTGCAGTTATTGTTCTTTTTGATGCTCAAATTGCCCCATCTTTGGCCAATGGGAGCCTTTGAAACTGCTTGATATGACCCCAGTAATCTATAACTTCCTTTTGATATGATGCAGTTTTTAAATAATATATAATTTTATATTATAATGATTATATAATAATATTGTGTTTGCATGGTTCTCAATAATAGTATGGTATATTCAAACGATAAATAATAATAATATGTGCCAGGCACGGTGGCTCACGCCTGTAATCCCAGCATTTTGGGAGGCCGAGGCGGGCGGATCACGAGGTCAGGAGATCGAGACCATCCTGGCTAACATGGTGAAACCCCATCTCTACTAAAAATACAAAAAAATTAGCCGGGCATGGTGGCGGGCGTCTGTAGTCCCACCTACTCGGGAGGCTGAGGCAGGAGAATGGCATGAACCCAGGAGGCGGAGCTTGTAGTGAGCAGAGATTGTGCCACTGCACTCCAGCCTGGGCAACAGAGTGAGACTCCGTCTCAAATAATAATAATAATAATAATAATAATGTATATTTAGATAAATCTAGCTTCTATCCCTGTCTCCTCAACCTTCTTCCCTCTTCCTCCACCCATAATAAACCATTTTATCTTTTTTTATTTACCCCTTTACAAATAGCTGTTTGTATATTTTTGGTTTACCCGTCCATCAAAAATATGCAGACAGCTAATTTTTTTAAAGTAAATTTACAAAGAAAAAAAAAACAGAAAAAGAGCAAATTCCTAGCCAAAAAAAAAAAAAAATTCATGGATCAAAACGTATATAAATGTAAAACTTTGAGAAATACTGTGAAACTTCTTCTAAAATGCTGGTTGAATTTTATACTGCCACCTGTTATATATTATCAGTTTTCCTTATACTCTTGACAGCACTGAATATTATAAAAGGTGAGAGAGCTAAGTCTTTTTTCCCCGAGCTATTGGAGTTTTCTGTTTTTATTTTTGTTTTAAAAAATCCAAGTTTGGCCAGACCTGGTGGCTCACACCTGTAATCCCAGTACTTTGGGAGTCCAAAGCAGGAAGATTGCTTGAGCTCAGGAGTTCAAGACCAGCCTGGGCAACATGGCAAAACTCTGCCTCTACAAAAAGATACAAAAAGTTAGCTGGGCATGGTGGCTCGTGCCTGTAGTCCCAGCTTCTCAGGAGGCTGAGGTAGGAGGATCACTTGAGCCCAAGAGGCAAAGGCTGCAGTGAGCCATGATCGCACCACTGCTCTCTAGCCTGGGTGACAGAGCGAGACTCTGTCTCAAAAAAAAAAAAAAAAAAAAAGTCCACATTTATTGCATTATGGTCAAAGACTGTGGTCTGTATCCATTCTACTTTTTGGATTTACTACACTTTTCTTTGTGGCCTAATATTATGGCCAGTGATTACTAATGTTCCATAGTCGCTGACTGACTAAAAGATGTATTCATGGTTTGAAGAAAAGAGAATTTGATATAGCTTTATTAATTATACTATTTTTGCTTTTGTCTACTAGAGCTGTCATTTGCTGACAAAGGTAAGTTAAAGCCTCCTGCTTCTGGTATATTTCTATCATTTATTTATTACATTTCCTAGAGGTTATACTTTTTGCATCTTGCTACTCTATTAATTAGTACTTACAAATTTATGACAGCTATAGCATTATTTCATTTTAAATTTTTTCTTTTTTTTTTATTTACCAAGTTTTCTTTTTTATTTATTTATTTATTTATTTATTTATTTATTTATTATTATTAAGGCTGAAATGCAGTGGTGCCATCATGGCTCACTGCAGCCTTGAACATTTCTCAACCCTGGTCTCAAGTGTTCCTTCCACTTCAGCCTCCCAAGTAATTGGGACTATGGGCATGAGCCACCACACCCAGACATACACACTGTTCTATTGTATTTATTTATTTATTTCATTTCACAATGGGTCAACACAGTGTTCTAAACCTTCACCCCCAAAAAGCACTATCTCTACAAACAACAATTATTATTTTTTTTAATTAGCTGAGCATAGTGGCTAGTGGCATCACGCCTGTAATTCTAGCTACTCTGGAGGTCAAGGTGGGAAGATCATTTGAGCCCAGGAATTTGAGGCTGCAGTGAGGTGAGATCACGCCACTGTATTTTAGCTTGGGTGACAGAACAAGACCCCATCTCTAAAATAAATAAATTAAAATCTTCATCAATAAATCACAATACTTCATGGACTCATGATCTTGTAATACATTTTGTATTTAAATTCTTTATATAGACAGAGTCCCTGCACAGAATACTTGTCTGGGGCCCCATACATTTTAGGGGCAGTACTGTGGTTAGCCTTTGAGATGGTCCCTGATTCCCCATCCTGGTGTCTGTGCCCCCCGCGTTGAGTATGGTCTGGATTTTGTGACTCAAAACAAATAGAATATGGTAGAAATGATGAGATACCACCTCTGAGATTCGTTTATAAAAAGATCCCTCTCTCTCTCTCTCTCACTGGAGCCCAGCCATCAATTAGAAAGGCTATATGAAAAAAATTAGCCGGGCGCGGTGGCTCACGCCTGTAATCCCAGCACTTTGGGAGGCCGAGGCGGGTGGATCACAAGGTCAGGAGATCGAGACCACGGTGAAACCCCGTCTCTACTAAAAATACAAAAAATTAGCCGGGCGCGGTTGTGGGCGCCTGTAGTCCCAGCTACTCGGGAGGCTGAGGCAGGAGAATGGCGTGAACCCGGGAGGCGGAGCTTGCAGTGAGCCGAGATCGCGCCACTGCACTCCAGCCTGGGCGACAGAGCGAGACTCCGTCTCAAAAAAAAAAAAAGAAAAAAAGAAAAAAATTAGGCCCTGGAGATTGAGAGGCCACATGGAGGAGAGCTGAAGTACCCCAGCCAACAGCCAACACCAGCCATCAGCCAGGTGAGTGGACCTTCTTGGGAGCAGACACCCCCAGCCCCAGTCAAGCCTTCAGATGACTGCAGCCCTAGATGCAACCTCGTGGGAGACCCTGAGCCAGAACTATCTATTAGTAATAGCAAAGATACACCCAGATCCCACAGCTATAGAAACTGTAAGATAAAAATGTTTGCAGTTTTAAGTCATTCCTAATTTTTTTTTTTTTAGACAAAGTACCTGTAAAGATAATGATTATTTGTATTTATTTATGTTTTGAGACGGAGTCTTGCTCTACCACCCAGGCTGGAGTGCAGTAGCACAATCTCAGCTCACTGTAACCTCTGCCTCCCAGGTTCAAGGAATTCTCCTCCCTCAGCCTCCGAGTAGCTGGGACTACAGGTGCGCACCACCAGGCCTGGCTAATTTTTTTGTATTTTTAGTAGAGATGGGGTTTCGCCATGTTGGCCAGGCTGGTCTTGAACTCCTGACCTCAAGTGATCCACCCGCCTTAGCCTCCCAAACTGTACAGGCATGAGCCGCCGTGCCCCGTCTTTTTGAGACAGAGTATTGCTCTGTCTCCCAGGCTGGAGTGCAGTGGCATGCTCTTGGCCGACTGCAACCCTACCTCTTGGGTTCAAGTGATTCTCGTGCCTCAGGCTCCCGAGTAGCTGGGATTACAGGCACCTGCCACCATGCCCAGCTAATTTTTGTACTTTTAGTAGAGACGGGGTTTCACCATGTTGGCCAGGCTGGTCTTGAACTCCTGACCTCAGGTGATCCACCTGCCTTGGCCTCCCAAAGTGCTGGGATTGCAGGCATGAGCCACCGCGCCCAGTCAAAGTTTATTTCCAAAGACATCTGTGAATGCTACCTCTCATTTATAAATATGGATGAACACATTTTTATAGAAGAAAAAAATCTTTATTTTTACTTTTATTTTTTTTTTTAGAGACAGGGTTTTGCCCTGTTGCCCAGGCTTGAGTGCAGTGGTACAATCACAGCTCACAGCAGCCTTGACCTCATGGACTCAAGCAACCCTCCCACCTCAGCCTCCCCAGTAGCTGAGATTATAGGCACATGCCATCATGCCCAGGTAATTTTTTGTACGTTTTGTAGAGACTGGGTCTTGCCATGTTGCCCAGGCTGGTCTCGAACTCCTGGGCTCAAGTCATCGCCCGCCCTGGTCTCTCAAAGTAAGGCACCACGTCCAACCAGAAAAAAAACTTGTACATAGTACATAATAGTCCTGAGACATAGCATACATAATATACCAAGAATATAAAATAACGAGATTCAGTTTGGGGTAGAATCTAAACATCTGTATTTTAATAAAACTTTATGGGTAAGTCTGATGTGCACTGAGCGTCACTGGCCGAGAAGATGTCAGATTCAAATTAAAGAAGGCTGTGAACAAGTAAGCATTTACAGTAATATCCAATTATGATGACCAATAATACTCTATACCACTGTCGTCTAATAGCATCAAGCAAAGCACCACCAGGACTCTGATGAGTACAGGAAAACTCAACGAAAATATTTCTTTTTTCTTTTTTTTGAGACAGGGTCTTGCTCTGTTGCCATGGCGCAATCTGAGCTCACTGCAGTCATGACCTCTGAGGCTCAAGCAGTCCTCCCACCTCAGCGTCCTGAGTAACTGAGAGTATAGGTGCATGCCACCATGCCCGTTTAATTTTTTTTTTTTAATTTTTAGTAGAGATGGGGTCTCACTGTGTTGCCCAGGTTTGTCTTGAATTCCTGGGCTCAAGTGATCTTCCTGCCTTGGCCTCCCAAAGTGCTGGGATTACAGGCATGAGCCACCGCCCTGCCCAGGAAATATTTCATAAGAGTTTCATTCAGTGTTTCCTCTAAGTTGCAACATATTATGAAAAGCAAGGGCACACATCTCCAGGGACTTCCGATAAAGCATATACTTTCTGTTTATTTCTTTGTTTGTTTTCTTTTTTTGAGACAGAGTCTCGCTGTCACCCAGGCTGGAGTGCAGTGGCGCCATCTTGGCTCACTGCAACCTATGCCTCCTGGGTTCAAGAGATTCTCCTGCCTCAGTCTCCTGAGTAGCTGGGATTACAGGTGCCCGACACCACACCCAGATAATTTTTGTATTTTTAGTAGAGACGAGGTTTCCCCATGTTGCCCAGGTTGGTCTCGAACTTCTGACTACAAGTGGTCCACCCGCTTTGGCCTCCCAAAGTGCTGGGATTACAGGCATGAACCACTGCACCCAGCCATGTTCTGTATCTTTTTTTTTTTTTCTTTTTCTTTCTTTTTTTTTTTTTTTTTTTTTTGAGACAGAGTCTCGCTTAGTCGCCCAGGCTGGAGTGCAATGGCGCGATCTCGGCTCACTGCAAGCTCCGCCTCCCGGGTTCACGCCATTCTCCTGCCTCAGCCTCCCGAGTAGCTGGGACTACAGGCGCCCGCCGCCTCGCCCGGCTAATTTTTTGCATTTTTTTTTTAGTAGAGACGGGGTTTCACCGTGTTAGCCAGGATGGTCTCGATCTCCTGACCTCGTGATCCGCCCGCCTCGGCCTCCCAAAGTGCTGGGATTACAGGCGTGAGCCACCGCGCCCGGCCTTTTTTTTTTTTTGAGACGGAGTCTCGCTCTGTCGCCCAGGCTGGAGTGCAGTGGCCGGATCTCGGCTCACTGCAAGCTCCGCCTCCTGGGTTCACGCCATTCTCCTGCCTCAGCCTCCCAAGTAGCTGGGACTACAGGCGCCCGCCACCGCACCCGGCTAATTTTTTTGTATTTTTAGTAGAGACGGGATTTCACCGTGTTAGTCAGGATGGTCTCGATCTCCTGACCTCGTGATCTGCCCGTCTCGGCCTCCCAAAGTGCTGGGATTACAGGCGTGAGCCACCGTGCCCGGCCCCTTTTCTTTTTTTTTGGACGGAGTCTCACTCTATCACCCAGGCTGGAGTGTAATGGCATGATCTTGACTCACTGCAGCCTCCATCTCCCAGGTTCAAGAGATTCTCTCACCTCTGCCTCCTGAGGAGCTGGGACTACAGGCACGCACCACCATGCCCAGCTAATTTTCATATTTTTAGTAGAGATGGAGTTTCACCATGTTGGCCAGGCTGGTCTCCAACTCCTGACCTCAAGTGATCTGCCTGCCTCGGACTCACTCCCAAAGTGCTGGGATTACAGGCATGAGCCACCATGCCCAGCCTAATTTTTGTATTTTTAGTAGAGACAGAGTTTCACTATGTTGGCAAGAACTCCTGGCTTCATGTGATCTGCCTGCCTCAGCCTCCCAAAGTGTTTACAGACATGAGCCACCACACCCGGTATCTAACATCCTTTTTAAATAAAGTGAAATAACTGATCCCTGTAATTTTCTAGGGTCCCTGTGTGAAATGTCAAAGATAGTTTTAGGTACAAAGGAGATCATGAAAGTTTTTTTTTTTCTATATTTAGGTCTGGCTTTGGGAAGATAAAAGTAAAAAACTAGGCCAGGCGAGGTGGCTCACACCTGTAATCCCAGCACTTTGGGAGGCCGAGGTGGGCAGATCACCTAAGGTCAGGAGTTCGAGACCAGCCTGGCCAACATGGTGAAACCCCGTCTCTACTAAAAATACAAAAATTAGCTGGGCGTGGTGGCACATGCCTGGAATCCCAGCTACTCGGAAGGCTGAGGCGGGAGAATCGCTTGAGCCCAGGAAGTGGAGGTTGCAGTGAGCCGAGATCGTGCCACTGCACTCCAGCTTGGGCACCAGAGAGAGAGTCCCTCTCAAAAAAAAGAAGGCCAGGCGTGGTGGCTCATGCCTGCAATCCCAGCACTTTGGGAGGCCGAGGTGGGCAGATCACCTGAGGTCAGGAGTTCGAGACTAGCCTGGCCAACATGGTGAAACCCCGTCTCTGCTAAAAACACAAAAATTAGCTGGGCATGGTGGCAGGTGCCTGTAATCCCAGCTACTCGGGAGGTTGAGGCAGGAGAATCACTTGAACCCAGGAGGCAGAGGATGCAGTGAGCAGAGGTCACGCCATTGCACTCCAGCCTGGGTAACAAGAGCGAAACTCCATCTCAAAAAAAAAAAAAAAAAAAAAAAAGAAAGAAAAAGAAAGAAAGAGAAAAAAGAAAAATTCAGAGGAGTTTTATACACTTGAGTAAGACAGTATTATAGGTACCTGAGAAACAATAATGGTGACCAAAGTGACAACAAAACATAAAAATACAGATAGAGTAACATGATTATAAATCACTTGAGAGAAAATTTTTTTCTTTGTATTTCTTTTTTTCAAAAATTAAGGACATAGAGCCAGACACGGTGACTCACGCCTGTAATTCCAGCACTTTGGGAGGCTGAGGCGGGCGGATCATGAGGTCAGGAGATCAAGACGATCCTGGTTAACACGGTGAAACCCCATCTCTACTAAAAGTACAAAAAGTTAGCTGGGCGTGGTGGCAGGCGCCTGTAGTCCCAGCTACTCAGGAAGCTGAGGCAGGAGAATTGCTTGAACCCAGGAGGCAGAGGTTGCAGTGAGCCGAGATCGCGCCACTGCATTCCAGCCTGGGCGACAGAGCAAGACTCTGTCTCAAAAAAAAAAAAAAAAAAAATTAAGGCTGGGCACAAGGCCAGGAGCAGTGGCTCACGCTTATAAGCCCAGCACTTTGGGAGGCCAAGGCGGGTGGATTACCTGAGGTCAGGAGTTCAAGACCAGCGTGGCCAACATGGTAAAACCCCACCTCTACTAAAAAAAAAAAAAAAATACAAAAATTAGCTGGGCCTGGTGGTGTGTGCCTGTAGTCCCAGCTACTCGGGAGGCTGATGCAGGAGAATCGCTTGAACTCAGGAGGCAGAAGTTGCAGTGAGCCGGGATTGCGCCACTGCACTCCAGCCTGTGCGACAGAGCAGCGAGACTCCATCTCAAAAATGAAAAAGAAAAAAAAAAAGAAAGAATCACCAAGCATGTTGTAGGCCAAGGAAAGAAACGTAAGACACGAATACATTGCATAGCTTCCTCCATAACTCAGGTGTTATCAACCAAGGCAAATAACATTCACTTTCCAAGTTTCATATCATGGAACAAACTGACACTTTACTTGAAGACAGATGGCAGGGGCCCAAAGGTCAGAACTAATTTCATAGTAATACCAAGATACATTTTTGTTTTGTTTTGTTTTATGAGACAAGGTCTTGCTCTGTCATCCAGGCTTGAGTGCAGTAGCACCATCATAGCTCACTGTGGCCTCAAACTCCTGGGCTTGAGCAATCCTCCCATCTCAGCCTCCCACGTAGTTGGGACTACAGGCATGCCCCATCACACCCAACTTTTTTTACTTTTAAATAAAATTAAAAGTAGAGACAAGGTCTCTATGTTATCCACGAAATCAAAAAAAGTTTGATTTTCTAATTTTCCTATAATTTTAGAAATATTTGATTTGTATATGTGCTTATTTCTCTCTATCAGCCAATCAGAACAGAGTTCCTTTAATTTAAGTGACTTCACAAAATAATTTACGGATACCCTCCAGGGACAGGAAAATATTGCTCACTCACCTGAGGAGTCTGACTGCAGCCTCAAGCGATCCTCCCACCTCAGCCTCCCAAAGTGCTGGGATTACAGGCATGAGCCACTGCACCCAGCCCTAAGATATTCTTTATGTTAAACATGTTAATGCATTTGTTATTATTATGACTCAATAAATATTGACAATTTTCTGTTTTAATTTCTAACCCAATAAGTATCAATAGCCATAACCCACATAAATCAAAGCTCTTTGGGGTCTTTAATAAGCCCTAAGAGATTAAACAGAACTAGCTTTGACTTCACTGAGGTGTGGACAATTGTGAAATGTCATTTTAATCAACTAGCCAAGCTCAGGGCTACACCTAAACCAGCTCCCTAGAACGGCCCACGTCCCTTATATGACATCTTGATGTGGCAAAAATGGACATGTTGATTGATAGACCCCAAAAGAGGGCCTCTCTGTAGCACATACAAATAAACAGCAGGCCAGGCACAGTGGCCCACACCTGTAATCCCAGCACTTTGGGAGGCCGAGGCAGGTGAATTGCTTGAGCTCGGGAGTTCCAGACCAGCCTGGGCAACATGGCGAAACCCCATCTCTACAAAAAATACAAAAATTATGGCTGGGTGCAGTGACTCAGGCCTGTAATCCCAGCACTTCAGGTGGCCGAGGCGAGAAGACTGCTTGAGTCTAGGAGTTCGAGACCAGCCTGGGCAACATGGTGAAACCCTCTCTCAAAAAAAAAAAAAAAAATACACAAAGTAGGCTGGGCTCAGTGGCTCATGCCTGTAATCCCAGCACTTTGGGAGGCCAAGGCAGGCAGATCACGAGGTCAGGAGATCGAGACCATCCTGGCTAACACAATGAAACCCCGTCTCTACTAAAAATACAACAACAAAAAAGACATTAGCTGGGTGTGGTGGCAGGCACCTGTAGTCCCAGCTACTCGGGAGGCTGAGGCAGGAGAACAGCGTGAACCCGGGAGGCGGAGGCTGCAGTGAGCCGAGATTACGCCACTGCACTCTAGCCTGGGAGACAGAGTGAGACTCCATCTCAACAACAACAACAACAAAAAAAACACAAATTAGCTGGGTGTGGTGGTGTGTGCCTGTTGTCCCAGCTACTTGGGAGGCTGAGGTGGGAGAATCACCTAAGCTTGGGAGTTTGAGGCTGCAGTGAGCCGAGATCAGGCCACTGCACTCCAGCCTGGGCAACCGGAGTGAGGGCAATCCTGTCTCAAAAAACAAAAAGCGAAAACTAGCCGGGCTTGGTGGCATGCACCAGTAGTCCCAGCTACTTGGGAGGCTGAGGTGGGAGGATCGCTTGAGCCCGGAAGGTCAAGGCCACAGTGAGCCGTGTTCACACCACTGCATTCCAGCCTGGGCGACGGAATGAGACCCTGTCTCAATTAAAATAAATTGAATTAAATTTAAAAATAGGAAGCAGCAAAATTATACAAATTTAAAATTGTGCTTAGTAATCAGTGTTTCTGTTTTCTTCCTTACTCAGAAATGATCTGGGCATCCAATGAATATCCATTAATTAAGTACATTGAGTATCAGTCAGAATTTTCAATTACCTAAAGATCTTGGAAGTTATCTTCTTCAAGATGACATACTACAAAACATAATTACGGTGAAATAAACTTATTAGATTAATGATTTATTTTAGTCAAATGCAAGGATACATTTTTTGTAATCTTCAACATTATGTAGAAGTGGTAGCTTACTTGATCAGTAAACCTTCATCAATTTAGGAAAACACAAACTTAAACAGATAAATGCACACTTGTATTATCCTTAACACTAACAAATCAAAGAGAAAACATCCATAATAATTACAGGATAATTACATAATAATAGCATAATATTGTTTTTTGTTGTTGTTTTGTTTTGTTTTTGAGACAGGGTCTGGCTCTGTCACCCAGGCTGGAGTGCAATGGCATGATCTCAGCTCACTGCAACCTCTGCTTCCCAGGCTCAAACCATCCTCCCACCTCAGCCCCCCGAGGAGCTGGGACTACAGGCGCACACCACCACTACTGGCTAATTTTTGTATTTTTGGTAGAGACAGGGTTTTGCCATGTTGGCCAGGTTGGTCTCAAACTCCCAGGCTCAAGGGATCCTCCCACCTTGGCCTTCCAAAGTGCTGGGACTACAGGCGTGAGCCACTGCGCCCGTCCTATACTGTTTTTATTAAACTCAAATAATTAAACTAGTGTCATTTGCCAGAGATTTATCTTAATTATGAGAACTTGGATTCTGAATTGGTTTCTGAAGGAGGAATCTTTTTCAAGTCTAGTGCATTGACAGTATTGCAAGTTCAATTTCTTCCTGGACTACAGAGGACAGCCATTTAAAAAGTTTGATTTCCTAATTTTCCTATAATTTTAGGAATATTTGATTTGTATAAATGCTTATGTATCTCTTTCAGCCAACCAGAACTGAGTTCCTTTAAGTGACATTACAAAATAATGTCTGGACACCCTCCAGGGAGGGGAAAACATGGCTCCCTCACCCCAGGAGTCTGACTGCAGCCACAGAGGGAGCTCAGTGACTCATTTTCACACAGTTAACCACAGGGCAAGAGATTCGAGAGGCACAGGCTAACATGCCCGACTCCTGCTGTTCTCTGCCAACATCCGTTCATTGATTCCTAGAAGTCACCAAATGGTCAGATCAGAAAGCCAATTTCCCAATCATCACTGCCACCACTAGGGAATAACTCAGCTATAAACAAACCAAAACCAAAAACATAACAGGGGACAGGGTGGCCTGGCCTCGCCTGTCTATTTGCCTTAATTGGACTCACCTAAGGGGCAGGGTGACATGCAGTAAAAAGGTCTTTTTCCATTGATTGCCACTGGAATTGCTCTTCTGAAGTGCTGCCCTGATATCTCTGTGCTCCTGCTCAAGGACCCACAGTGGCTCCCTCCTTCCTGTTACCATGTGGATGCCACTGATTCTTTCCTCAGCTTCCATGTCAGGCTGTCATCTGTCTGAATATGCAGTGAGGCCACGATCATTGCAAGCAATCACGATCATTGCAAGCAAGGCCAGGGTAACATCTGCCCTCACTCTGGGTCACTGCATAGATCTGAGGGGTTCTTGGCAATGTCAGCTCCCTGAGGGCAGAGGTTTTGTGTGCCTTGTTGACTGTTATAACTTGGCACAGTGCCTGGCACATAGAGATACTCAGTCAATATAGGTCAGAAGAATGAATGGATGTACTCCCCAACCCTCAACTGAGTCTTGAGGAAACTGAGGCACAGAGTGGTAAAGTGACTGGCTCAGGACCATGTGGGTGAGTCATGGGAGTAACAGGATTTTCCCTGGGTCCCCAGTTACTTACCCAGTGGCCACCCATTTCTTTTCACAGTCCCTCCCCATACCTTTCCTGACAGTGGGAGACAAAGATGTGTACCACTGGCCGTGCATGGTGGCTCACGCCTGGAATCCCAGCACTTTGGGAGGCCGAGGTGGGCGGATCACTTGAGATCGGGAGTTTGAGACCAGCCTGGTCGACATGCTGAAACCCCATCTCTACTAAAAACAGTAGAGATGTGTGGTGGCGCACGCCTGTAATTCCAGCTACTTGGGTGGCTGAGGCATGAGAATCGCTTTAACCCGGGAGGCAGAGGTTGCAATGAGCAAAGATCATGCCACTACACTCTAGCCTGAGTGACAGAGCAAGATTCTGTCTCAAAAAAGCAAGCAAACAAACAAACAACAACAACAACAAAAAAACGTGCACCACTGAGACACCGTTCAAGGAAAGGCTCGCTGTGCAGCTGCAGGGAGTGCGGTGGGCAGGCAGCCTCCAGCTGTCAGCTCCTTCAGGGTCTGCAGAGAACCACTTCCCCAAGCTCATGCCCTTTACCCCAAAACACTCTGCCACGCCATCCCTGCTCCAGAGCTCCCCGCTGGGCTGGCCAAGGCTTTGTGCGGTGCGGCTTGCATCTGTACTCAGCTCTCCCCCTGCCCAATCCTGCTTCCTCCTCCTTCCCTTTACATCAACTGATAAACCTCCTGTGCCCCAAATTCCAGCTCAAATTCTGCTTCTAAAGAGCCTGCCCTGTGACACTGCCCAGTGAAACTAAGGGGTCCCAAGACTGCATCCACCAGGAGTTACCCCAGGGGAAAGCACATGAGTGGAATGGTCACTTTGTTTATCAGCTGAAGAGTAGTGGAAAGAGTCAGGAAAGCTCACCTGAGAAAACCAGAGGGTTGCAGCTCAAAGTCAAGGGTACAGGAAGTGACCCTGAGAAGGTCTCTGGCACTGTGTTCTATAAGGCTCAGCCCAACACAACCAAGCCGGTGAGCAGAGCAAGAAAACCCAGGACTGGCTTTTATTCAGAACATGTTTCCACCTGGTTCTGAGGGAATCGATATATCAAAAAGCTGGGCATAGTGGCTCACACCTGTAGTCCCAGCCACTTGAGAGGCAAGGGTGAGAAGATCTCTTGAGCCCAGGAGGCCAAGTCCAGCCTGGGCAGCATAGTGAGACCCTCCCCCATCTCTAAAATGAAGAAAGCAAAAAGTCCAAGGGAATAACAGATGGATTGCATGTTTCCGGAGCTGGGAAATCAGTCTGCGGGGAGTTCCTGAAACATGTAATATGCAGCATAGCTCAAGAAGCAGGTTGTTTTAACTTAGAAAAACTCAACAATGAAGAGTTTGAAAGTGGCTGGGTGTGGTGGTTCACACCTGTAATCCCAGCACTTTGGGAGGCCAAGGTGGGTGGATCACTTGAGGCCAGGAGTTCGAGACCAGCCTGACCAATGTGGCAAAACCTGTCTCTACTAAAAATACAAAAATTAGCTGGGCGTGGTGCCGTGCATCTGTGGTCCCAGCTACTCGGGAGGCTGAGGCACGAGAATAGCTTGAGGTTGCAGTGAGCCCAGATGGCGCCACTGCACTCTAGCCTGGATGACACAGCAAGATTCTGTCTCAAGGGAAAAAAAAAGAAGAAGAAGAAAGTGGTGGTACTTGGCACTTGAATAATCTCTCTGATGCAAGAGTAAGTTATGTCGATGTGCTGAGAGCTGACCAGACCAACCCTGTTATGTAATGCTAGAGCATCACCATGGACAGATGGAGGACAAAGCCCCAGAGCCACCAGCCAGAACCTCAGTTAGCTGTGGTAGGAGGGGCTTAATGGCTTCTTCTGTATAATCGACTACTAATTTCTAACCACGATTACATTGTGGTCTGGAGCTTATGGCCACTATAAGTTGTTGTTTTGTTTTGTTTTGGAACTTACTGTTACTATTTAGAGAGAAGGTCTCACTCTGTTGCCCAGGCTGGAGTGCAGTGGCACGATCACGGCACATCTTTTCTATACAGATGAGGCTGTGAGTTAGAATTTGCCATCAGTGACTTCCCCTTTGAATAAGCACCTGAAAATGAACTTAGTATAGTCATGTCAAGGTCTCATAAGAGTGCTCAACATTGTACTGTAGCCACTTATATTCACTGCACGAGAGAACACCCAAGGTCACCAAAGTATCCTTTCTTGGGTCCACGGTGAGAAAATGGGTAAACCATGTGTCCACTTCCTCGCTTTTCCTCTATTGTCCACTAACCCTAACTGATACGCCCATTTCAATTTTTAGTGTCTGCTGTGAAGACTGCTTAATTTGATCCAACCATATGCATGAGCTTGGCTAGGATTCAGTTGGCTCTCTTCCATTCCTTTAGCTAAAGATTTGGTCTCTTGTATGGAATACAGGAATTCATTACTTGTATTTTCAATGTTGATCATGCCCTTCATCAATAAAAAGGGTCCTCTTTGACTGTCTAATGCTTTTTTCCCTTAATTTTATCTTGAACTTCTATTGTAACTGCTGTTTTCTCTCTTTACTTTTCTCATGCATTTTTATGCATCATTAAAAAACTTTCTGAATCATATTGATTCAGATATCATTTGGTTGTTCCTTGGAATATTCATTCAGTCTGAGTGCCCTTGTCATTTTTTTTTTTTTTTTTTTTTTCCTGAGACAGGTCTCACTCTGTCACCCAGGCTGGAGTGCAGTGGCACGATCTCGGCTCACCATAGCCTCTGCCTCCCAGGTTCAAGTGATTCTCCTGCCTCAGCCTCCTGAGTAGCTGGGACTACAGGTACATGCCACCACATCTGGCTAATTTTCGTATTTTTTTGGTAGAGACAAGGTTTCACTGTGTTGGCCAGGCTGGTCTCAAACTCCTGGCCTCAAGTGATCTACCCACCTCAGCCTCCGAAACTGCTAGGATTACAGGCGTGAGCTGCTGTGCCAACCTATCCCTGTTTTTAATTCCACTTGTGATTACCTTTAGGTTAAAAAAAAAAATAGAGTTGAGGCCAGGCGCGGTGGCTCATGCCTGTAATCCCAGCACTTTGGGAGGCCGAGGAGGGTGGATCACAAGGTCAAGAGATTGAGACCATCCTGACCAACATGGTGAAACCCTGTCTCTACGAAAAATACAAAAATTAGCTGGATGTGGTGGTGGGCGCATGTAATCCCAGCTACTCGGGAGGCTGAGGCAGGAGAATCACTGGAACCCGGGAGGCAGAGGTCGCAGTGAGCCAAGATCATGCCACTGCACTCTAGCCTGGCGATACAGCTAGACTCCATCTCAAAAAAAAAAAAATTGAATCTACATTTCTCTAATTATCAGCAGCAGAAATGAAAGAATATATATTCTCTCCTTTGTGAATGGGAATGTGAACTCTTCTGAGATCACAGAAACAGGGGTTTCGATGCTGTGAGAGTCACACAGGCAGGGTGGAGGCATACTTGGGATGTGAACCCCATGGGTCACATAGACTGCAGTTTGGAAATGCTGGGGTCAGACACACTAGGTATAGATCCTCATATTGACTGTGATATGAACACTTCTGGGTTCACACAAATAGGAATTTGGACACCTATGGGTCACACAGACTGGAGGGTGAACTTACGGGTTCAGGGACCAGGATGCCAACAATCCTCAGGCCACAAAGACTAGAATGTGGACACTCCTGGCCACATACATACTGGGACATGACTACTTCTGGTGTCACACAGAGCAGGGTGCAGAAATTCCTGGGGTCACACAGTGTCAGGTATAGATCCTAGGAGTGTCCACACCCTAGTCTGTGACTCCACTAGAACTCACATTTATTTCTGTGGACACTTTTGTCCACACTGCAGTCTCTCACCCCATTTTATCTGGACTGCAGTCTGCATTTCCTTAATAGTGACCACTGTGAAGCCCTTATAAGTCCAGTAATTTAATCTCCTATATTTGGGTTCAGATCTGAAGGCCACTAATGCTGAAGTATTTGCCATAAGCCCAGGTTTAAAGTGTAACCGAAGAGGCATGGATATAGAGACACTTAACAATGGTCCAGTCGGGCGCGGTGCCTCACGTCTGTAATCCCAGCACTTTGGAAGGCTGAGGCGGACAGATCACCTGAGGTCAGGAGTTCCAGACTAGCCTGGCCAACATGGTGAAACCCTGTCTCTACTAAAAATACAAAAAATTAGCCAGGCCTGGTGGCGCTCGCCTGTAGTCCCAGCTACTTGGGAGGCTGAAGCAGGAGAATCACTTGAGCCCCAGAGGCAGAGATTGCAGTGACCTGAGATCGTGCCACTGCACTCCAGCCTGGGCGACAGGGCAAGACTCCATCACAAAAAAAAAAAAAAAAAAAAAAAAAAAAAGAAACTCTGTCTCAAAAACAAACAATGGTCCAAGTTCAAGGTCAGAAAATAGGGCATGGGTGATGGACTAGTTAACACATGCCAGGGCCAGTGCTTTATAAATAGGAAGGTATCAGCCAGGCGTGATAGCTCACCCCTGTAATCCCAGCACTTTGGGAGGTAGAGGCAGGCGGATCCCTTGAGGTCCAGGAGTTTGAGACCAGCCTGGCCAACATGGCGAAACCCTGTCTCTACTAAAAATACAAAAGTTAGCTGGGCATGGTGGTGCATGCCTGTAATACCAGTTACTCAGGAGGTGGGGGCAGAATCACTTGAACTCAGGAAGCAGAGGTTGCAGTAAGCTGAGATCGTGCCACTGCACTCCAGCCTGGACAACACAGTGAGACTGTCTCAAAAAAAAAAAAAAAAAAAAAAAGGCCGGGCGTGGTGGCTCACGCCTGTAATCCCAGCACTTTGGGAGGCCGAGACGGGTGGATCACGAGGTCAGGAGATGGAGACCATCCTGGCTAACACGGTGAAACCCCATCTCTACTAAAAAATACAAAAAACTAGCCGGGCGAGGTGGCGGGCGCCTGTAGTCCCAGCTACTCTGGAGGCTGAGGCAGGAGAATGGCGTGAACCTGGGAGGCGGAGCTTGCAGTGAGCCAAGATCCGGCCACTGCACTCCAGCCTGGGCGACAGAGCGAGACTCCGTCTCAAAAAAAAAAAAAAAAAAAAAGTTAACCACGCGTGGTGGCACGCACCGGTAATCCCAGCTACTCAGGAGGCTGAGGCAGGAGAATCACTTGAACCCGGGAGGCAGAGGTTTCAGTGAGCCAAGATCGTGCCACTGCACTCCAGCCTGGGTGACAAGAGCAAGACTCTGTCTCAATAAAAATAAAAAAATAAAATAAAACAGGAGGGTATTGATGGTAAACTCACTAACCAAAGTCCTTGTTTAAGGGGGCATTAACAGTGGTAGTTTTATCAGAGGTCTGTGTGGAAGGCAACACTACCAGAGAGGAATTTATAGCGGAAGAATGAACAGAGACCATAGTTTAAAGTCAGATGCGGACATTAATGATAGGAGAATTAATACACAGAGTTCAATAATAGACCAGAAAAAGCACTGATGATGGAATAAAGACACCCAGATTTGAGGTCAAGTAAGAGGGGCAAGGATTTTTAAATAGTTCTGCTTTAATTATTCTGTTAAATATCTAGACAAAGAGGAGGGATTTGATATTGGGATAGTTAGCAAATGCTTGAACTCAGACTAGAGGAACGTTCCAGGCATAACAGTTAACAGAGACCGTGGTTTAGGGTCAGACCAGAGAAAAAGGGATGAGGACAATCAAATTAATATCTAGGTTTGAGGTCAGTTCAGAGTGGACTCAAGTCTAGAATACTTAACAGAGCCTGGGGTTTGAGTTCACACTCTAGGGGCACTGGTGTTGGAAGAGATAACTATACAATTTCAATGACAGATCCACAGGACACTGGCGATGGAGCAGTTATCAGAGGATCAGATTCAAGGTCAAACCAGATGGGAGTTGGTGGTATATTTAACAGAAGACTGGTTTGAGAAGGCTTGGAGTGGAAGGATTTGGGGATAGTTAAATGGCTGTGTTGGCTAACTAGACCAGTAGATCTTTAAATATGAAATAGGAAATGTAAGTCCTGGTTAAGAATCAGACAGACTAGAGAGCAAGGATAGTGGAAGAGCTCTGATTAGGGACCAGGATGATACTGAATGTGGAATGACTAGAAAAGAGAACCCGGTGGCCAGGCGCGGTGGCTCATGCCTGTAATCCCAGCACTTTGGGAGGCCGAGGCGGGCAGAGCATGAGGTCAAGAGATTGAGACCATCCTGGCCAACATGGTGAAACCCTGTCTCTACTAAAAGTACAAAAATTAGCCGGGCGTGGTGGCACGTGCCTGTAGTCCCAGCTACTCGGGAGGCTGAGGCAGGAGAATCGCTTGAACCTGGGAGGCGGAGGTTACAGTGAACTGAGATCGCGCCACCGCACTCCAGCCCTGGCAACAGAGCGAGACTCCGTCTAAAAAAAAAAAAGAAAAGAAAAGAGAACCCAGATTTTGAGAACATGTTCAGCCAGAAGAACATTGATGCTTAACAGGAGACCAGATTTGAGATCAGACCAATTGATGGTGTGAGTCAAAATGGCCTACATTCAAAGTCAGATGAGAAGAGACTGAAGGTTGAACAGTTAAAAAGAAGACCAGGCATGACCCATGTGGCACTGTTGGATGAAAAGTGAACCGAGGTTCAGGTTTGATTCGAGACCAGAAGGACCTTGAAGCTAGAACATCAAATGAAGGTCAGCCGGGTGCGGTGGCTCACGCCTGTAATCCCAGCACTTTAGGAGCCAAAGCAGGAGGATCACTTGAGGTCAGGAGTTTGAGACCAGCCTGGCCAACATGGTGAAACCCCATCTCTACTAAAAATACAAAAATTAGCTGGGCGTGGTGGCAGGCACCTGTAATCCTGGCTACACGGGAGACTGAGGCAGGAGAATCGCTTGAACCCAGGAGCAGGAGGTTGCAGTGAGCCGAGATCATGCCGCTGCAGTCCAGCCTGGGCAACAGAGCGAGACTCTGTCTTAAAAAAAATAAAAAATAAAAATAAATAAATAAAGTGCCTGGGTTTGAGGTCATAGGTGCTGGTGAAAGAAACATTAAGAGATGCCCAGGGCCGGGTGCGGTGGCTCACGCCTGTAATCCCAGCACTTTGAGAGGCGAAGGCGGGCGGATCATAAGGTCAGGAGATCGAGACTATCCTGGCCAACATAGTGAAACCCCGTCTCTACTAAAAAATACAAAAAAATTAGCCAGGTGTGGTGGTAGGCGCCTGTAGTCCCAGCTACTCAGGAGGTTGAGGCAAGAGAATGGCATGAACCCGGGAGGCGGAGCTTGCAGTGAGCCGAGATGGTACCACTGCACTCCAGCCTGGGCAACAGAGCAAGACTCTATGTCAAAAAAAAAAAAAAAAAGAGAGAGATGCCCAGGTCTGAGGTCAGACCAAAGAGTCAATGATAGTAGACTAGTTAACAGAGGCCTGGGCTTAAGTGTAGACTCCATGGGCATTCATGGTACAACTGTTTTGTTGTTGTTGTTGTCGTTTGGGGTTTGAGACGGAGTTTTGCTCTTGTTGCCCAGGGCTGGGGTGCAATGGCGCGATCTTGGCTCACTGCAACCTCCGCCTGTTGGGTTCAAGCTATTCTCGTGCCTCAGCCTCCTGAGTAGCTGAGATTACAGGCATGCACCACCACTCCCAGCTAATTTTGTATTTTTAGTAGAGACGGTGCTTCTCCATGTTGGTCACTCTGGTCTCAAACTCCCGACCTCAGGTGACCCGCCTGCCTCGGCCACCCAAAGTGTTAGGATTACAGGCATGAGACACTGTGCCCAACCAGTGGTACAATCATTAATACAGAAGTGCAGATTGGAATTGACACCATAAGGGCATTGGTGGTGAAATAATTAACAGAGGCCCAGATGCAAGGTCAGGACTGAGGGTCCTCGAGGTTGGAACGGAGCAAAAGGGCGCTGATCACAAAATACAGTAGTCAATAGAAGCCCAAGTTCAGTTCAAGGTCAGATCAGAAGTCAATTGCTAGTGAAATATTATACAGTAGCCCTGGTTTGAGATTTGACCAGTGGTACACCAGTGGGGTAATAGTTAACAAAGGCCCAGCTTCGTTCTGAGACCAGAGAGGCTTTTTTTTCTTTTTTTTCTTTTTTTTTTTTTTTTTGACAAGTCTCGCTCTGTCACCAGACTGGAGTGCAGTGGCGCAATCTTGGCTCACTGCAACCTCCGCCTGTTGGGTTCAAGCTATTCTTGTGCCTCAGCCTCCTGAGTAGCTGGGATTACAGGCACACGCCACCAAATCCAGCTAATTTTTGCATTTTTAGTAGAGATGGGGTTTCACCATGTTGGGCAGGATGGTCTCAATATCCTGACCTCGTGATCCACCACCTCGGCCTCCCAAAGTGCTGGGATTACAGGCGTGAGCCACTGCGCCCAGCCATTTTTTTTGTTTTTTTGTTTTTTGTTTTTGACATGGAGTCTCCCTCTGTCGCCCAGGCTGGAGTGGAGTGGCGCGATCTCGGCTCACTGCAACCTCCGCCTCCCGGGTTCAAGCGATTCTCCTACCTCAGCCTCCTGAGTAGCTGGGACTACAGGCGCCCGCCACCACGCCCAGCTAATTTTTTCATATTTGTAGTAGAGACAGGGTTTCACCGTGTCAGCCAGGATGGTCTTGATCTCCTGACCTCGTGATCTGCCCGCCTTGGCCTCCTAAAGTGCTGGGATTACAGGTA